>NC_082675.1:4852500-5227500 GCF_025265405.1 Mesoplodon densirostris | reverse complement strand
CTGTGAGCGGGGGCTACTCTTCGTTGCGGTGCGCAGGCTTCTCATTGTGGTGGCTTCTTCTGTTGTGGAGCATGGGCTCTAGAGCTCAGGGTCAGTAGTTGTGGCACATGGGCTCAGTAGTTGTGGCTCACGGGCTCTAGAGTGCAGGCTCAGTAGTTGCGGCACACGGGCTTAGTTGCTCTGTGGCATGTGGGATCTTCCCGGACCAGGGCTCGAACCTGTGTCCCCTGCATTGGCAGGTGGATTCTTAACCACTGTGCCACCAGGGAGGCCCTAAAAGGTAAATATTAATGAAAATTGGAAGCTATCCTTTCAGTGACCATGGAATCTTGACTCTGGCCATTAATGCATTGGAAATGAGGTGAGAAGTCAACACGAGAGGTGACTTCTATGCATTCATTCTTTTGTTTGAATGCATAGTTTGCATCTGTTGGATGTTTGAATAAAAGATAAAGGAAAATAGAATAAAGTGCATTCTTAGAACTCGGACTCCCCTGCCTTCTCTCCTGACCTCGCAGGGGTCAGCCGACTCCAGCTGGTGGCAACAGCTGTCACCACCGAGGTGTGTTCTCTGAGCATTTTTCAGCTGTTTAGCTCAAACTGTGGGTCTGATCACACGTGGCCAGAATTACACAGAGTCACTGTGGACATTTGGTTAATTAGAACAAAGCCGTCAGGTGAAATGAACGATCCATCCCAGGCTCCGTTCTAATCATCGTTAAACGGGGTCTCTGATGAGCTGGCCCCGGGCTGCGCTGGACTCCGGGCATCTCAAGGCTGTTTGGAGCGTTAGTCAAGGCTGAATGGCTGGGCAGTAGTTGGGAATGAGATGTTTTTCTCAGGGGGGAAGTCTCGAGAGAGTGTTTGTATGGGTGTGAGTCCCTCATGCCTTTGGGGGCTGCCTGTCTGTTAATCAATGCTTGCTTTGTCCTTGGCCTTGACTTGACCCTGGTGCAGCTGTCAGTCAAATAAACAGGAGCACTGGCATCTCCCCTGACAGCTGGCGTGGTGACTACTGTCAGAGTGCGGGTAGGTTGGCTTGCCGTCCAGAAGGCGCGCGTGAAATGTTTTCAACTGGAAAGGGGGCTCTCGAGGGATTGGACTGGTGAAAGGCAGGCAGGGGTTCAGGTCCTCCTGAAAATCCAATTTGGGCAGAATTTTGGATTCTAATAAAGTCGTCTTTCATCACCTTGGCTTAATGTGTTAGATTTTAACATAGAGGTTGCAAACTGGAGGACTCTGAGTTGGATGAGTGGGTGTCATGGGTTGAATCGTGTCCCCCGCAAGAGATATGTCCAAGCACCTGCCAATGTGACCTTATTTTGCAGATGTAGTCAAGTCACAGTAAGATCATTAGGGTGGGCCATAATCCGGTATGGCTGGTATCCTTACCAGAAGAGGAGAGGAACACAGGGAGAAAGTCATGTGAGTATGGAGGCGGAGATTGACCTTAGTGATGTGTTACAAGCTAAGGAATGCCAAGGATTGGCTACAGCAGCACGTAAGAGAAAGGCATGGAACACATTCTCCCCTAGAGGCTTCAGGGAGAGCACAGCCCTGCAGACAACTTGACTAAAGACTTCCGGCCTCTAGAACTGTGAAAAAAGAAATTTCTGTTGTTTTAAGCCATCCAGTTTGTGGTAATTATTTATGGTTGCCCTAGGAAACTGAATGGTTTTTAGAAATTAGATTAGTGGCTACCATTTATTTTTATTTTTATTTTTGTTTTGGTCGCAGTGCATGGCTGGCCGCGGTGCATGGCACACGGGGATCTTATTTCCCCAACCAGGGATCGAACCCGTGCCCCCTTGCAGTGGAAGCATGGAGCCCTAACCACTGGAATGCTAGGGAATTCCTATGGCTACCATTTAAAAACAGATTTCGGGCTTCCCTGGTGGCGCAGTGGTTGAGAGTCCGCCTGCCGATGCAGGGGACGCAGGTTCGTGCCCCGGTCCGGGAAGATCCCACATGCTGCAGAGCGGCTGGGCCCGTGAGCCATGGCCGCTGAGCCTGCGCGTCTGGAGCCTGTGCTCCGCAATGGGAGAGGCCACAACAGTGAGAGGCCCGCGTACAGCAAAAAAAAAACCCCCAAAAAACAAACAAAAAAACCCCCCAGAGATTTCATGCAAAAATTAGGATTTCTGGCACCTCTAGAAACATCAGATCTGTCCACATAGGGCCAGCATTCTCAAATGGGAGCTGTCTGGACCTCTGCATTTTACCCCAGTTACCACCACTCCTAGCTGTCTGCCTCTCCTACCTGTGTTTCCCATTGAGCCCTCTAGGTATCTGAGTTCGTGGCCCTTTCTTTCACAATAGGTCCGGGATGGAAGGGTTGAGAAAGGGCCCATCTCTGGCTTTCTGGCTTCTAGAGCAGGAGATGACAAACCACAGCCCATGGGTCAGATCCTGGTCAGCCTGGTGCCTGTGTTAATAAATAAAGTTTTATTGGAAAACAGCCATGCCTACTTGTTTACGTATTATCTGTGGTTGCTTTCACACCACGATGGCAGAGTTAGGAGCTGCAGCAGAGACCATTTGGCCTGCAAAGTCTAAAATATTTACTATCTGGCCCTTTTTTTTTTTTTTTTTAAAGATGTTGGTGGTAGGAGTTTATTAATTAATTAATTTATTTTTGCTGTGTTGGGTCTTCATTTCTGTGCGAGGGCTTTCCCTAGTTGTGGCAAGCGGGGGCCACTCTTCATTGCGGTGCGCGGGCCTCTCACTATCGCGGCCTCTCTCGTTGCGGAGCACAGGCTCCAGATGCGCAGGCTCAGTAGTTGCGGCTCACGGACCTAGTTGCTCCGCGGCACGCGGGATCCTCCCAGACCAGGGCTCGAACCCGCGTCCCCTGCATTAGCAGGCAGACTCCCAACCACTGCGCCACGAGGGAAGCCCCTATCTGGCCCTTTATAGAAAGAGTTTGCTGACCCCCTTCTGGAGAATCAAGAAATCCAGATTTTTACATGAATTCTCCTTGTTTTTAAATGAAGGCAGCTAGTTCATATTGGTTTTAAATTTCAGAAAACCTAACTGTCAGTCAAAGACATCTTTCCATGGCAACAAATGTGAATTTCATCATTAAAAAAACCCACAGAGTACTATGACTTAACCAATTCTTTATTAATGGGTATGTAGGCAGTTATGTTTTAAATTTATGTGTACTAGTCAGGACTGGCTAAGAAGCCCCACACTTGAGCATTGAGATTCTATTTTTTTTTGCAAATCATTTTTTTTTTTTTTGGCCGTGCCACACAGCCTGCAGGATCTTAGTTCCCCAACCAGGGATTGAACCCGGGCCCTTGGCAGTGAAAGTTCAGAGTCCTAACCACTGGATTGCCAGAGAATTCCTGAGATTCTTTTTCCAGGATGAGGAGGGAGTGTGTGATTGGGGTTGTTTACTTCATATGTTAGAGCCAGTAGACTATGCCATCATGCTTGTCAAACGTTCATATTTCATTTTTAGGGCAAGATATTAAACACTGATTCTTGCTGCTCACAGAGACTGCGTGAGAGAGGATGACGTCAACAGCAGAAGGGAATTGTTTTGGGTGTAGGGAGGAAGGTTTTGTTGCTCAAGGTGGTAAATCTTGGAAAGTGTAGCAGAGAGAAAGTCTCTCTGCTGACCTTCTAGGAAGCGACAGCTCTACCCAGGTTGGATGTCACCCAGGAATGGAAGATCAGGTGACCCACTTCTGCTGCAGCAGCAGGAATGGCTATCTCTAGCCCAGCACTGAGCAGACCTCGGCATCGTGTCTTGCTCACCAGGAAGGAGTGCCGGGGGTCATTGGCGGTGGGGCTATTTGGCGAGCAACCACCCGTCGCCCTTCCTGGATTGGAGGGCACAGGCTGGGCCAGCTGATCCCATGCCCCACTGACCTCCAGAGTTCTCATCTATGACTGGCTGGCTCCATCCTTCTGTTCAAGGCCAGTTCGGTCCCCTCCAGGCTGTGTGGCTATTTGGAGGGTGTGGATGTGTGAGAAAATGGTCAACCTTGTTGATGCGAGGCTGTTATCCTTAGAAAGGTCTGCTTGCAAGGTTGGCTGTTGGCTGGCGTCTGAGAAGTTGGCACTTGAACTGTTCCCTAAATGATACGTGTGGTTCACTGTCCCCAGACTGTATGAACCATGTGATTTATGCTGAATGTCTGCTTTCCTTCTGAGAGTCTGGAATGTGGGCACCTGCTAGGCAGAGGGTGCCGCCATCACCTGCCCCCAGTAAAAACTGTGGGCGCTGAATCTCGAATGGGCTTCCTTGGGTGGAACAGCACATGCATGTTGCTGTGTTTTTGTGGCTAAGAGAAGAGTGAGGTCTGTGTGACCCTGATGGGAGAGACACAGTATAAGGAAGCCTGTGCATAGATTTCTGTGCACTCCGCCTGTGTCTTTTCCCCTTGCTGATCAGGTTATGCACTACACCTTAGCCATAAGGACAGCTGTATGCTGAGTCCCATGAGTCGTCCTAGCGAATCACTAAATGTGTGAGTGGTCTTGGGAAACCCCCAGGCAGGATGATTTATTATAAACTCAATTCCAGCATTAAAAGAAATTCAGTGCATGCCTTGATGCTAATGATAAAAGTATCCGTGATTATATTAATAACTAATATTCATTAACGTGCCAGGCGGTAGTCTGATCTTCACAGATTAATTTAACCATCCTCTTAGAGGTAGGTATTACTTTCATCCCCATTTTACAGATGAGAAAACGGAGGCACCGAGAGGTTAAGTGACCTTCCCTTTATCGGCTAGCTCATAAGTAGCAGAGCTGAGAATGAAGCCCCCAGATACTTGAGATCCTCCTAAAACACAGGACTGTTTTCAGAATGATGACTGAGGCTAGTGCCTTCTGAAAAACTAGCTTTAGTCTAAAGAGGCTAAGTACCGTCTTTTATCTTTTCTGATGGAGGGCAAATCGGGGAGGATAAGCTGAGATAACAAGTCAGCTCAAAATTGCAATGGATTAAAATAACAACATTTTTTTCCTTGACCAATCTATATATCCATCCCAGGCTGGCTGGGGGCTGTGATCGGTGTGGTCCTCACTTAGGGACACCCAGGCTGCGGGAGCAGCCACCATCCTCACGGGCTGCTGAGTAACCTGGCAGACGGAGGGTCTGGCATCTGCGCTTGGATGCAGCAGCCCAGCAGGGACTGCTCAGATCTCATTGGTGAGAAGCGTCCCATGACCCCGCCCACGCCCAAGGGAGTCTGGAAGTGAACCCCACCGCGGACCCAGAAGGCAGAGAATAGACTCGTCAGTGAGCAGCGCGTGCAATACTACAGCAAGGATTAGAAAAGCAACCACAAAACTTATTTTCCCTGACTCCAGATTTGGGGGAAAACTGCTCGTGGAGGGAAGAGCAGGGAGTTGAGAGCAGAGGGGTGGCAGAGAGCTGGTTATTGTCAAAGGCAGGAGTGAGAAATCTGGGGGGCCGGATAGTTCAGTCCTTTCAAAGCAAAGGAAAGTGATTTCCATGACAACAGTTCAATTAGAGAACGACGTGAAGTTCTCCTCTGTAAGGGAACACCGAGGGATGATTGCCAAAAGGAATCCGAGGCGGATTGGCCTTCGGGGTGGAGAGGGCGAGAGAAAGTGCCCCAGCGGGGCGCCCCCAGCGGTTCCTGGATGCGGACACGCCCCCCTGATTGCGAGGCTCACCCCTGCACCGCGCAGGCCGGGCGCCGAGGGAGGAGGGAGGGGGCGTTTGCGAAATGCAAAAGCAAATGCAAGATTTAAGGGAGTGGGAGTGAGATTAGAAAGCGGGAGAGGGCAGGGACAGGGAGGCACCTGGGTTTTGCTTTTTTTTTTTTGCGGTATGCGGGCCTCTCACTGTTGTGGCCTCCCCCGTTGCGGAGCACAGGCTCCGGACGCGCAGGCTCCGGACGCGCAGGCTCAGCGGCCATGGCTCACGGGCCCAGCCGCTCCGCGGCATATGGGATCCTCCCAGACCGGGGCACGAACCCGTATCCCCTGCATCGGCAGGCGGACTCTCAACCACTTGCGCCACCAGGGAGGCCCTGGGTTTTGCTTTTGAGGTGTGGGTCTTGGGAGTACAGGTTGGCTGGTAGGGTTGCAGAATAGGTGTTGAAATGTTCCCCCGCAGAATTAAAATTCTGACTTGGTGGGAAGAGAGAATGAGGTCCCAGGGTGTGGTGGAAAGAAACCAGGCTTTGAAATCACACTCTCATGGCTTTCAATCAGTTTTTTATTTTGCTTTCTGTGTTTGAATTTAAGCTCCCCTGAGCCTCCATATTCTTCACTAGGTGTGCTATTAGCAGGATGATGGTGAGTAATAGTGTCGTCTCCTATTTGGCACACAGTAGGTCCTCTCTATAATGTGCCTGTATTTTCCTCTTTTCAATTAGGGATGATGGCAATGAGAGTCCATCTCAGAGTCAAACCGTTCAGAGTAATGGCTCCCTGGAGCCTGTGTTAAGAAGGATTCTGAAGCTCAGTGAGAGAGAATGGTACAGTTGCTACTGATGTCTGTCACAGACATGGGAGGTGATGCTGTGTGTGCCACATATTTGTCATCCTTGGTTTAGCCTCTTTCATCTGAGCTTCTTTCTTTTTTTTTAAATTTTGTTTATTTTTGGCTCTATTGGGTCTTCATTGCTGCGCACAGGCTTTCTCTAGTTGCACCGAGCGGGGGCTACTCTTCGTTGCAGTGCATGGGCTTCTCATTGCGGTGGCTTCTCTTGTTGCGGAGCATGGGCTCTAGGCGCACGGGCTTCAGTAGTTGTGGCACGCAGGCTCAGTAGTTGTGGCTCGCAGGCTCTAGAGCACAGGCTCAGTAGTTGTGGTGCATGGGCTTAGTTGCTCTGTGGCATGTGGGGTCTTCCTGGATCAGGGCTCGAACCTGTGTCCCCTGCATTGGAAGGCGGATTCTTAACCACTGCGCCACCAGAAGTCCCCTGAGCTTATTTCTTACCCCTCCCTTCTGTGCATCCTTCCTTCCATTCTAACCGATCAGTGGTCAACTCACTGCACCCTGAGCAGGCTCTGTGCTGCCCGCCTTCTCTCTCTCACTCCCCCACCCATCTAGATCTGTGCTGTCCTCCATGGACTAGGGAAGCTCTACCCACCCAACCCCTGCCCTGGTCTTTTCAGGACCAAAGGATGTCCTTTGGTCTTTTTCTGAATTCCCATAACACTCACCACCTCTTCCGTAGCCTCGACATACAGCCCCTAACAGCCTGTCATTTAGGCACTGGTGTCCTTTCCGTGTGCACATTAGCTGGCCTCTCTTGACTCTAAGCTCCCCAAGGGCACCCACGCTGTCTGCTGCTCCATTACCCCCATACCCACTGACCCCAACCTTCACACTGCTTCCCTATGCAGGGAATGGGATTTGGACGATTGAGTTGGCAGAGTGTGGAAATGTACTGCTTAGGGGCCTGGATGTGGCCATCAGGATTCTGGCGCTGCTGCTTTAGGGTGGTGTGACCTTAGCTAAGTCCCTTGATCTCTCTGAACCTCAGATTCCTCTTTTAATAATACTAAGAGAATCCCTGGGAGCATACAGTGCGATGATGTGTGTCTGTTGCTTTCTTGGATCTGGGCACACAGAAGGCACTTACTATTTGGTAGTGGCTATTAGTCTTTCTTTTCTCTCTACCCTTCTCCTTTCCTCCTGTGCCGTGTTCTTTTTCTTTTTTAGATTTTGTTTTTTTGCCTACTCCGTGTGGCAGGCAGGATTTTAGTTCCCCGACCAGCACCAGCGATCGAACCTGCACCCCCTTCAGTGGAAGTGTGGAGTGGACCTCCAAGGAAGTCCCCCGAGCCCTGTTCTCATAGGACCATCTCACTGCAGATCTTTCACTAGTCTGGTCCTACAAGTATTGATTGGGAGGCACTAAGAGTTGAGCTGGTACAGCCTGGATGCCGTGGATGGCTGGGTGCAGGAGAAAGAGGCTATCTATCCACCCGTGGAAAAACCCCAAGTCCATGGGAGCCCCCAGCACTAGTTCCCCACTTTAGGCAGCAGCTGTGTTCTCAAACAACTGTGTGCAATTTCAGTTTGATTAGCTTCACCATGAACCCCCTTTTACAAGTCCAGGGGACTTGCCAATTAGAGACCTTTTTGACAAACGCTTTTGTAAGTTGCAGAGTCACCAAATTGTTCTGCCTTGCGATTTTGGATTCCTATGTATTAGGTTTCCTTAAGGTAGGTACTATTTTAACAGCGAAGCCTCCTTATCATATTCCAGCCAAGTTTTTGAGCTTTAGCAGTCAAAATTGGTTTTGATTTCAACCCGTTGAATATGTATTATATTTCAGAACAATATTTCCAACTCATGAAAATTAAGTGAGAAAACTATAGAGTTATCTGGGTTTGTCTTCTGTACTTGCTGTGTGCCGGCTCTTACTGGGGCGTCACTGGCAGATGCTCTGCTGTCCTTGATAAAGGAACAGGAGTGATAAAAAACCAGGAGGACGCCTAGAATGAATAATCTGGTTGAGGAAACACGTAATTACCAGGAGTGTCAGTCTCCGTAATGAAGCATTAATAGGGCCAAATCCAGAGCATAAATAACCAGGGTAGAGGACGAGGTAATATGTCGAGTAGAATAATTTAGCCTCTGAGTAGCTCCCGGCGGCAGCCCTGTGACGCGCCGACGCAGGCCAAGACAAATGCTCCCACGTGGAAATCCAGCGCACGCCACCTCCCAGGGGGACGAGTGCTAACAACTCATTTTACAGATGAGGAAACTGAGGCCCAGGGAGGGCAGTGGGATTCCCAGAGCCTCCCAGTGAGTCAGTAGCCACAGTTGGTCCCTGAACATCCATCTCCTGGCTTTGGTTTGCCTTCATCACCTGCACTGCCACCCCCCCCCAACCCCGACCCCAAAGGATGCAGAGCAGAGATCAAGCATGGCTAACAACCCCGTTTCCTAGGGGATGTGGGTTTCTAGAGAGACGAGGTATTTTTCCTTCTATGAGTAGACGACATTTTGTCTTGTTATTCATTCAGTTAAATTTTCGGAACAGATGTGCACGTTCGAAATTTCGAAAAGTATATGTTGAAAATGAGGTTTCCTTCCCTCCCAGCCCTGCTCCCTGACCTTCCTGGTTACCTTCTCAGAGGCAGCCGGTATCATCAGATGTTTTATATATCCTTTCTGAGACTTTTCCATGCACACAGGAGCAAACACTTGTTTGTTGGTTCATTCACTCATTCAGCAGTTTATTGAGAACCTTCTGTGTGCCAGGCTCTGTTATAGGTGCTGAGCTACGCAGCGAGACAAAGATCGTGTTGCCATGGAGCTGACATTAGACCTCACAATCACTCCCTCTCCCCCACCCCTCTCTTATGGTAGCTTACACATAGTTCTGTGCTTGTATTAAAACTTAAACATATCTTTCACTCTCTTCCTACTAGTTCACAGGGAGTTGCCTCTTTCTTTACAACCATGGTGTTGCACTTCATTGTGTGGACTTAATAATTTATTTAACCAGCGCCTAATTGGTAGATATTTAGTTGGCTTTTTTTTTTTTTTGCTATTATAAGCAGTGCTGCAGGGTTCTCCTACGAATATTTCTGTAGGCACACATGGAAGTAGATCTGGCAGTTTATTGACCAATGTGACTAAAACGTCCACAGGGATTGATATTCAGGTGTGGCTAGATGCAGGTGCTCAGACCTATCACTTGGAACTGATCTCTCAGTCCTGACTTGGCTTCATTCTCAGAATAAGAAGCCTTATTAAATCCGTATTCAATACTATTAATTGCACACCTACAATGGGCTAGATGTTCTAGGGGCTGGGCATATATCAGAGAAGAAAACACACCCAAATCCTGGCCTTCCTGGAGCCGATATTCCCAAGGTTCTGCACGCCCATCAGTCTTCCATCAGTCTTCCTGGTTGGAGGAAAAAGAAGCCTTCCTCCCAGCAGCAACAAGTCTCAGGATTGAATCTCATTGGACCAAGTTGGTCATGTGACAATCCCTGACCCAATCATTTTGGTGGGGGCGAGAGTGAAATCAGATGATTGGCCAGGCTAGGACCCCTGGGGCTAGGGGGTGGAGCTAAGCTCATCAGAAACCACATGGACTGAGGGTGGGTGAGGGGATTCCCCAAAGTGAAAGGGTTCTGTTATCCAGAGGAAGGGCGGTAGGTGGCGGGTATGGAGGTTCACCGGCAAAGAACCACAGGAAAGAGCAAGAAGGGAGAGAGGAAGTGAGAGTGAGCTTGGGGCTCAGGCAAAGCCTTTAATGGCTACCGGGCAGGCCCTAGGGAGGCGACAGGAGCTGGGGATGGGCGTCGTTAAAGTTTAGAGAAGATCAACATCCTTGAAAAGGATTTTTCGGGTGCTTACTGCTCCTGGAAACCCTGTGCCTCTAGCAAGAGCATCCACTCAACACCTATTTACTGAGTACCAGTGGCGGGAAGAAAGCCATGCTAAACTCTACGTTAACCTGAGACGAATGCGAGTAATGATGCTCACTTGTATTGAAGTCATGCTAGTGCCAGGTACTTAACACATATGAAGTGATTTCATTCCCACAGCAGCCTTCTAAGGTAGGTATTACTATGATCCTCATTTGGGGATGAGGTCATAGAGGCACAGAGAGATTGATTGACTTGCTCAAGATCACACAGCCCGCAGGGGACAGAGCCTGCATTTGAACACGGGCCGTCCGGCTCCGGAATCTGTGCTCCGTGTACAGCCTTCTTCTCTCTGTGCCAACTTGTGTGTCAGAGAGTGAAATGGAGTAGCAGGCCTGAGCCCTCGTGCTGGCTGTGACACCAGGTAGCTGCACGATCACGGGCAACTGTCATTTCATGATGCTGTGCCTCAGTTCCCACCTATACAGAAGGGAATGCTGTCCGAGCCCGGAGTTCATCAAGGATCAAATGAAGTAGTTAGTATTTACGGGAAAATAATACAGGTGCCTTTGGCACACGTATCAGGTTTCTCTTGCTACGGTAACAAATGACCTCAAAATGAGTGGCTGCAAACAAAAGTATTAAAAAGAAAAAAAGAGAAGAAGAAAAAGAAGAAAACACAAGTGTATTATTTTACAGTTCTGGAGATCAGAAGCTGGAAATCAGTCTCACGGGGCTAAAATCAAGGTGACAGCTGGGCTGTGTTCCTTCTGGAAGCCCTGGGGAGAGTCCATTTTCTTGCTTTTTCCGGTATCTGGAGGCTGCCTGCTCTCCTTGGCTCGTGGCCCCTTCCTCCATCTTCAAGGCCAGCAGTTCAGCATCTTCTAGGCTGACTTTCTCTCTCCCTCCTTTCCTCCTACCCTCTCTCCTCTCCCTCTGTCATCACGTCTCCTTCTCTGTCTCTTACAGGGACCCTTGGGATTACACTGAGTCCACAGGATAAAGCAGGATAATCTCCTCATCTCAAAAATCCGTCATTTAATTTAATCACATCTGTAAAATCCCCTTTGCCACGTAAGGTAACGTAGTCTCAGGGGCTTAGGATGTGGACATCTTTGGGGGAGGTATTTTATTCTGTCTACTTCAGTCCACTTAAGATCATTTTAATGATTTCATTATCTAGCACCTATGTAACTTTTTATACTTACCATTGTTCAGCCTTTTAAGACACATGCAGATGGATACTCAGAAGAAAACAGAAAAGGGCCTTAAGCTCCCTGTCTGGATAACCCCAACGGATACTTTTTCCTGTTTTGACATTTAAACAGAAAATGCAAGTAGTATTAGTAGAAGGATAAAGAGTGCAAAGAACAGAGTGATACAAGATGGAAAGTTAGAGCTGACTGTCCTCCTCTACCTGCATACTTTCTCCCCTAAGGTAACCACTTTACAGTTTTAGAAGATTCCTTCCAGGAAAAAAGAGACTAATGCATAAAACAGAATAAATGCATCCATTTATACCTTCCCTTCTAAACAATATGAGAGATCGTCTTATTCACAGCATTATGCATCTTACCTTTTTCCACATTATTCTCTGTCTTTTAGATCTTTTGGCCCCAGCAGGTAGACATCGCTTTTTCTTTTAAAAAGCTCCCAGCCTTTCACTGGAGCACTGGCACATCATTTCTTCATTTATTTTTGTAATTTGTCTCCTATTGTTGGTTACTTTGGTGGTCCCCAGACACTGCTGCATGGGTATGCTTGAATGTCACATCTAAGACAATGACTGTGACTGTATTTTTAGCATTTTGGGTTTCTTGACATTGGGAGCAGGAGAATTCATGTTGCAGGGGCCATCCTGGGCACTGTAGACCACTGAGCAGCATCCCTGGCCTCTACCCACGAGATGCCAGTATAGTGCCCACCGCCTGAGTTGTGACAACCATAAATGTCTCCTGACATCGTCAAATGTCCTCTGGGAGGAAATCACCCGCTTTGAGAATCTCTGTTTTAGGGGAGTTCCTCACAGTGGGAAGGTGGAGGGGGGGTCCGCTTTAGAAACCTGCCCCAAGTGGCAGGTGGCTGGTGGCCCTGGCTAGCTCCAAGGGCAGTGCCATACAGAGTCAGCAGGAAGCTTGCAAAGGAGACTGTAGCTTGGAGTTGGCAAGTGGGGGACACTGAGCATCTTAAACCTTGTTGCTGGGAGTTATGCAGTGACTGGCACCCTACCCGATCCTGAGAACTTGTCTAAACTCTGTCCAGCTTGATCTGGAATGTTCTGTGGGGATGTGTCCTGCATGCCCGGCTTTGCAGTCTCCCCTTTCCCCGGCCTGGCCACAGCCCCCACTCTCTGCTCTGAGCCTGAAGTATTTCTGTATTATAATTATATAATAAATAACTCCAAACAAACACATAACCACCTGGTCCTTTGAGAGGATTTTTTCCCCCCTCTTTCTGAAATGAGGATAGAATAAATCTCCCCAAGGCAAAGGCACAGTGCACTCTTGGGTGGGCTTTCTTGTATTAATTTGTCCTTCTCACAATCTTCCCCGCATTATTATCATTCCCATTTGACAGGGGAGTAAACTGAGGCTCAGAGAGGGCATGTAACTTTTCCCCCAGGCCGCATGACTCTCAAGTGGTGAAGCTGGGATTTGAACCCAGGGAGGCGAGCTCTGGCATCGTCCCATAACCACTGTGTTAGGACCGTACTGTTCTACAATGAAATGCAGACAAATGATAGCAACAGCTGACACTTAACACACGTCTGCCACATGCCGGGCTGTGTTCCAGGTATTATACACGTGTTCACAGGTTCAATCCTCAGAACAGCCCTGTGAAGGAGGTCCTTTCGTCACCCACACGTTGCAGACAGAGATCCAAGGCACAGAGAGATCAAGTAACTTGATCGATGTCACACAGCTGAAGTGGCCAAGTGTGGATCCAAACCCAAGAGGCTCCAGGGTGCAGGGGCGCAGCCATCAGGCCACACTGCCTCTGGACAGATGAAACCAGGATTTCTAAAGCCACAGTGGCCCTGGCCATTGTCACCTTGGGAATGTCCCCCAGGCTTTTGGAGAATTTCTCCGCCTAGTCATCCTGGTGACCTATCTGGACATTCTTCAATCCCCCAATGATAATCCCTCATGCTTTACGTCCCCCTTAAATAAAAAATATACTCTATTTGCAAGATGAAGCCTGGAGATGCAACACGTGTTTTTCTAGCTGGTGATTGTTTCTTCATTAGAATCCACAAAGTTGGTATGTTTTCAAATCCAGAAGTGAAACAAAATGAAAGCCGTCCATGAATCTTCGCTGGTGCTGGGCTGTAATTCATTTGAGCAGCTCATTATATATCCGAATCCCCCAACTGCAGAAGCATCTCAACCAACTGCAGAAGCTTCTCAACAGCAGGCAATTACAGAGTTTCAGTTTCAGCTTCCTCTTCTTATCGATTTATGAAACCTTACTACCTGGAAAATTATGAAATATTCCAGGCATACAAGGAGATAGAATATTTTAATGAACACCAAGCACCTACCACCCAACCAAAGAAATAAAACATGACAGTTACAATCAATGCTTCTGTTTACTCCTCCCAGATCTCATTTCCTTCCCTCTTTCCCCAGAGGAATTCACTGCCTGAATTTAGCATTTTTTCTCAAGTTTGCTCTCCTTTTAGGTAATCATGAACTACATAAAGCATGGGGCATGTTTATAAACTATATAAATAGCATCTTATTACACACATCCTCCTGCAACTTGTTTCCCTTGCTACGTTTGTGGGAGTCGTCGTGCTGAGACACATGGCTGTAGTTCATTTTCATTGCTGTATAGTATTCCGCTGCATGAATATCTCACACTGTATTCATCCATTCTCTGGTTGATGGGCATTTAGGCTGCTTGCTGTTTTCCACTATGATAAGCAATGTTGCAGTGAGTGTTCTTGTACATCTCCTGTGTACAATCACACGAATTTCTCTGGAGAATATAGGTAAGATTGGAATTGCTAGGTTTTAGGGCATGTGTGGAAGACAGAATTGAAGATGGTATCCAACTCCCCCCCCCACCCCCCCGATGTGGATGTCCTGTATGATTCCTGGGACTTTGAATAGGAGGGATATCCCACTCCTGAGATTAGGGTACATTTTATGGCACAGTTTTTGTTTTTTTTTTAAGAAAGGGAGATTATCCAGGTGAATGTGATCTAATCAACAGACCCTTCAAATCAAGGCCTATGGGTTAGAGACCAAGAAGTTTGAGAGATTTGAGGTATTAGAAGGATTTTTCACAGGGGGAGTCTCCACTGCTGGCTTTGAAGATGGAGGGGGCATGTGGTAACGAGCACAGCCAGCCTCTAAAAGCTGAGACCAGCCCCTCCCCACAGCCAGCAAGGGTACCTCAGTGCTACAACCGCAAGGAGCTCCATTCTGCCAGCCACCTGAGTGAGCTGGGAAGGACCCTGGGCTCCAGAAAAGGACATGGTCAGCTGACACCTTGATTCCATCCCTGTGAGAGTCTGAGCAGAGAACTCAGACACGGTGTCTGAACTTCTGACCTATGGAAACGGAAATAAATTTGCATTAAAAAATTTTGTTTGGCTGCTCCACGTGGCCTGCGGGATCCTAGTTCCCTGACCAGGGATTGAACCCACCCACCCCTGCAGTGGAAGCGTGGAGTCCCAACCACTGGACCACCAGGGGAGGCCCAAACTTGCATTTTTTATTGTGGTAAATTTGACCATGTTTTAGGTGTACAGTTCAGTGGCAGTACATACATTCACATGGCTGTACAACCATCATCACTATCCATCTCCAGAACCTCTTCATCTTCCCCAAATGAAATTCTGTCCCCATTAAAATTGGCATTGTTTGAAGTTGCTACGTTTGTGGTAATTCGTAAACAGCAAGAGAAAACTAATACAATATCCAAAGCCGTAACATTTTTACAGAAATTATTTGACCCGAGTAGTGTCACTCATTTGCCTGTGTGGAGTATCACCGTTCAAGTCTTTCCAGGGTGCAGTTATTACCAACATAGAGAAGAATTAAAATAGCTCAAGCTTTGTTTCATTCTCCTGTGGAGGTTTCACGCAGGTAGCCACTTCAGAAAGAAATGGAAATTGTTTCTAACTAGATTAAACCTGCTAATTCTCCTCCCCCTCCCCCATTACATATATAATTTGTTGCTTAGAAACACTCTTATTCCACCATTTTATTTTTTAAATTGCTGTGACAGAATGCATGGGAGGGAGATGTTAGGTGTTAGCTTGAAAGGTTTTATGAACTGGAACAAATGTGAAATGTTTCTGTTTCTCTTGTTTCGGAACTGCTGGCTTGCAGCCAGGGAAGATTTTATTTATTTATGTTTTTGGATGGTATGGGTTGATGTTGGGTGTAAGAGCAAGGCCAAGGAAATGATGATGATGAGACACATAAGGTAGTAGCTAGACGTCTTATTTACAAGTGACAGAAACTCAACTCAAAACTGGCTTAAGGAAAGGAAAGGATTGGCTCACAAAACTGTAATGTCTCAGAGGTACAGCTTCAGGCTTGGCTGTATCCAGGGGCTCAAATGAGGTCATCAGGACTTGGTCCCTCTCCATCCCATGGCTACTGGCCTCTTTATCAGGCTGCCCCTTCAACGAGTAGCCTGTGACAATCCATGGTCATGCCATCCTTATAGCTGGTGATGGAAAAGAGCTTCTCTCTCCCAGTTGTTTTAGCAGAAGTGACACGATAGACTCTCACTGGATTTTTTTGCGTCATGTACCTGCTCTGAACTCATTACTGTGGCCAGAAGTTTGGACAGTGCTGATTGGCCGGCTCTGGGTCACATGCCCAACCAAACCAAAGGAAAATGGAGATGTTGTTAATGACCGCGTGGGGAATGGTTGCTGGCTGTGCAAGGACAATGGCTATTTCACTCAGCCCGGAGTTTTAAAGCCAAGGTCATGGGTTTGATTGTTTTGACAGCTGGGGAGCTCTGTGCTGTGGCCTCCAGCTGGACCCCTGCTGGGGCCACCTTCTTATGAACACACGTCTCTACGGAGAGAAAGTCATGATAGTGGGAGATTCAATCCAATCTCTCTCCCACTGTTGGCAAAATCTACCAGACTCTCTGTTCACTCGTGATTGCTTATTACACATAAGAGGATGTGTTTCCCTCGCATTACTTTATTGAGCCAATTCATAGTAAAAGATACGCAGCAATTAAAAAAACCTGTCACACGTTTACGACATTCCTCCCAAGGAGAGATGTGGGGTCTGTGTCTCCTCCCCTTGAATCTGGGCTGACGTGTGGCTATACCTTGTGGTGGTAGTGATGCTGCGTGACATCTGAGTCTAGGTCCTTAAATGCAGCGTGGTTCCTGGAATTTCTCTTTTGAGATGCTTTTGTCTCAGTTGCCATGCTGTGAGGAAGCTCAAGCCACATGTAGAGGCCATGTATAGACACTCTGGTTGACAGCTGGGCCCAACCTTCCAGCCACCCAAGCCCAGGCGCCGACGTATAAGTGAAAGAGCCTTCAGATGAATCAAGTCCAAGTCTTAGCGTCTGCCCAGCCATTCAGGTCTCCCCAGCTGAGACTGCCATCTCTGTGAAGCAGACAGCCCATCTCCTCTGTGCCTGGTTTGACTTCCTGACCCACAAAGTCCATGAGGTATAATAAAATGGTGTTGGACTACACCACTAAATGTGAGGCGGTTTCTTATGTAGCAGACAATGGAACAGGCATGCTCACATTGCTGGCAGTATCTGTGGACAAAGCCAGAAATGGCAGAGTTTTCAGTATTACCCATATACTGCTTGGCCCAATGTTTCTACTACTAGAAATCTATCAGAAGGAAATAATCTCAAATGTGAAAAATGAATCAAGCATTACGCACAGAAATGTTCATTACAGTGCTATTCATAATAGTAAGAAATGTAAAACAAGTTAGTTTTCCAATGAGGGGGATATGATTCCTTGATAAAATAAGTTGGCTCCCATTGGGTGCTTGATGTGTGTGTGGCAGGAGAATGATTTTGAAAAGCTATGGTAAAACCATTCAATGGCATATTAGGTAGTCTTTAAAAATGATGTGTATGAGGAATTTTTAATGATAAGAGAAAGTGTTTATGCTCAGTTAAGTGGGAGGAAAAATGCAGAAGGAAATCTGTACATTCAATAAGATATCAACTGATTAATACCATGTAGAGAAAAAGAGCAAGAAGTGTAGGACTGTGTGCAGAAGAGCCACCCTAAGCTTTTCTGTATCTTAACTCTTCTACTATAAGCAAAAGCTCAAAAAGGATGCGATCAAAAGTTAGCAATAGTCAAGCCTAATTAAACAATGAAATGACAAAAGAGAGGTAAAGTTGCTGGTTAGTTAAAAAAAAAACCCATTGCTATGACAAGTGTGTTGTGCCTCTGTTCTGTAAGTCGAGTGGGGGACATTTTTGTGTCTGGGCCAGGGTGGGAGGACCCCCGAGCTCTGGGCAGGACTGCTTCCTCCAGCTACGGTTCCAGGAAGGAAGGACTGCTATAGCATCTCCTGTAGTGACAGAGTGGGTGGGATCTAGCCTGTTGGGGCAGGAGCTGCAAGGGAGCATTGGAAGAAAAAGATGAGACAGAAACACACATCATGGGCTGGAGGAGAGATTCTGGGAAGGTGTCGGTCACATGGGCTGGCTGTCTCCGCCTTGAGCCTTGTGTGTGTGTGTGTGTGCGTGTGTGCGTGCACATAGATTCACGTGTGCGTGTTAGAAAGAGGCAGACAGACTTGGTGTCTGGGGAAGACTGCTGTACTGGGACCATATCTTGTGTCTCCTTAAACGTCTCCCTTGAATTAACTTCTGAGAGTGTGCACTAATTACAAATGTGGCCCAAAGTGTGTTGTGCTTAAGGCTTGGATCTGCATCTGAGACTTGACTCCACCATGAGTTAGTGGCTTGGCCTTGGGGAAGATAGGATAGAGCCTCAGTTTTGCCTTCTTTGAAATGGGAGCAAGGATGCTTCCTTATGCACAGATTCATCTCCAGAATGAAATAAAAATGAAGTATCATGCAAATGGGAAGCACTTGGCACTGTTGCTAAAAGATTGTTGTTGCAGGTAGTAACACAGATTGTAACGGTGTTATCCATGGTTGGTGGTGGCTGCAGAGTCACCCAGAGCAGATCTGTCCACAGAAATACTATGTGAACCTCGTATGTCATTTAATGTTCTCCAGTAGCCACATTTAAAACATAAAAAGAAATAGATGGGAAAAAAAGAAAAACAATAGAAAAACAAAACAAAACAAAAACAAAACAAACAAACAAAGAAATAGGTGGGGTTTTAATAATGTATTTTGTTTAACCCAGTCTATCCAAAATGTTATTTTTCCAACATGTAATCAATATGAACATATTATTAATGAGATATGTTGCATTCTTTTTTTATCATCGGTCTTTGAACTCTGCTGAGGATTTTATATTTATATCATCTCTTGACTTGGATGCCCACTTTTCACCAGAAATGTTTGATCCCTGTTGAGCTTGCATAAAATGTATAGTTGAAAAAGTAGATTCATACTCAAGTTCCTCTAGTAACTGAATCGAATGTCAGTTTGTAGATTTAAATTAATTGAAATGAAATAAAATTAAACTTTCAGTCCCTTAGTGGCAGAAGCCACATTCCAAGTTTCAATAACCACACATGGCTAGTGGTGACGATATTGGACAAGCATAGGGTTGGAGATGATCCTTGTGAGCTGCAAACCCAGTCTGCCTCGGATCCAGTCTCAGATCCACTTTCCAGCTGTGTGACCTTGGGTGAGTTACTTAACCTCTCTGAGCCTCTGTGTCCTATCTGTAAAACGGGGATAGTAACAGTAACATCAGTTCCTAAGGTTGTGAGAATGAATGTAAAGCCCTAAGAATGGTACCAGACACACGTAAATGTTGCCTATTAGTCGTATGCTTTGCAAAATATGTGTCAAACTGAATTCTAGCTTTGGCTTAGTTAAATAGCCAAATGAGCCAATGCTAATAGATCTACAAACAGTAGCCATGTCTAGAAGGCAGTGTAGCTTCGTGGCCAAGAGCACAGACCCTAGATCTAGACTTCCAATGTTCAGGTCTCTATTTTGCTACATAATAGCTGTGTGATCCTGGGAAAGTTATCTGTTTGCCTTGATTTTCTTCATTAGTAAAATGGGGTTAATTGGTTGTGCAAGGTTTAAGCGAATGTACATACCAGTACCTGGTACCCGGTAGGTGTTGTATATTGTACCATTGCTTTACTTTAAAAAAAATTTAATTTTATATCGAAGTATAGTTGATTAACAATGTTGTGTTAGTTTCAGGTGTACAGCAGAGTGATTCAGTTATACATATACATGTATCTAATCTTTTTTGAATTCTTTTCCCATTTAGGTTATTACAGAGTACTGAGCAGAGTTCCCTGTGCTATATAGTAGGTCCTTGTTATCTATTTTAAATAGAGCAGTGTGTACATGTCAATCCCAGACTCCCAATTTATCCCTCCCCCCGACCCCCTGGTAGCCATAAGTTTGTTCTCTAAGTCTGTGAGTCTGTTTCTGTTTTGTAAATAAGTTCGTTTGTATCTTTTTTTTTTAGATTCCGCATATAAGCAATATCATATGATATTTGTCTTTCTCTGTCTGACTTACTTTACTTAGTATGACAATCTCTAGGTCCATCCATGTTGCTGCAAATGGCATTATCTCATTCTTTTTAATGGCTCAGTAATATTCCATTTTATGTATCTACCACATCTTCTTTATCCATTCATCTGTCGATAGACATTTAGGTTGCTTCCATGTCTTGACTGTTGTAAACAGTGCTGCAGTGAACGTTGGGGTGCATGTATCCTTTTGAACCATGTTTTTCTCCAGATCCATTGCTTTACTATTATCCGTTGATGTACTATTATCAAAATTGTCATCTTTCAATCCATTAATATTTGCTGATTCAGAGGTTAACCCTTTTAGATCCATAAAACCATGAAAAACCCAAAAAATCTTAGGAACCTTTAGGATAGAAGTTACAGTGGGTAGGAATGTGCCTAATCCTGCCCGTGGACATGTTTTGTTTGGCTTACTTATAGTGTTTGGCCCACAGAGAATTAAAAAAAGGAAGTTAGTTACCAAACTTTAAAAATAGAGAGATTTCAACTAAAAATCCAGATTTCCAGCTTCTCTTGAAAAATCATGAGATTGAGGCACCCTGGACTAGTCTTCCTGTTTGACAACAGTGGGCTGGAGCTAAAGAGCTGCATTGCCTTGAGATGGGGGTGAGTTTGCAGTTAACCATAGTCCCCACCGCTCCCTTTTGCCTCACCGCTGGCCTGCTTCACTCACTTACCTCTCCTGCCTGGCCCTAGGTGGCATTTGAGTTGGGGGTCCTGGCGTCTATGTATAAATCTGAAGGTACACATAAAAACCAATGTAAACTCCAATGTAAATGTGCATACGTGTTCGCACCTGGCTTTTGCAGGAGTAACTTGGGGCCTTTGGAGTTGAAGCTGGGTGCCTGGGTCTGTGATGAAACCCATAGGACTGTTCGTGACAGCACAGACGTCCTGGCCGACAGTCCTTCCCAGATGTTCTCATCCCACTTGGTGCCAATTCTATCCTCCCAAACCCTGGAGTCATCCTCAACTTCTCTTGATCTTTCATCCCACATCCTATTGGCTGTACCTTCAAACTATGTCCAGAATCAGTTTATTCTCCCCACCCCCGACCCCGACTGCCTACTGCCTGTCTGCTTCCTCTCTTTCCTCTAGTCTATTCCCAACACAGGAGCCACAGTAGTAATTTTTTTTAATTACGAGACTTTTTTTAAGAGCAGTTTTAGGTTTACAGAAAAATAAGCAGCAAGTACAGAGGGTTCCCATACATTCCCCCCACCCCCGTCTCCCCTGTTATTAGCATCTTGCATTAGCGTGGAACATTGGTTAAAATTGATGAGCTAACGGTGTGATACATTATTATTAACTAAAGTCCATGGTTTACATTAGGGTTTGCTCTCTGTGTTGTGCATTCTGTGGGTTTTGACAAATGCAGAATGTCATGTGTCCACCATTACAATGTCATACAGAATCATTTCAGTGCCTTAAAGATCCTCTGGGCTCCGCCTGTTCATCATGCCTTCTCCCTGAAATGTTGGCAACCCGCTGATCTTTTTACTGTCTCCGTAGTTTTGCATTTTCCAGAATATCATACAATATGCAGCTTTTTCAGATCGGTTTCTTTCACTTAGCAGTATGCGTTTAAGGTTCCTCGATGTCTTTTCTTGGCTTAGTAGCTCATTTTTATCGATGAATAATTTCCCATGTATAGACGTACCAGTTAGCTTATCCATTCATTTATTGAAGGTCATCTTGGTTGCTTCCAAGTTTTGGTAATATCTACCCTATTTGTTACTGCTTTCTATTTGTTGCCCTTGTTTTTTTGTTTTGGGTTCCACTCTTTTTCTGCATCTCTGGTTTTAACTGAACGTTTTATATGATTCCAGTTTTTCTCCTCTCTTAGTATATCGATTATACTCTTTCTATTTTTTTTTTTTTTTGCGGTATGCGGGCCTCTCACTGTTGTGGCCTCTCCCATTGTGGAGCACAGGCTCTGGACGCGCAGGCTCACTGGCCATGGCTCACAGGCCCAGCTGCTCCACGGCATGTGGGATCCTCCCGGACCGGGGCACGAACCCGTGTCCCCTGCATCAGCAGGCAGATTCTCAACCGCTGCGCCACCAGGGAAGCCCTCTTTCTATTTTTTTAAAATAAATTTATTTATTTATTTTTGGCTGCGTTGGGTCTTCGGTGGTGTGCACGGGCTTTCTCTAGTTGGGGCGAGCAGGGGCTACTCTTCGTTGTGGTGCGTGTGCTTCTCATTGCGGTGGCTTCTCTTGTTGCAGAGCACAGGCTCTAGGCATGTGGGCTTCAGTAGTTGCGGCATGTGGGCTCAGTAGTTGTGGCCCGCAGGCTCTAGAGTGCAGGCTCTGTAGTTGTGGTGCACGGGCTTAGTTGCTCCGCAACTATGTGGGATCTTCCCGGACCAGGGCTCAAACCCGTGTCCCCTGCATTGACAGGCGGATTCCTAACCACTGCGCCACCAGGCAAGTCCCATATACTCCTTTTTAAAAAACTTTATTTAGTGGCTGCCCCTGAGTTTGCAGTGTAATTTACAGCTACTCCACGTCAGAGGGAGCCTTTTGAAACCAAAGTTAGATCATCTTCTTCCTCTGCTCAGGACCTACAAAGACTCCATCTCACTCAGATAAAAGCCAGATCCTTGCAGCGGTCTCCAAGGTCCAGCACGATCTGACCTGCGACGTCCCTCAGCCCTCTCCTCCACACCCTCTTGCTGCAGCTACACTGGCCTCCTTGCTTTTCTTTAAACCTGTGGGCACCTCGTGCCTCGGAGCCTTCGCTCTGGCTGTCCACTGTCTCAGGAGTGCTCTCCCCAGATACCTGTTTGGCCAACTCCCTGACCTCCTTCCAGCTTTGCTCAGATCCCGCCACTCACCTTGGCCTTTGGTGACCTCTCTCTTCGCACCGTCACACCACCTGACCCTGCAGCACACCGATCCTTCTCGGTCCTGCCTTGTTTCCCCACTGCTCACGTCTCCTCTGACAGCCTCCATAATTTACTTGCTACGTCTGTGCTTTGCTGCCTGTCTCCTCCCACGAGAAGATCCATCCATCCCACCTGAGGCAGGGACCACGCAGGTCTTGTTCTCTGCCATGTTCCAAGCGCCTTGCACAGAGCCTGACTGATAGCAGGTGCTCACAGCTCTTTGTCCAGTGAATGGGTACGCATGCTGCAAAGCATCTTTTCAGACAAATCCTTTAGCACTGTGCCAAGAATCATAGAATTAGGACCAGGCTGTTTGGAGGGCACCAAGGCTGTCCAGGCTCCTTACGCTAAGTCTGGGATCAGGGTGAGGGGAGCTAAGAGAAGCTGTTAAGCTGGCAGCCCGGGCTGGGTAATCTTTTAACCATGCACAGGAGTCCTTGCAGACTTCCAGCTGCTGCTATGGAGGATGCTTGCTTGTCCCTAATTGGTCTGTGCGAGCAGCCTGTTAATGAGCTTGTCTGGGGGTGGGGAGCAGTGGGGAAATGGCCTTTCCTGGTCTCTGTGCTCTAGGCCCATAGGAGGGTGTCGACGTGAGGGTGATGGGGCTGGAAGTTGCTGTGCTGGATACAGGTCAGAACACTCTGGGTCCCCTCCCTGGTCCTGCCTGGGTCAGCGTTGGATGGCTTTTCCTGTTCGATGGAGTGAGCATCTTTATATCACAGGGGTGACGGGAGGAGGAGAGACCTGCCATCCCTCGGAAGGGGATTATCTCCTGTCCCCAGGCAGGTGCGTGGGTGGCACTGTCATTTCAGCCTTCCTGCCACAGGTGTAGACCTGACATGTGCCTAGGGGTTGAGAGGGGTCCCTCCTCTGACTACTTTCCTTGGCTTGCTGTCCCCAGATGGCCTCTTCCTGGGATCCTCTGCATGGTGACCCCAGGGGGGAGGGGGAGGGTCAGCCTTCTGGCTTAGTGCTGCTCCAACTCCATCCATCTGCCGCAACTGAGGAAGCCGAGCAGGACACTTTGGCGGCTGCCCACGCTGGCCATTCATCCCGTCAACATTTATTAAACACCTACTATGTATCACGCATTGTGCTCCACACTGGGTTTACAAGACGGAGTAGTTGTAGTTTCCGCCTTCACTTACCTGCTACCAGGTAATGGAATCAAGACTTGAGATGCTCGGCAGGGTGTGTCCAAAATGTCAACCAGTTCAGCACCAGCACTGGCCCATCACAGTGATGGTGCTGTAACCCACCAGTGTGATTTTAGGAGCATGAGCCCTGGAAGGGATGAAGACAAGGTCTTCCAGGGATGGGTGGACACACCACAGAGTGAGAAATCCGGGAACACTTACGTGTTGGTTCCCATGTCCTCCCCTCTACCTGACGACTCTTCTCATTAGTTCTTTCTCCTGCACTACTGACCCCCCTTCTCTGCTGGACCATTCCCAGCAGGAAACATGCTCCGTCTTAAAGAAATACCCTTGACATCCCCATTCCCCATCCTTCCCCACCAGCTACTTCCCTCATGTCTCTACTCCGGTTTATAGGAAACATTCTTGGGAAGCGTAGCCTCTGCTCATGGCCATCATTTCTCGTGTCTCGTTCTCTCTTGAACTCACTTCAGTCCAGCTTTGTTCCCCCGTCACTCCAGGAGCGTCGCTTGTTGAGGTCACTCTTGGCTCTACTTTAAACCTCCCGTCATCATCACTGACATTTGACTCGGTCACTAGCTCCCCCGCTCCTGGGTCACATCCTTCCCTTGGCCATGGACTCATCACTCTCTGGTTTCTTCCTGCCTCCCTGGCAGCTCCTTCCTGATCTCCTTGCAGCTCCCTGTTCATCTCCCTGATCCCTGTAACTTGGAGCCACCCAGGACACAGTCCATGAGCCTGTCCCTGTGGACACTTTCTCCCCAGATGATGTCTTCCGGTCTCTGCTGATGATGCTTGTGTATCTCCGAGGACCCTCACTCTTCCCTGAACTGTAGACCCGCCCAGCAGTGCCTGGGAGACTTAGCCTCTAGCTCCCTCGACCTGCCCTTCCTTGGATATCCCTCATCTCAGAAAACCTTCATACCCCACACCCTGGCATCATCCTTGACACTCACTGCCCGCCATGCCAGGCTCAATCACACATGTCCTGTCCAATCCACCAGCAAATCCTGCTGGCTCTGCTTCCAAAATACGTCTGGAATCCTGCCTCTTCTCGCCCCGGCCTGACGGACCCCTCGTGCCCCAGGACAACGACAGTAGACTCTTCCAGGGTGGACATGTCTGCATCCACCCTTGTCCCCCCGCCCCCCTGCAGTCCACTCTCACACGGCACTGAGCCCACTTCCTGTACGTTGTAAATCACATCATGTCATTGCCCTATTCTCAACTCCCCACTGGCTTCTCATCTTGCTCAGAGAAGAAACCAAGCCCTGATGAGGGCCCGGGAGGTCCTGTGAGACCTGGCCTCCTGCCTGTTCCTCCAATAATAGGCCTGCTCCCACCTCAGGGCCTTTGCACCTGCTGTTCCTCTGCCTGGAATGCTCTTCCCCCAGATATCGGTGAGGCTCCCTCCCTCTCTTTCTTCACATCCCTGCTCAAATGTCACCCTCTCAAAGAGGCCTTGGCTGCCCCACCTAAAATAGCCACCCTCCCTCCTGGGACCTGTGGGTTGAGGGTGGTGACATGCAGGGAACTTCCAAGAGGCCACCAGCGTCACCCGTGGTCCTTGCTGGGTGGTGGGGATACATTTCTCTTCCGACCAGTGATGGTCCTGCCTCTCTGTTATGCTCTGTTCATCTTCCCACTGGGTGCCCGAGGCTCTTCCCAGGCAAAGTCCTGGAGCAGACTTTCTGCTCTGAGAAGCCTCACTGACCCGTTCAATGTTCTTCCCATCTTTCGGGGATTCCCTCCTTTCTCTGAAAGTTCACACTTCTCACTGCTTTCTACCTCTTTCTTGTGGATGAGGAAGTCATCTATTAAGCCAAATGCTGGCTGACTTCAAGGACCTTATTTAGTGTGAGTGCATCTTAAAAAGACTGCAAAGGGCCATGCTAAGCCTGATGGAGTTTGTTGGGGGGGGCGTGGTCTCAGGTCCCATGAGTCCTGAAAGCAGAAGATATTTAAGAGTGGGGGGATTTTCTGCACCCCCAAATCATCCAGGAAACTATCGTTTTCCACCTTTGTATACCACCTTCATGATTTCTACTTTATCCAAATACTACTTGTACTGTGAGATTTGTGTTCTATTCACACAGAGGTAAGACCTGGTGTAGAACATCTGCATAGTTACACCTTCATTCTGGAATGACCTACAATTGCAGGCAGTCTCCTTCCATTTAAAAGTTAAAGCAACAGTATCTAGAAATGTTTTAAGAAAACTTCTAATTCCTAAAAGTATAGTACTTTGGGGTGGTATTTTTTGCTGATGCCAAACTTTACATATGGTGGCAGCTTTGGGAGTCTCCTCACAAAAGGATGGCATTCTTAGGTTGTGCTAAGTGAGCCCAGGACAGCACACCTGCTAATCTGAGGACAGTCGTTTCTGTATATATTTCTTTAAGTCACCTCAACTCACTGTTTTGTAAATGAATTCTTCTCCACCCTAAGCAATGCTATCCATGAAATCATGGGTTTAGTTAGACTTTAGGTTGCTTGCAGTCAGAGAGACCCCCCCACCACCACAAGAACCCCGCTGTTATGGTGGCATAGATAAATCCAGACATTTACTTCTCTCTTACATAATAAGAGCCTGGGTGGAAACCGTCCAGAGTCGGGGCAGAGTCAGGGACTTGTATTCCTATCTTGTTCCACCTTCCCTAAGTGATGCACTCAACCACGTGGTCCAAGATGGCCCCCTCCACGCCCACATTCCAGCCAATGGGAAGGTGGAGAGAGGATGTGGGGGATACACCCCCTTTTGTCATCACTGCTGCTCAAATCCCATTGGCCAGAACTCAGTCATATGTCTACACCTAGCTGCAAGGGAAGCAGGGATATGTAGTTTCTTCTGTGAGAAATTTTGGGGATTCTATTGACATAAAAGAAGGGGAGAGAGAACATTAGGTAGTTTCTGTCACAATAGGGCGGTTGTGTATGTTTCTAATAGGTATTAAAATAAGTCTTACTAAAATTAAAAAGCAGTTTATTCCTGTACCACCTCCCATCATTTGGTGCGTGTATCACACTTGAGAAGACAGTATTGTAGGTCACTGTCCTTTGTGACAGTCATTCTACTGGAACCCTTGCCTTTTTGCAGGTAGAACAGGTAGAAGTTTG
This sequence comes from Mesoplodon densirostris, assembly GCF_025265405.1. Taxonomy (NCBI): domain Eukaryota; kingdom Metazoa; phylum Chordata; class Mammalia; order Artiodactyla; family Ziphiidae; genus Mesoplodon; species Mesoplodon densirostris. Next base: position 5,200,329 of record NC_082675.1, on the reverse strand, counting down.
GCTATTTCAGGATGTGGGCCTCATTTTTTTTTTTTTTGCGGTACGTGGGCCTCTCATTGTTGTGGCCTCTCCCACTGCAGAGCACAGGCTCCGGACGCGCAGGCTCAGCGGCCGTGGCTCACGGGCCCAGCCGCTCCACGGCATGTGGGATCTTCCCGGACCGGGGCACAAACCCACGTCCCCTGCATTGGCAGGCGGACTCTCAACCACTGCGCCACCAGGGAAGCCCGGCCTCGTTGTTTTTTATTAGCAACTCTGGGAGAGGTTGGACCCTCCTCTTCGTGGAGAGGAGAACGCCCGCTCCTTGGAGTATGTCGATATGCTCCTGCAGCCTTACAAGGACCACCTGCCTACTTTCCAACGCATCCTCCGGCTTCCTCCGGGAGTTGCCATCATGGTGCTCAGACATGGGGAGTTCCACTTCAGCTCTCAGAGGCCTGGGGGAGTGAATATTGCTGACATCTTTGAACTGCAAACCTCCACGTGCTGTTCCCAAGGCTGGGATCTGTCCTAGTGTGGATGTGTCTGCTGGAGCTCACACCTGAAGTTCTGATGGGAAGCAGGGGTCCAGTTTTAATGACCTGTCAGCACTGTGTGTGACGGCAGCTGCATGTCCCAAAGCTGGGGGAAGCCTGTCTGTTAAAAGTTAATGACCTAAGAAGTCCTGACATAAAGTAAAACCTGGAGTGAAATTCCATGGTGTTGTGGATAGTTAATTCTTTATTAGGTTTTCCTAAGATTGGGCTAAAAAGCATTTAATCTTTATTAAGTTTTGCGTTAACATGTCATTGCATTTTATTGATGCATTGATCTTCATTTGGCTGATCTGGGGCAGGGAGTGGAAATCTCTGTGCTGTGGTGTGGCCGACAACTTCCTAACAGGTTACCGACCTGTAATTTTTGTTTTGGTGGGGATCTCAAGTTTGAAAGAGGAGGCAAATGCAGACCAGATGGGACTGTTTGTGTTCATTCATGGCTGGCTGGTGTTGAGTCTCTGTCTTTCTCTGTTGCCATATGTGTTTTTTTTTTTTTTTTCTTGTGGTACGCGGGCCTCTCACTGTTGTGGCCTCTCCCGTTGCAGAGCACAGGCTCCGGACGTGCAGGCTCAGTGGCCATGGCTCACAGGCCCAGCCGCCCCGCGGCACGCGGGACCCTCCCGGACCGGGGCACGAACCCGCGCCCCCCGCATCGGCAGGCGGACCCCCAACCACTGAGCCACCAGGGAAGTCCAGCCGTATGTGTTTAACAACTTCATACTCCACTGACGTTAGAGATTATATTAATTTGTTTTGTCTGAGAGAGCGTCGTAACGTGCTTTTTTGGAGAGAGAAGAAAAATCAGAAGTTCCAGGCTTCACTAGTTTTGTCTCTATAGCGGTTGTCAAAGCAGAGATTCATTTTTTTTTTAGAGTCTGGTGCCAGGAACGGAAACTCAGATGCCCCAGGGGCAAGACAGGTGACATGACGAGTTTGTTCGGCCAGCTGGGGGCTGCCTTCACTGCCTGGTCCAATGAGAGCAGACGCTGCTCATCTCCAGGCAGGAATTGGGGTCCAGAGGTGCCAGATTTTCCAATTTTTCAACCGTGGCTGGAAATCTGGACTTTTATGAGAAATGTAGGAAATAAATCTAAATTAAAAACACTATACAAGCTTCACAAAACACACCTGTAGTCCAGTGTAGCTCTTGGAATCTCAGGTTTTAGCAGATGGTTCACGAGGCTTATTCATCTCCAGCCAACTCCTCCCCTGTGCGCTAGACTCCTCTGTCTGTCTACATGACATATCTCCCTGGAGGTCTCACGGGCATCTCCTCCTTACCTGGTCTTTGCTCTGAACCCGTTTCCTCCTGCAGCCTTCCCTATTTCTGTTGATGGCCACTCCATCCTTCCAGCTGCTCAGGTTGAAAAGCCTGGAGCCATCTTTGATTCCTCTCCTCTATCACATCCAAGCCATCAGCTATTCTTGAGACTCTACCTTCTAAATATATCCAGAATCTGACCCCTTCTCCCCACCTGTACTGCCCGACCCTGCTCCCAGCCGCCATCAATTGTTCACCTGGACTATTGCAGTAGCCTTCTGCCTGGTCTCCCTGCTCCCTGGCCTCACTTCACCCCAGTCCTTTCTTACCACAGCAACCAGAGCAGCTCTGCTAAGTGTTAATTGGACCACATCCCTCCTCTGTTCAAAATGTTTCAATGGCTCCTGTCTCATTCCAAGTAAAAGCCAGTATCCTTAAAATGGACCAGAATGTCCTAAGTGATCAGGTTTCTCCACTAGGTCTTCAACCTCCTATCTGTTGACTTGACCCACTCTGGGGACAATGGCTTTCTACTGGCCCTGGCATTTCCTAGGCACGTTCCTACCTCAGGACATTTGCACCTGCTCTCCCCTCTTCCTGGAACCTCATCCTTTCTCTCACCCTCACCTTCTCAGACCTTTCTGCCAGTGGCCCTTGCTAAGAGAAGTTTCTTCACTTTCCTACATAACGTTTGGACCACCCCACCCCACTCCTGCCAGCATTCTTTATCCTCCTTCTTGTCTTTGTTTTTCTTCATGGCCCTTGCTACTGTCTAACACGCTATACATTTTATTTCTTTATTCTGTGGATGATCTTTCTTTTTCCCACTAAAACGTCCACTCCGCAAGGTCAGGGATTTCTTCCTGGCATGTGGAGAGGACTCATTTTTAAACGAGTGAATGAATGGTGCAGATTCAGGAAGGTTTTCTGCATTATTATGACAAATCCATGGATTTATACAAAGTTATTATGTTTCAGTCTGTCACAATTGTTACTCTCTTTGATTTCGGTAAGTTTCTTTTTTTTTTTTTGGCCGAACCTCGTAGCTTGCGGGGATCTTAGTTCCCAGAACAGGGCTTGAACCTGGGGCCACGGCAGTGAAAATGCCAAGTCCTAACCACTGGACTGCTGGGGAATTCCCTGGGTGAGCTTCTTAACCTCTCTCTGCCTTGGGATCCTTCCTGTAAAATAGGAATAATGATGGCACCCAACCTCCTAAGGCGGACATTGGATTAAATGGATAAACATATGACAAGCACTTAGAACAGCGTCTGGCAAATAGGAGGCACCATCTTAAGGTTTGCATTATTGTTATTACTGCTACTATTATTTATCCACGTGAAAATTAAAATGGCACAAATAGGGGTCACAACTATTATGAACAATATCCCAAACCCCGCTTCTCTACCACGCTTTCTCCTCAGAGATAACCACAGTCATTACAACTTTTTCTTTATTTCAGAACTTTTCTATGCAGTTAAATATAAACGTACGTACCTGTAGAAAAATACAGTACTTAGACAAATAAATGCTATACTTTGCATAATTTTTTTTTCTTTTTCTCTCTCGACCATACATTGTGGAGATGATCTCACACCATTTCATAGATGTCCACGTCACTCTTTACCACTGCTATATACTGTTGTAGAATATGGGGCTGCTCCAGATTCTGTGGCTCTTCCCCACTTGTGGACATTTAAGCTGTTTCCAAGTTCTTGCTGCTACAAACAGTGCTCAGTTAGCATCCTGGCATCTGCCCTGTGAATGCGCATGCCGTTCTCCAGGGTAGACACTGAGGCATGAGATTGCTGTGTCCAAAGGTTGATGCATTTGCCATTTTAATACATTTCCCTCTCAAATGGTGTTGCCATTCACAGTCTCCTAGCAGGGTGTGAAAAGTCTTTACTTTTTTTTTTAAATTGTAATTTTTATTTTGAGAAACAAAATAACGTGAAAAGTACAAAGAGTAACGTAACCAACATCAGTGTACTTATTAGCACCTAGGAATGTCAGCTGTTAACAGTTTGTCACATTTGTAATGTCTTTATTTTATTAAAAAAAAACCCAACATTACAGAAGAAGTTGACGTTCTCTTTTGCACAATTCATCCCTCCCCAGAGGCTCTCACGGTTATGAATTTATCTTGCACCCTTGCAAACCATTTTTATATTTTACCTATATGTAGAACCATGAACAATATATTATTTCTGTGCATTTAAGATTTTTATCTCAGTGTTGTATTGGCTGTAGTATTCTGCAACTTGCTTTTTTCCAGCAACAATGTATCTTGTAGACCTATCCTCCTTAACACATTTAGCCCTCCCTCATTCTTTTTACCTGCTGTGTAATATTCCTTTGCACCGTGGTTTATTTCCTCTTCTCCAGATGATGGGCATTTAGGCTGACTCCAGTGATCCACTATTACAACCAGTCCTGAGATGAACACCCCAGTCAGAAAACATTCAGATTCCTCATTGTGTATTTTTATAGTGCTTTGGTTTTATGTGGCATACAGAGTAACATAGTCTTTTTCTTTTCATAGACATAGAAATAGCTTTGAAAAGAAAACTACCACCTTATCTGTCTTCTTCCACCTGCCAGATGCTGATTCTTTCAAGGATAGAAAGACTGGATATTTACAGCTTGCTTTGATTAATTTCGTTCCTCTCGTTACCGATGGACATCAAAATGGAAAATCCCACACTCTAGGCTCTTCATTATTTGAATCTTTTTGTGTTGGATGTTCTCTTTCATTCCACCGATACTCGCTGAGTACCTACTATGTGCCAGGCTCTGTTCTAGGCAGGGAAAGCTCAGACATGGTCCTTGTGGTCATGGATTTCCATTCTTGGGGGAAATGGACACTATAACAGGCATGAATCAGCACCTGCTCTTCCCCCTCTAGAGTTCATTACTGAAGAGGTAATGGAGATGTGTTTCCTTGGCCAAGTCCGTCTCCTGGCTGAGCCCTCAAGGAGATTTGTGGTGAGCAGTTTGAGTGGTGTTCTGCTTATGTATTGCTGCATAACAAGGCAACCCAACGATGACATTTATTTTGCTTTCTAATCGACGACTGGGGAAGGGCTTGGCGGGGCAGCTGTCTCTGTAACTTTCGCCATCATCTGGGGCATCTGGAAGAAATCATCGGAAGACTTGCCGGCTCACGGGTCTGGAGGTTGATGCTGGTTCTCAGCAGGACCTCAGCTGGGCTGTGGCTGGGCCGCCTCCATGAGGGCTCCCCATATGGTTGTCTGACTTCCTCACAGTAACGGCGGCCAGTTGCAAGGCTGAGCATCCCAAGGGGACCAGGCAGCAGCTGCATTGCCTTAGTCTCAGAAGTCACATGGAGTCACTTCTGGTGTAGTCACAGGCCAATTCATACTCAAGAGGAGGGCACATTGGCCCATGGAGGTGTGTCGATGTCGGTTGTAAGAAGGGCATGTGGCATGGATACACTGGTGCGACCATCTTTGGAAAACACCATCCACCACAAAGTGGGCAAACCGTCCTTAGTCCTGTACAGGTGTTTAGCCAGATCTGCCAGTGGGTAGTGGCATGGCTTGCCTGGATGGAGACGGCCGTGTGGACTGTGGCTGGGATGGTAGCAGAATCACTGAGGGCTACTCGATGCATTAAGACCTTGCACTGCCTCCTTAACACTGCACAACACCTGTTGTCTCTCCCATTTTACAGGTGAGGAAACTGAGGTTGGGAGCCCTTGCATAAGCTCCAGGGTCCACAGTTAATAAGCAGGGATGCTTGGGTCAGAACCCAGGCATATCAGTTAGAGTCCCTTCCTCAAGTCAGCATAACCATCCCCATCCTCCAGGGAGGCAAGGCTTCTCTGTTTGCTCTGAAAGCTCCCAGCCATGGGAATCCATGGGGCTGCCTCTCCATGGCCACTTGGTCTGCTAGGCCTCTGGTTACCATGGCGACGGTGGCCAGCCACACAGAGAGACGCTTGTGACCTTTCTCCCTTCCCCCCACGCAGTGGTTCTTTCCCTTATTGAGCAGAGAAGAGGCGTCAGGAGGACCCCTCCTGTCTGTCCGCTGATGGGCTTGTTGATTTGAGAAATGGTCTTAGGACGTCTCCTTGACTCAAGGCACGGGTGGAGCAGTCATAAAAATGAAATATGACGTCACGTCAGGCGGCCCATCACTGAGTTCTGGTGCCTGAGACTGTTCAGTTATACACACCTGTTTCCAGGCTTCCAAACTCTTCTGTAAAAGACCCTTCAGGGTGGAATTTTTCCTGCTCGTTCCTCTGGGCTATTTTGGGAAGATGTTCACATATTCTTAGACGTAACTGAGCATGACGAAAGGTGGGTGTGTGGCGGTGTTTGCAGAAGAACTCTGTAGTCCATGGCCCTTTCAAAGGGAAATTCACACTTAAGGATGTTCCTGGCTCTTTAGCGCTCACCCCGCATGGCACCTTTGTTTATTAGTCGTAGGGTAGCCGGGCCACTGTTATAAAAGTGAGACCATTTCGATCCTGGGTTATGAGGGGAGGCAGCTGCCGCTTCCGAACGGTGGTTTAAAGTCAAAATTAATTGGGATTTTAAATTAATTGAAATAGACATGAAAATTTTACATTCACAAAACACACCCGGCAGCTGATGGCAATTCGTCCTTCCGGTTTGCTCAGGTGCACAAGTCATGTCATCCGTAGCTTCAGATACCCAGGATCTAATCGCATCTTTCCCCTCCACCTGGATCCAAGCCCCATCGCATCCTGCCTGGAATCTGCCATGAGCCCATCATGTCTTCCTGCTTCCATGCTGGTCTCCTTACAGTCTGTTCTCATTAAGGAGCCAGAATGAGTCTATCAAAATGTAAATCATATCGCGGTGCCTCTCTGCTCGAAACCCCAAACAAATAGGGCAGAGAGTGGACAGGTCAGAGGGCAGGGAGGGTGCATGAGGAATATGATGCATCTTTTTTCAGTCGCTTGCTATTTCCTTCCTGGCCTTGTGAGAAGCAGCCTGGGGGAAGCTGGAGTGGTGTCTTCTTTTACTGGTCAGGCCAGATCTGACTTCCAAGGATGGCTGGATGAGGGATGTGCCAGATTGGAAAGGACATTTCAGATCAAAGTGACAGGCACGCGGTGTAAAGGAGTGAACTGGGTGCTCATACAGAAACTGAAGAGCTCCTGGGACTCTCCCTCCAGGCCAGGTAATAGGGAGTGGTGGGAACTGGCAAAGTGGGGACCTGTGTGCCCAGCCTCTGAGAGACTCCCCAGCCCTGGCCAGTGGTAGTCATATGGGAATGCGGGGTCTGATGCTACCAGATGTTCCAGGTTTTCAAGAGAAGTCAGAAATCCAGACCTGTGGACTCTCCGTGTTTTCGTTATTTGACTATCACTGTGAACTCAGGGACTTTAGCACACTCCATGTGTTTCAGCCATGGAGCCACTCCTTGTTTGGATGCTCTAAATCATCCCAGCTTTGGCCGGCAAGCGCTGCTTTCAAGCTGCCTCACGTGTCCTCCTGACGCATCCCTGTCCGTTTTGGAGCGTCCTCCTATGCCCTGGCACAAGCTATTCTAGGTTCATCTGGTACATTCCTGCTCCAGAGTCAACCATTTCTACAAGAATCCTGGAGTTGAGCTCTGTTTTAAAAAGTTGATAGTAAACCCATGTTCAGAATGAATGCTCAGCGGTAGCCAGATCTGCTGCTAGGGCGGCCCCCTGGGATGCCCGGGTAGATGTCTCTGCACCATTTGGAAAACCCCAGGCTGAGTGCCACCATCTCTGCGGAGATTGGCCTCTGCTCCCGGGCCCTGTGGGGCTGATGAACGACACAGCTAATGCATCTGGACGGTTACATTCCACTTGGGGCAGCCACCCAAGAAATGTCTGATAAGCACGTTCCCCGAGTGCTGCTTTTACAGGTTTCATCTCGCAGAAATCTGTCAGGACTCAGGTGTGCATTCAGAGGTGACAGAGTAGGCTCTATAGACCGTGTCCTTTTCCCCAGTCCGTTATCTGTCTGTTACCGTGAGGTTACTGGGAGACCCATGACGGGGCGGTGTCTGGAATGGGTCATCCCTAAAGCACAGACCATAAACCCGTGGAGAGATCTCCCTTAAGACCTTCTCCCTCTGCCCCGTAGGCCACTGGGTCCTGCCTGTGTCATGCAGAAGCCTGTCCATGCTGAGGACGTGGACTCTGTATGATTTCTCTGGAACATCTCTAATGTGAGCTCGGGCTCCGATCGCCAGGGGTTGAATCCTGGCTTGGCTACGGACTGGATTTGGAACGTTGGGCAAACTACTTAATCATCCTGTGCCTGAAACAGACTCACAGACGTAGAGAACAGACTTACGGTTGCCAAGGGCGGGGGGAGGGAGTGGGATGGAGTGGGAGTTTGGGGTTGGTAGATGCCAACTGTTACATTTAGAATGGATAAACAACAAGGTCCGACTGTACAGCACAGGGAACTATATTCAATCTCCTGTGATAAACCATCATGGGAAAGAATATGAAAATATAGTGTCTATACATGTATAACTGAGTCACTTCGTTGTACAGCAGAGACTGGGACAACATTGTAAATCAACTCTACTTCAATAAACAAACAAACAAATAAATAAATAAAATAGAATCAAAGGGGAAAAAAAGGCACAACATTGCAGCTATAAAATACGTCCCGAGATGCAATGAAAAACACAAAGTGGAGACAGTAGAAACCTACCTCAGAAAGTTGTGATGACAAGTAAGTGAGTTAATCCATGTAAATCCCTTCGAACAGTGGCCGAAACACAGCAAGGCTTGGTAAACACGGACATTTATGATTATGCGAATCGCTGGGTCCAGGCAGGCGTAAACAATTCCTGGGGTGTGAGTTGCATGGTCCAGTACATTTCTTTTTTCTTTTCCTTTTTCTTTGCTTTCCTCTTTTTCTTTTTTTTTAAATCAACTTTATTGAAGTATCATTTATGTACAATGTACCCATTTTAAGTGTATAGTATTTTGGTGAATTTTGACAATTTATATACACATTTAATCTTCACCATAATTGAGATATAGAACATTTTCATCACCCCCCAAATACCTTGTACCACTTTCCATACGGTACATCTCCCACTCCATCTAACCCTCCCCAGCCCCAGGTAACCATTGTTATGCTTTCTGCCACTGTGGATTAGATTGGTCTTGTCTAGAGTTAAATATAAAATTTCCTCTTTCTTGACTCCCCTTGCCTCTTTCCCTCCCTCCTTCCTTCCTTCCTTCCATTGGCTTGAACTATGTTTCTGTCACGCGCATCCTCTGCTGGCTTCGTGGATGTATGACCCGGGCAGTTACACAGAGCGCCACCCTCAGGAGGGTCTCGTACTTTGTTCAGTGCTTTGCTGTCACTGGCTTGAAATTCTTAATACTTTTTGAACAAGGGCTCCTGCGTCTTCACTTTGCGTGAGGCCCTGCAAAGTCCACAGTTGGTGCTACATGTTCGCAAGGCAGTTCTCTCTGTTGGGGCGTCTCTGGTTCTCTGTTTCCGGGCACACAAGGGGCTTTCGGTATACATACTGATTGAGTGGAATTCCTATCACTGGGGCCAGTGCATCTTTTCCCGCCTCTGTTCTCTCCATCCAGCGCCCGCCTGGGCGGTGTGTGAGCTCGTATATAACTGTGTGCAGAGCACGTTAGCTGAGTGTGCAGAGAGAATTCGATGATGCTCTCTTTCTCTGCAAATCTCCACCCAATTTGCAGTCAAGCAGCCGGCTCAGCTTTGGGAACCAGCCTCGATTGCCGTGTGGGTGTCTGAAACATTAACAAGGTCTTGCTTTCTACAGCCTGTCCTCAGTAGGTGGAGGTCTTGCTGAAATCTGACATCAACTTGACAGCAGGGGGCAGGCCGTCCCCTCCATCCCGCTCAGAGCAGGTTCCCAAGTAGAAATAGCTTTCTACCCTGGGTGGGGTGGGAGGACGGGGGGACAGGGGACAAGCGGGCTCCCATGGGCACCATGCTCCTCACTGAGTAGGCACCTCTGCATACAGGCTCACGAGAGGCTCAGCCACTTCTTCCAGCAAGAGGCCGAGCGAGCCAGGGCCTGGACTGGGCAAAGCCTCTAAGCTGGGAACAGCTCAAGGTCACGAACCCTCGTGAGCAAGGCACAAAGATCTTTTCTTCCAGCCCAAATTAGTGAAATTGCCGGGGGCTGTTGTCATTTTTCAGCTGAGTCAGAGGGATTAGGAGTCGGGATGGACTTTCCTTTCCTTGGTGCGAATGAGCAGGCCGCCTGGCTATTCTTTCATCGATTAGAATCGAGATGAGCTGAGACACGTCTTCTTTGAGCAAAGCGCTCTCCTTGGCGTGGCAGCCACCTGGGAGGTCTGCGAGGCCAGCCCGGCGGGCTGGCTGGGGAGACCCGGGCCGCACAGGTTGTGGATGGGTGAGCGCTGTGCTTTCAGGCGGAGTGCGGGGGCATGGGGGACATTAGCTGGGTCAGGTTCTTCGGTGCCCTGGCCTGGCTTCCGCTGTTTTTCCTCACCCCAGAGAGCATCCTCCTAGGCTTGCCAACTCTGTCAGTCACAGAGACCACGCAGGCGTGCACCCAGAGAAGGTAGATTCAGGGCTAGAAAAGGCACAGCACGACCGCCCATTGCAACCGATGGATAATTTGCCTGGGTGTGGATGCGATGTCTCCTGCAGAGGATATGCCGCAGGGCTTCCCCCAAGCCCCTCTTTCTTTTCTTCTGCTCGCTTACTTCACTCTGCACCGTCTTCCTGGCCCAGCTTGTGCTTGTGTTGGTGGTCCCCGTTTTCCAGTTGTTCTTGGTGTTTTTTCAAGGGTGAGTCAGTCCCACAGGTGGCTTTCGAACCACATCCTTAGACACCAGTAGGAGCTCAGAGTGGGCAACCTGCAACTGCCTGGCTTCAAATTCTGCCTCCGCCCCTGCTAGCTGTGTGGCCGTGAGCAAGTGACTTAACCTCTCTGTGCTTCCATTTCAGCGCCTGATGGAGCTGACTATGGTACCTCTGCTTGTAGGGAAGGTGAAAACGGGTTAATACATGTGAAGTGTTTGGGACGGGTCCCTGGCACAGGGTGAGTGCTGTGTAAATATTAAACACTGTTATTTAAATCCACGGAGAGCTTGTCGTGGCCTCACAGGCATCTATGGAGAAGCGGCCACGTGCCTCCGCCTCTCATAAGTAGTTGATGCGCTAAAGGCACCAGGCCACATGCATCCCTGGCTTGCCAGCCGGGCAGCACTAAGAAGGGGGTGACATTCTCTGAGCCCCTGTCCTTGCCTTTTCCTGGGCTGGGAGTGGGACACTGGCTTTCGATCTTGGTCCTGCCGTTTCCGTGATGGGTGCCTGTTGGCGAATCATCCTGCCTGCTGGGCTTCCAGCCCAGCCTTCACCTTTTGGGGCTGCTGAAGGGCGGGTAGGCACCCCTGGGAGGGGCTCCAGACCTGCCTCTGCCACATGCAGAAAGCTCTTAGCTCTCATCTTTATTGGCTTCCCCGTAAGAAAGTTGTTTTTTCCTGAAGCTGTGCTCCTAGGTAAGTGGAAATGCAAATAAATGTAAACAAGGAGACACGTAAGAGGTATGAGAAGTGTTTCTTAAAACATTACACGTCATCACAGAAACTTGGAACCCCTTTCAATATCCAGCAGGAGAATGGATCCATATGGTATTTCCATACAATGGGATACGAGACGGTAGCGGAATGAGTGGGTGACAGCAATGTGCATCAATAGACGCGAATTTCACAAAGACAATGTGGAGTGGAAAATGCAGATTGCAGAGGAATAGAATATACTACCACTGGTAGGAAGTTTAAAATTCCAGAAACAATACAGCATATCAGAGTGTAAGTAGACATTACATACTGTAATCAAGGTAACAAAGGATGCAACCATGATGAAGTTCAAGTTCAGAAAAGGGGTTCCTCTGGGGTCAGGAGGGGAGAGTGATTGGGGAGGGGGCCCAGGGCCTTGAGCTGACTCGTGAAGATTTATTTCTTCAGCTGAGTTTTGGTACACGTGCATTCGTTGTGTTTCAAACGCTCTTTTGTAAATCTTAAGTATCACATCATATATAGTTTGTCTGAATAAAAGTTTGTAGAGCTAAAAAACATAAGTCTGAAAGGTACTGGACTGGATGTCCTTGATGTCCTCCCTGGTCCTGACCCTCTGGGATCCCCTGGGTGTCCCCAGAGGCCATCAGTGGGACTTTGGTTTCCCAGGTGGGTAGGGTGGTGCCGTGGTAAGAGAATCGGAAGAGGTGGCTGGATTGTCCCGGTGACCTTGGATAAGATCGGGGTCCTCTCTGAGTGTCAGTTTCCTCACCTGTAGAATGGGTAGAATTCAGCCCCTGTAACTATACTCGCAGGGTAGGTGCAGGGACTTGCTGGGGTGATGGTGCCTTAGGGCATTTGGCTCAGAACTGGGTGCGATGAATGTGCAGGACATGGCAGATGCTGTTAGTGGTGATAATGAACCCAAGAGTGACAGGTGGAGGGAAGGAGGAGGGGACGTGATGAGGACATGCCCTCCACCGCAGAGACTTCTGCTTTGGTAGCTCCAAATGCCTCTGCCGTCTCAAGTTCAAAGCCCCACGAGGAGCAGTTTTGACTCACGCTGCTTCCCAGCCTCCTCTTCTGTTCTGGTTGCACACACTGCTTCTTTTCTCTTGGCCACAGGCTGACCCTGACCTATTGCAGATCCCATGACTAATGGTGACCTCAGACTAACCTCCCCATCCTGCTGGGCCAGGCGCTGCCTCTGTGCTTCCCCTCGGGGCCGGGCTGGGCTGCCCTCCCTCTCACTGACCCTGGGTGGTAGGGGCAGCCTGTCCACCCTCTGCTTGTGGGTGGGCCCTTCTCTCTGACGGAGCAGGGGCTCTGTTCAGACAGAGAGAGAGCGCAGAGGGAGGCTTGCTCTTCAGGGGAGCAGTCAGACGCCCTGGGCCAACCCTTTCCAGGACCGCTTCAGCTCCTTTTTGTCACGAAAGCTGGATGGGTCTGGCTGGCCGCCTGTTTTGCACCAGGGTGTAGGATGCACTCCACAAGGTCACAGGGAATAGAGCTTCTTGGGGATAGAGGAAACCTACAAGCTAGGGAGGAGGGAGGGGAAGAAAGACCAGGCCCCATCTTCCCATCGGCCGTGTGGTGGGGTCTGCGGGGTCCTGGCATTCCATTGAACTTACAGTGTGGAGTTTGCATTGCATGCAGGGTCACCGCCCGGGCTCACCCACTTTTTGTTGGAACTAGGCAGAGAGCAGCCTTGTTAGTGCGGAAATTTCCAGGCTGTTTGAAACCAGGCAGTGTGGACTTGGAGGGCCAGCTGTTTATCAAAGTCATCTGGAAATACCAACAGCCCATACCTGGGAAGCTCGGGCCCATCCCTCCCGGTGGAGAGCAAAGCCCCCGGCCTTTTGGGAAGCTGAGCTTGTTGTCCAGTTAACCCTTGCTGTACACCCAAGTCTTGATTGGACAGCCATGCTCCTTGTATCACCCCCTTGCTTTCCTGCTTGCCTGGGACCTAGATCTGGGACATTATGTCTTGGTAGGTGAAATCCTGTCTTCTCCAGCCCTCTGAGGAATCAGACACCCTATTTATGATCACAGAGGGCCCAGTTGAATGATGGGGTCATTTTCCTATGATATGCTCAAGAGTGATTACCTCGGTAAAGGCATTTTTGGTTTCAAGAGACAGAAAACATTAGACAGGGAAAATAGGAATGTATTGGTTCATGTAGTTGAAAAGCTTCAGGTGTGGCTTGATCCAGCAGTTCAAAGAGTGTTACCAGGACCTAATATCCCTCCTTGTCTTGGATTTCCCTTGAGGATGAGCTTATACTGTGCATCCATATGGGGATAAGATGACCTCTCAGTAAAGCCCAGAGAGAATTAATAGTTCTTACCAAGTATTTCAAACAGAAGTACTATGCCTTATTATCCCTGACCTGAGCTTGGTCTCTGATTGGCCAGGCCTGGGTCAAGTACCCATTCCTGGAGATGAGAGTGGAATTGCAGTTAGCTGAAATACAGAGAGAGGGAGGAGATAGTTCCCAAAGGAAAACTGGAGCGCAGTTACCAGAAGGGGGTAAATAATCATGCCGAATGGCTAATAACCACAGATGTCCACAGGCATCTAGAAGGGAGCTGCCCGTCTCAGGCAGCACAAGTCATTGTTTCTGACAAGGACTTGGTCTCCCTTCGTAATGTCTCCAAGTCCTGAACTAAGCCTGTAGCCTTTGTTTGGGACGTTGGCTTGAATCCTGGCCTTTCACCCAGAGCCCCTCGCTGGAACCGTCAACAGTGGCCCGGAGAGGGAGTCTAACCCAGCGGCCTCCTTCATACGGGAACCAGGGAGGAGACAGGAGCAGAGTGAAATTGCTGGCCTGTGTTCAATTCAGATTTATTCTGCTGGAGCTAATTGTAATCTTTATTTGGTCCCAAGTGATTCATTCTTATAGTTCTCATTAGAGCGGAGAAAATTAATTTTTATTCTGCCATAAAGGTGGCTGTAATAATCTGGGTTCAGGGAGGGGGATTACTTTAATAAGATTTGCCAGTAGGTTTTGAAATAGTCAGCTTTTTTTTTTTTTTTTTTTTTTTTGCGGTACGCGGGCCTCTCACCGTTGTGGCCTCCTGTTGCGGAGCACAGGCTCCGGACGCACAGGCTCAGCGGCCACGGCTCACGGTCCCAGCCGCTCTGCGGCATGTGGGATCTTCCCGGACCGAGGAACGAACCCGTGTCCCCTGCCTCGGCACGCGGATTCTCAACCACTGCGCCACCAGGGAAGCCCTTAAGTATCTTTTGAAGACAGAAAAAGAGCCTCCACACCACTAGTCATTAGGGAAATGCAGATTAAAACTGTAATGAGATACCACTGCATAACCAATGGGATGGCTAACATAGAAAACACGGCTGATGTCAAGTGTTGACAGGATGTGGAGAAACTGGAACCCTCTGCTGGTGGGCATGTAAAATGGTGCTGTTGCTTTGGGCAACAGTTTGCTAGTTTCTTGAAAAGTTAAACAGACTTTTAAAAAAAGTTAAACAGCATTGCCCCATGACTCAGCCATTCCAGTTTTCGGTATCTACCTAAAAGAAATGAGAGATTTGTTTATAAACATTCCTAACAGCTTTATTCATCATTGCCCCCAACTGGAAAAGACCCAAATATCGATCTACTAGTGAATGCATGAACACACTATGGCATATCCATACAATGGAATAAAAAGGAATTGCCCAGTGATTCATGCAACAACGTGGGTAAATTTTAAATAATTATGCTGAGTGCAAGAAGCCAGATGCAAAAGTCTGTATACAGTATGACTACATACATATATGAATTTCTAGAAAAGGCAAAACTATAGAGACAGACAGCAGAACACTAGTTACCTGGGGCCATGGGTGGGGATGGGGGTTACCTGCAGACTAGCACAGGGAACTTTAGGGGATCAATGGAAGGGTTCTAAAACTGGATTGTGGTGATGATTACGCACCTGTACAGATTCACATTGAACTGCACACCTTAAAATGGGTGCCTTTCATGGTATGTAAAGTATACTTCAATAAAACTATTAAAATATGTGAAGACAAAATACATTCATAGGGTTGAAATTTAAAACGTATAGAAATCATGATAATGAAAAAAAGTGATTATGATGATTATAATAAAAATAAATCTTGACTGCCCCACAGCGATCCAGTTTTCTTTTGACCAAGCAACCAATATTATTAGGTTCTCCCCAGTGTGTTCAAAGAGCTTCATGCATGGAAAAGCACATAACTATATCTTTCCATGTATTTATTTATATATATATGTGTGTGTGTGTGTGTGTGTATATATATATATATATATACACTATGTATAGTTTATTTTCCCTTCTCAAATACTAGTAAACCACGAACACTATTTTGCACCTAGCTTTTTTTCCACTTAACATACAGTGTGTCTCGGAGACCTACCTCTAACATAAAGAGTTGCATTTTTTCACGTGCTGTCATTTCTCTTCATGCTATGGCTGCTCCACCACTGATGCAATCACTCTTCTATTAGTGGACACTTGGCTCGTTTCCAGGCTTCGGCCCCTACATAAATACTTGGCCAAGTTGCTTCACCTCATGGTGTCTCTCAGCTTCCTCTTCTTTCAGTGGAGCCCCTGGTCTCACCTGTCTCCCTCCCATAGTCGTGAGGATGAAGTGACTCATCTATAGAAAGTGCTTAAATGGTACCTGGCACACAGAAACTCTAGGTAAAGCATTAACTAGTATAATGACTGCTTCCAAGAGAAAACTTGCACATCTGTCATTTGACCAGCGTGCAGGTATATATATGTTAGGATAAATTTTGAGAAGTGCAGTTACTCAATCAAAGGATACATGCAGGTTAATTTTGTTTTGTTTTCTGAGGGAGTATTTTTTTGCCATAATGTGTGGCTTGTGGGATCTTAATTCCCCGACCAGGGATCGAACTCGTGCCCCCTGCAGTGGAAGTGCTGGGTCCTAACCACTGGACAGCCAGGGAATTCCCAGGTGCAGAATAATTTTGGATGGATTTTGCTATATGATCAATTTTACACCTTTGAGTGATGAATGAGATTGTGTCCCCAGAGCCTCACCAAACTGCAGTAGATCTGATATTTTGGATTTTTGTCAGCCAAAGAGGTTAGAGGTGGCATCTCCCAGTTTTGGGAGGAAAAACCCTCAACTTCAATGGGGTTGAAACAAAACTCTTTGGGCTCACTGGCATAGCCTGTTTTCTATTGGAAATGCAAAACAAGAGAGCCCTTCTGGGATTCTTTCCACTGAGATAGCTAGTAACCAGGGGAAGACCTCACAGCCTGTGGCACCGACTACGTCACGTTTACATTTTGCAAATTGAATAAGAAATGCAAACGATTTCTCAGGACACAGCTGCCTTGTCCCGGGAACATATGGATAAGGTACAAACACAAACACATGAAACCTGGAGAAAAGCACAACATCCCAGCCGACAAGAAGCCTTTTGATTTCTCATCAAAACATGAATGTTCTGAGGCACCGTAAAATGCGTGGCTATGTGAGAAGCATTCACAATCCGGGCAGGAGGAGAATGACGCGAAAAGCACACACTTTATGGAAAGTGGAGCGATTTTCCGGTTCGGACTGGCTTGTTTTGGATCTGACTGTTTGGAAGAAGTGGCCACATTGGAAAAATGATTAGAAAGTAATCTGTTTGTCAATGTATTTATTCATTAAGCATTCAAAGAATGATTATTTGAACGCATGGATTGTTGCCATTGGAAAGTCATTATCAGAGATCTGACATTTTTGCAAAGAATTCCAGAAACACGGGGCCTCCGGTGTCTCATTGGAAGCTGGCTCATTTTTATGGTGCAAGGAGTTGTTCATTTCTTGTATATTTCCCTTTGCCCTTTGTTTTTTAAAGGACTTTCTATTTTCTGTTTCCAGCTTTTCAGTTGGAACTTTCTGGCTGCCTGTCTTCTGGTGGGAGTTTCTCCTCTTTCTACACAAGTCATGGAACCTCACAAGATGCCATGGATTCAGGATATGTGCATGCAAGAGTTCCTCTAATCGGAGCCAGCGACTTAAAAAAAATTTTTTTTTTTGGCGTATAGTTGCTTTATGCTGTTGTGTTAGTTTCTACTGTACAGCAAAGTGAATCAGCTATATGCATACATATATCCCCTCTCTTTTGGATTTCCTTCCCATTTAGGTCACCACAGAGCACTGAGTAGAGTTCCCTGTGCTATACAGTACCTCCTTATGAGTTATCTGTTTTATATATAGTAGTGTGTATATGTCTGTCCCAATCTCCCAATTCATCCCACCCCCCTTGCCTCCTTGGTAACCATGAGTTTATTTTCTACATCTGTGACTCTATTTCTGCTTTGCAAATAAGTTCATTTGTACCATTTTTCTAGATTCCACATATAAGCGATATTATGTGATAGAGGCAGCGACTTGACCCAGCAGCTCTAAGGACCCAGTTTCTCACTGACTTCCAGTTTGCTCTCCGTGGTGTGGGCTCGAACTTACGTCCCTGGAGCCCTGAGCTCCCTGCTCAGTGCAGAACTGCATCCCTCTGTAGTTCCCAGGCGCCATCCTCCCACCACACTGCTCCTGGGAGGAGGGCAGGTCTCTTTGGGGAACTTTGCAGGGGTCCAGAGAACTTGTGTCTCTCTGCAGCTGGCCTGCACTGGGTCACGTGCCCATTAAAGACCAAATGGGCAAGGTTTACCCCAAAGGGAGAGAAGAGAAACAGATACTGGGGAGGCAATTAACAAATGCCTGAATAATAAGAAAAAGACTTCTAAGAGTCTGGCAGTTGGCCAGTCCCCGTGCCTTTGGACTTTGGAAGAATCAACTTGGGATCTGTTCATTGCTTTGGGGGGAATGACTCTTTCTTTGAGTGACTGGTCTTGGGCTCAACAATCTTTATTTCAGTACTTCAGATTCTGCTGAAAAAGCTACCCGCGCTCTTCACTGACCTGTTTTCAATAAAGACGGTATGAGCTCAAGATGGAACACGCTCTGACATTCCGTTGTCATAGCAACTCAGGTGGTAAACATCAGCTTAATGCTATTTATTTTTTTATTTTTTAAATATTTATTTATTTATTTATTCTGGCTGTGCTCGGTCTTAGTTGCAGCACACTGGTCTTCTAGTTGTGGTATGTGGGATCTAGTTCCCCGACCAGGGATCGAACCCTGGTCCCCTGCATTGGGAGCGTGGATTCTTACCCACTGGACCACCAGGGAAGTCCCAGCTTAATGCTGTTTAAAGGGGAGGGGTGACAGGAATTAGGAATTGAGGGGATTTGAGGAAAGCTGGAGATTTGGAGCCCTAGTCTAAGCTCCAGATAATACGGGAGGTATTCAGTCGGATGTCTGGGCAGACCCCACTTCTGGCTCCACTAGGGGACCTCCAAAGGGAATGGGTTGGAGCTGCCAGGAGAGGGTTTCAGACCAGACCCAAGGGAGGGTCCTCTAACAACTATTCTCATCCTCCCTTTATGGCCCACTTCTTTTTTTTTTTTTTTTTTTCCGGTACGCGGGCCTCTCACTGTTGTGGCCTCTCCCGTTGCGGAGCACAGGCTCCGGACGCGCAGGCTCAGCGGCCATGGCTCATGGGCCCAGCCGCTCCGCGGATGCTCCTGGACCGGGGCACGAACCCGTGTCCCCTGCATTAGCAGGCGGACTCCCAACCACTGCGCCACCAGGGAAGCCCCTGCGGCCCACTTCTTGAAAGAGCTGTCTGTTCTCAGCGCTCCCTCTCATGTTCTGCCCACTGCTCGTCGCCATCCTTGTGCTTCTGGCCACCATGTCGCCACTGAAACTCCACTGAGTTCATCCAAGCTGTTGTCAACTGCTCGGGCTCTTCTCGGGGCAGGGTGCCTCCTTCTCAGAAGTCTCCCCAGCTCTCCGATGGCTCTTCTGACACATGTCCTTCTGCTTTTCCGCCCCTGCCCTGGATGCCCCTCGGAGCCTTCTCTGCAGGCTTCTTGTCCCCTGCCACACCCTTACACGTCAGGGGGTCTCATCCCACCCTGCCGGTGTCTCTTTGGGCTGCTTCCTCCAGTGGCCTCTGCCGCCACCACCCTTCCGGCAGCACCCACTTCTTCCCTCCGAGTTCCCCCAAGCTGCAGCTGCTGCGTCTAATGTATGACCTGATGGACATTTCTCCTGGGTGGGCCCACACATCTCTCAGACTCAATTTGGCCCAAGCAGAAGGCATCATCCTCCCCCAAAGGCTGCTCTGTGCCATCTCAGTGACTGTCCTGCCCTTTGCCCAAGCCTCAACCCGACACAACTCTCAATTCTTTCTTTCCTCTCCCAGCTCCCTTTTCTTTCCCACCAGAGCTTAGTAATTTCCTAGTCCTTTCAACATCTCTTGAACCTTCTCTCTCCATCCTCATGGCCCTCTTTGCAGTAGAGACTGGGGTGAATTTGAGGATATCGGAGCTGATCAAACAAAAAGATATGACCGTGAGATGGCAGGAACCACGAGAGAGGCAGAGAGTTCCTGGGGGAGACGGGCAGTAGCCGGTGGGGGGGGAGCGCTCCAGGTGACATCCCTCACCGGCTTGGTGGGAGGTCAAGAAGCTCCCGAGGGCCATAGCACCTGGGGGTCTTTTATAGCCCAGGGTTTTTCTTATGGAAGGTAGCAGATGTCGGGTGCATGAAAAGCAAGCAGTATCTAAATAGTTAAAACCATGCTTATTTGGGCTACATTTAAAGCAATTGCATATGTAAAAAAATAGAGTTTGGCACCAGCGGTCTTTGGGCTAATGGTCTTAGCCTAGTCTCAAGAAGTAAACATGTGGGCAGGAGACAGGAACCTTCTCTGGTCCATTTGTATAACCAGGTCACCACCCTCTATAACTTGGACCTTTGTGGCTCTGTCTGTCTCAGTCATTCCTGTCTCCAGCCCATTCTCCATCATTCCAGGGTGATGGTTTACCAGTTGCATCGCATGGGGGCCATGTTCCCATGACGTCAGCGACTTTATAGGCTTCCCGTTACCCCTGGGATGGAGTCCAGGCACCATCAAGCAGCCCTCCGCCTGGCCCTGCATGACCTGCACCCTCCTTCCTCTCCAGCCTGTCTGCCTCTCTCTCCTCTTTCCCCACACCCGCTCCAGCAGGGCTCTGTGTTCCCCACTCTGGTCCTTTGCCCGTGCTGCTTTCCTTCCCCCAAACCCTCTTCCCATCCCTTGACCTGGTTGATTCCATGCATCCTCTGGGCACTACCCTGGATTCCTGTGGCCGCCATAACAGATGATCACACCCAGGGGGTCTTAAAACAACAGAAACCTAGTCTGTCACAGTCCTGAAGGCCAGAAGTCGAAAATCATGATGCCGGCAGGGTTGGTTCCTTCTGGAGGTATGGGGGAGCCCATCCCGTGCCTCTCCTGGCTTCTGGTAGCCCCGGGCATTCCTTCTAGAAGTTGCTTCACTCCAGTCTCTGACTCTGTCTTCACATGGCTTCTCTGTGCATGAAAACCCCTCTCCCTTCTCTTAGAAAGACGCCAACCACTGGATTTTATCCAGTGTGACCTAATTACATCTGCAAAGGCCCTATTTCCAGCTAAGGTCATGTTTTGGGGTTCCAGGTGGACATGAGTTTTTGGTGGATACTGTTTAATCCACTGCAGGTCCCATCTGCATTGGTTCCATCAAGGTTGCATTAGGGGCCCCTCCACTGCCATGACTCTTGCTTTTCTTTACTGGAATGGCTTATTTATGTTCAAACCCCAAACTAGACAAAATTCCCTGATCTATTGTGCCCTCTGCCTTTGGTGATTGGCACAGGGCTGGCCCATGATAAGCACTGAGCGAATCCCTGGTGGATGAATGGCCATATGGACTGAATGTTTCTGTCTCCCCCTCCCCCAAATTCCTATGCTGAAGCCCTAACCTCCAATGTGATGGTATCAGGAGGTGAGTTGTGGGCAGGTGATCAGGTTTGGCTGAGGTCACGAGGGTGAAGCCCCTGTGATGCGATAAGTGCCCTTATAAGGAGAGGGAGAGACATCAGTGCTCCCTGTCTCTGCCATGTGGGGATATGGGGAGACGCTGGCCATCTGTGAGCAAGGAAGCAGATGTCAAAGCGGCCAGCGCCTTGATTTTGGACTCCCCAGTCCCAGAACTGTGAGAAAATAAATGTCTCTTGTTTCAGCTGCTGCATCTATGGTATTTGTTATAGCAGCCTGCTCTGACTAAGGCAGTGGGTATGCCTGATCCATCCCATGTGATGCCCATACCCCAAGGATCATCTTCTCGTCTCCCTTTTTCCTGTGTTTCTCGGGGCGGCGGGCTGGAGTTCTCACCGTGGTGACCAGCTGACTGAGAGGTGGGCTGATTTTCCAGCCAAGGTCACCTGCTCTGGAGCCCAGGTTCCTCCCCTACTCGTTGGGTTTGAGGCGGGGTGCTTCAAGGAAGCCAGGAGTGTGGGCAGGGCCTGAGTGACCTCTGGCTGGATGGAGAGCAGGTGATGGGCTGTGTCCTTCCGTGGGGACGGTTCCCTAATAGACGTCTCAGTGCTGGGTGGTCCTGTCCTCATGTCACTGTCACCACGCAGGCTGGATTCATCCCTGTTGGGATCGGTGTTTTCACATCTTCCCCTGCCCGGGCCCCTCAGCACTCAGGTGGTCACTGAGAGGGAAGATCAGGGACAGTTTGAGCCGGAGACTGGAGAGATTTCCTCCTGGAACAAATAAAACTGAAAAAAAGGGAAGAAAACCCCTTTCATAAAGCCACCAGAACTTCCCTGGAAGGACGTGACTGGTACAAAAATCATTTCTTCTCCTTTCTGTGATTTCTCAGGGTGAAACTAGTGGACAAAGGGAAGGGAGAGGAAAGGATCATGGGGGCAGCCTGGAGCTCTGTCCAGCCCACTGTCCGACCAGTGGTCTTCGTAGCCCGTTTGTGGTGGGGAAAACCCAGCTGTGTCTCCGGTGGAGTCTGCAGTGTCTCCTCCCTCCTGGGTGCACTTTCACGTGCAGGGACGCTAGTTGTGTTGGATGCTTCCTCCTCCTTCCCCCACCGCTTTGCTGCCTGTGGTCCCCTCTGTCCCAGGCTGAGGCCTGGTGGGGAAGGCAACACCCTTTCTCACTTAAGCCCGCCCGCGTTGGGGTTTCTGTTGCTTGTCTACAAAGAATTTGGTCCTAGAGAGTCATCGTGCTTTGTCTAATGGTTTTCTGGCAGAAAGCAGCAACGGGTCTTGGTTAAAGTCCCCAAAGCGCTCGAAATCGCCCCAAATCTGCGTTTCAGCTCTGGAAATGGGGAACCGACCACCTGCTTCTGGCTCAGTGGGAACAACCTCGGCCACTAGGTGGCAGTGTTGTCGCACACGAGGCCCCTGTTCCTGCAGAGGCGACTGGAGAGGGGAGCCTGTGGTCTGGGGCAGCTGGGGTGAACCTAGTCCCCGAACGGGGGTGTCCCGGGCTGGGTGCAGGTGCCCACACCGCGGCATCCCCAGGGACCTGCCCCCAGCTTCAGGGATGCTGTCCTCTGTGTCCCTTAAGTTCCAGGATGACTCTGCCCAACACAGAATAAACTCTGAATTAAATTTGAGAAAAAAGGGACTGAGGGTTTTTTGGCTTTGTTTTTCCCCCACCAAGCCCCAAAGCTGTTGCTGAGAAGCAGTTTTACGTATGACAGGGGTTCACGGCACAGCCCCTGGGGCCAGTGTGGGGAGGATGTTTCTATTTCTTTGTGTTCTTTATGGGTTTTATTCTGGGTCATATTATCGGTCAGAAGCTATAATGGAGCCCTTCTTTGCTTTGATGAAGGGAGATAACTGAGTCTGGGATGTTAGCCGCCATGGGACAAACAGAGGAGAATAAGCAGAAATGTTCCAGGAAACCACAGGGAATAGCATTCAGAGCCTGGACTCCGGAGCCCAGTCCTGGCTCCACCCCTTACATGCTGTGTGACCTTAGGCATGTTTCTTGACATCTCTGTGCCTTTGTTTTTCAGTCATAAAATGGATATAATAATATTACTTATAAATTATATCATAATATTAATAATATAACAATCCAAAAATAATATACCATCTCACAGGATTGGGTAAAGAATAAATGTGTAAAGAGCTGATACACATAAATCAGTTATAATGGTGACTGGCACGTAGTAGGCGCTTGACAAATTTCCTAGTTATTACTACTACTAATTCATTCATTGGAGCCTGCTAGTGATAAACTTGTGATAATTCCCAATCAATATTGATCTCTTCTTTCTCTGAGATTTGGCATATGTAACTTATTTCAGGCAAGTTAACAATAGATCTTTTACTTGCTTTTATTGTTATCAATTTTTAAGACGTAGGTTTGTCTTCTGTTCTCCATTAAAATTTTAAGTTCCTCAGAAGCAGGCTGTGTCCTCTGCTTGTCTTTTTTTTTTTTTTTCTTGTCACAGCTCTGCACTCCATGCACCCTGACTTACTTGCCTTACTTGATTATCCAGAGAAATTAATCCCGACAGAAAATACTCTTTTTGTGTTTTGCTGGAAGTAGGGGAAAAGACATTTTCTAGCAGTTGAATAGCCTAAAGAATTGTCAGAGGGATGTTGAAGTCATCTGAGCTCTTGGTGTTTAAACTCCTAACCCTTAAAAAAACAGTCTTAAAGATTCACTGAAGTAGATTCTTTAGGCAGCAGCCACAAAGACTGGACAACCTTTGTTTCCCTTCCTCTTGTTACTTCATGTGTTTGAAAATTACAGACTGCATTAAAAAAATAAGGACGAGAAAGAAAGATATTCCATGAATGATTTTGGATTGATCCAAGCTAGCCTGGGTTAGTAGTGTTTTATTGTATTTGTCCAGTGCCTTTTCTGCATCTGTTGAGATGATCATACATAGGATTTTTCTCTTTCTTTTTATTCATGTGGTGCATCATTCGTCTTTTAACTGTGCAGTACCTGTGGTACATGCAAATAGAAGAGCAATGAACCCACATGCGGGGTCCTCAAAATGACACAATTCATATTTAATAGATCATAACATGCATACGCATTTTAACATGACCAGAGTAGTGGAAATGCTGCACAGAACTAACTCAACTGGTTTAATTTCACTTCTGGATGTGGGTGCCTTCTACCAGCGTGAGCTTCAGCTTGCAGATGTGGAAGGAAAGACTGGCGGGAAAGGAACACTTCTTCCCTTTCTTTCTGTGTCACCCATTTTCAGCATCATTTGGCTAATGCAGGAAAGTAATGGGACTAAGAATGAACAGGATGGGGTTTCTTGGCTGGTTGTGTGTCATAGAATGCCTTTGCCTTTTTTGCTGCATTTGAAGAAAGTTCTGGTTTAATGGCAAGCTTGCCCTCTCTGAGCTGTCAGTGGCCCTGCTGATTTGTCGTAGATGCATTACACTTACTTGTACTGGCTTTGTGTCTTGCGGACAGAACTCCCATGCCTCAGGGCCACCGGAATTCTGTGCTCACAGGGCATCCAGAACACAATATACAAATAGGGTACCAGCAGACAAGCAATTACATGTACCTCCTTTGCTCATGCGAATGCTTCGTTGCCCCCTTAGACTTGACTTACAAAGCACAAGTTCAAAGATAAAGCTCTTAAGGATTTCAGAGGTATAGAGCGTGACCGCAGGGCACTGAACCAAGCCCGGGCCCTTCTGAGCATGGGGCCCTGTGTAACTGCATAGGTCACATGCCTAGGACACATGTATATACTTCTGTTTTGTATACTTCTGTTTTGTCACTGCCCGCTGAGATCACTTTTGAAGACTCCATATCCTAAAGTAAACATATTAGCCCTGCAGTGGAGGTTGGTTTATTCTGGGCCCTGCGTTCAGATTCTCCAACTTGTGTTTCATACGGAGAATGTCAAACTCTAAAATAACACACTTCCTCATGGTAATTAATGAAATGTCTTGTTTGTGGTCTCAGGCATATTCCTGAGTTTTTTTTCAACAATAGTACTGGCAGTAAAGAGATCAGCCTTGACTTGGTGTAAATTGTTTCATTTGGGTGATAGAGTAGACTTTTGTGTTGCTTCCTACAAAGAACATCCTTTTTCTTGTCAAAATAGTACCCTGATGATGCTTTGGGGCATCCCCCACTTCATACTTCAGCTAAAGCCCATCTATCTCCAGGCTCCTGGGAAGAGACACATGACATTGGATGAGCCAATCAGAACAGGCTGCTCCCCCCCCCCGCCCCTCCATAGTGATTGGTTCAGGAATGGACAAGTGACCAATCAGAGACAAGAAGATGCACTGAGATTTTTTTTTTTCCCCCCCTGAAACTTCAGGAGAGAGACACATACTGCTTCTTGTTGGATTTTGAAGGAAGGAAAATATGAGACTTGGCGAGGCTAATCTTACTGAAACACGGAGCTTGAGAATGAAGCCAGCTCCATGGAAGAGAGCAGAGTGATAGATGAAAATGCATCTTTAGAAAAATTTTTTAAAAATTTTACTTTCAGTAGACTTCACTCTTTCTGGCATATAGCACTCTGACTTTTTGACAAATGCATAGAGTCGTGTAATCCGTGCAACAATCAGGATACGTCATCCCATCCCTAATTCTTTGTTTTAAATTCTTAAAGTTAAATCCTAGCCCTGATCCCTGGCAATCACTGCTCTGTTCTCCCATCCCTCCAGTTTTGATTTTTCTAGAATGTCACAAAAATGGAATCATACAGTAGGTAGCTTTACAAGTTGCCTTATCTTAGGCAACAAAATGTGTTTGAGATTTATCCATGTTGTATGTATATCCATCGTTTGCTTTATTGCTAAGTTGTTTTCCATTCAATGGCTGTACCACCATTTGTTTGTTTATCCATTCACCCATTGAAGGAGATCTGTGAAGATGCATGTGGATGACATTGTTTAAACGCTGCATCCAGCCAGACCTGAAGCTAACCTCTCTCTCCAGCTGTGACTGCCGTTAAATTCCAGTTTTGTTTAGACTTGCATAGTGCGGATTTTCTGTGAATTGAAAGAATCATTTTTGATATCAACAATGGCCGGAGGATGGGAAGGCTAGTCTGAACTAGTGGGAAATCTAAAGCAAAGACACTCCACGTATGACATTCCTACTAATGCAGTCACACAATCACAAGTCGCATTATTGGGTTCCCTCATGGTATGTCCCTGATGGATGGCAGGAAGTGACACCGTTTTTGACACAGAGGGAACGTGAATCCCAGGGGGATGAAGTGACTTGTTGCATAAATTGAGCTGATGGCAGACGTGGGACGCCAGCCCAGGTGTCCTTTGCCTCTTGTAAGCCTCAGCGACCTCCCTATGTCTGGCAATGGTAGAGCTGTCAGGTTGCTTAGTGAATTTCCCTCTCTTACTTAAACAATCTCTATGGGGTCCAATTTAGAATAAATATAAATGGAAATTAGAACAAGCTCATCAGCATTTCCCACCGTTCAACAGCTGATGGTGTCTTAATAGGAGGTCAAAATTGCTGTCACTAAGATCTATATAATCCATTTAATAATGCTCTTTTTACATCTGGTGCCCCATGGAAGCCTCTCATGTTGGCTTAAGAGCGCTTCACTTTGTTTCTCCGAGTGCCTGTATCTCCTTGCTCATGAAAGCACAGCTTACCTTAAGGAAGACATATGAAATTTGTTCCAACTTTTTAGTAGGCGCAGGATCAAAGCCGTCCAAATTGTTAGCCTATACAGTGTTGTATTAGTTTGGTATCACTAGCTGCTGTAATAAAGAAACCCCAGCAGTGGCTCAATACATCATAAAATTCTTTCTTGCTCCCATCTCATGTGGGTGCCATATTTGGCAGGTGGCTCTCCCCCAGGTGGGGAGACTCAGGGGTCCAGGCTCCTCCCATCCTATGGCTCTGCCATGGCCTGGGGCCTCAGAGTCGCCTGCTTCTTACTGGTGGAAGGTAAAAAGATACGAATTTTGACTTCAAAGTGATACGCAAGACAGGCTCTTATTTCATTGGTCAGAACTAGTCACATGGCCACGCTGGAATGCAGGAGAGGCTGGATGGTCCCTGGCTGAGCGGCCATATGAGATACAATGGATGGAAAGTTTCTGGTGCTGTCTTTTTTGACAGGTAACCATCTCTCCCATAGACCCGATGCCTTGTGGTCAAGATTAAGACCACTCTCCCTTTACCCCACACTCAAATTTCCAGCGTCTGTTCAGCGCTGTCCTCCCCTGCTTGGCTAGTTTTGGGTTCATGCAGACAAAGCCTACTCACCCTCAGAGTCATGCATGCATATGGGGAAAATAAAATGGCTCAGGATAACTTTCAAAGAAAGGCAATAGTCTTCCATCCCTCTGTAGCTTTGATCTCTCTCCCTGAAGTCAGCCAGGTCCAGACATTTCTGCTTTTAGTTCTGTGAGTGGTGATTATTTTTATCATTCTACATACCATCCCCTATACCTCTACTCCTTGCGTTTAACAAATTTAAACAGCAGCGCTCTCTCTATAAAAGATGAGAATTTAGCTGATTTACACTCCTCCTTACTTTCCTTTCTTATCGGTTAACACTGTATTTGGCTGTAAGTCACAGAAACCCCTGGCCATCATAGCTTGTAAATGGCCATCTTCCTTCTTTGTCTTCAAATGATCATCCCTCTGTGTGTATCTATGTCCTAATCACCGTTTCTTACAAGGACCCCAGTCATGTTGGGTTAGGCTTAGGCAAGTGGCAGCTGATGTTATTCCATTGGTTCTTTTATTTTATTTTATTTTATTTTTTTATAGTGTTTATTTCTTTTTACTTGTTGACAGTTTTGCTTTATTTATTTATGGCTGTGTTGGGTCTTTGTTTCTGTGCGAGGGCTTTCTCTAGTTGTGGCAAGCGGGGGCCACTCTTCATCGCGGTGCACGGGCCTCTCACTATCACGGCCTCTCTTGTTGCAGAGCACAGGCTCCGGACACGCAGGCTCAGTGGCCATGGCTCACGGGCCCAGTTGCTACGCAGCATGTGGGATCTTCCCAGACCGGGGCATGAACCCGTGTCCCCTGCATCGGCAGGCAGACTCTCAACCACTGCGCCACCAGGGAAGCCCCCATTGGTTCTTTAATCTCGTGTTGTGGTTCGTCCCTTCTGACTTCCGGCGTTACTTTCTCAGTGTGCACCTTCAGTGTTCATGGTTGCATGGTGGCTGTTTCACCTCCATCCCCTCTCAGGATGGGAGTCCCAGCACCCACACTTTTACACCTGACATTCCCATCAAGGGTTAATTCAGTTTCCTTAGAGAAGAGCTGAGTTTTGATTGGAGGTAAAGACCAAGTATTCTGCCTTTTACTGTGGGTGGGGACTTTGGGAGGAGGGCTGCCTGGACAGGGTGTCCCATCTGCAGAACTCAGTTACTCCCTTGGTTTTCAGGGAGTAAAACCACTTTCTACTCTTGTCCTTACTCTGTGGGCCAACATGGAGTCGAGAGCCCCTTGGGGCTTCCAGTGGGCAGAGTAGTTCCAGCTCAAGCTTTCCTCTGTTGTCTTGCCCATCGATGCGCTTTCATCCACTTACTATCTTCCATAAATTTGTTGAAATATTTTATCTTCAGATGGCCCTCCTCCATTTCTCTTGTTCATAAGTTTATTCCTTTCTGTACTTTTATGCTTTTATTTCTCTGGGGTTTCTGTAGAGATGCAAGGAAATGAGTGTGTTCAGTTTGTTACTCAAAATCAAGTTCCATATCTTTCTTTTTAAGGGAAAAAATATCAGTATTTCTCTTAGATTTAATAAGCAAGAAGACATGTTCATTCTAGAAAACTTGAAAACACATAGAAAAATGTGGCAGAATGGACTTCCCTGGTGGTGCAGTGGTTAAGAATCCACCTGCCAATGCAGGGGACACAGGTTTGATCCTTGGTCCAGGAAGATCCCACATGCCACGGAGCAGCTAAGCCTGTGCACCACAACTACTGAGCCTGTGTTTTAGAGCCCGCGAGCCACAACTACTGAAGCCCACGCATTCTAGGGCCCGCGTGCCGCAACTACTGAAGCCCGCGTGCCTAGAGCCCGTGCTCCGCAACAAGAGAAGCCACCGCAATGAGAAGCCCACGCCCCTCAGTAAAGAGTAGCCCCCGCTTGCCGCAACTAGAGAAAGCCCGCGCATAGCAGTGAAGACCCAACGCAGCCAAAAAAAGAAAAAGGGATAATGAAGAAAAATATGGCAGACAGTGGCAAGGCATCCATAACCCCCATATGCAGACCTTCATCTTCAGGTAAGGGTCTGACTGGGTTTGGGGCAACTTGACGGAGTGAATCTAAAGTGATCCTGAAAACAAAAAAGAAAAAAATAGGCAAGATGAACTGATAGAATTTTGATAAAGTAGAGTAATCTCTCAATTATAGGGCTCCCATAACAAAGTACTGCAGATTGGGTGACTTAAACAGCTGAAATTTATTCTCATGGTTCTGAAGGCTGGAGTCCAAGGTCAAGGTGCTGGCAGGGCTGGTTTCTCCTGAGGCCTCTCCCCTTGGCTTGTAGACAGCCGTCTTCTCCTTGTGTCCTCATGTGGTAATCCCTCTGTGTGTGTCTGTGTCCTAATCTCCTCTTCTTATAAGGACCCGTCATAACAGATTAGGGCCCACCCTAACGACCCCATTTTAACTTAATTACCTCTTTAAAGCCTCTATCCCCAAAATACAGTCACATTATTTTTCAATTAAAAAACCCTTCAACTATGAAGTCAAATAAACTACTTCTGCCGGCTTATTCAGTTGTGTGCCAGTTTCTGACTACTATCAGATTCTCACTTTACATTATACCCCAAAGGAAACTTCAGATGGATTCAAGAATTAAACGTAATACATACAATTTGATAAGAGGGTAGATCCAAAGTATTCTCATCACGAAAAATATCAATTCATATACCCATCACCTCAGATTCATCATCTGAGGTGATAGATACATGAATTAGCTAGATTGTGGTGATTTGTTCAATGTAAATCATCAAATTGTACACCTTGAATATATACAACATTTTTTCCTTTTTTTTTTTTTTTTTTTTTTTTGCGGTACACGGGCCTCTCACTGTTGTGGCCTCTCCCGTTGCAGAGCACAGGCTCCGGACGCGCAGGCTCAGCGACCATGGCTCACGGGCCCAGCCGCTCCGCGGCATGTGGGATCCTCCAGGACTGGGGCACGAACCCATGTCCCCTGCATCGGCAGGTGGACTCTCAACCACTGCGCCACCAGGGAAGCCCCATTTTTTCCTTTTTAAAAGTTGAAGTATAGTTGATTTACAGTGTTGTGTTAGTTTTTGGTGTACAACAAAGTGATTCAGATAGATAGATAGATAGATAGATAGATAGATAGATAGATATATCCTTTTTCATATTCTTTTCCATTATGGTTTATTACAGGATATTGAATATAGTTCCCTGTGTTATAGAGTGGGACCTTGTTGTTGATCTATTTTATATATACAACTTTTAATGGCCCAAAATACCTTGATAAAAAAGGATAAAATGCAAAAATGTAGTCACACCCATGAATATACATATACCCACCCATAGAAACCCAGTTGAGAGTATAGGTGAGTATATATTTGATCCTGGGACATTGGGAAGGACCTTTGTGGCATAAGAGAAGTGGTGGACGTCATGAAGAAAAGATTAATACTCTTCCTTATGTTTTAAGTCTTGTACACTGGCCTTGGATGGTCTATGTAGAACATTTGTGCCTCCAGATCTTGCCAGAGAATATAGTCTCAAGACCTCTGCTACTTACCACTTTCTAAGACCTTAGCTGGTTTAGTAAGAAAGCATGTTCATGGAGGAGAGTCTGAAGGGTCAAATTCTCCTCTAGGATCTTGTTCTGGATTTTATTTTTCCATCAAGCCAGACCTTCCAAGAGCTGTCAGCTGTCTTGCCTCACAATCCTTTGTCCTCTGCATAATTGCCTTTGCCTGACGGTCCTTCACTCTCGCATCCCGCCTTGTGCGGACATTAGGGAACCTGCTAATAAATTCACTGTGTTGTAGGGATGCCATTGTGTCCCTCGGGGCACCACCACCGGAGGAATTTCTCTCAGAGCCAGGAAAAGCTTTGCTTCTTGCTTTCATCTTATGAATGGGGTCCAACTGGTGACCTCATCTCGTGCTTTGAGAGATGGACAATTCAGAGGCACATTTGCAGTCCCTTTAATCATTGCCGAAGCTCTCACAATGTAGACTTTGCTTGCTAAGCTTTCCTCTGGCAGCAGAACATAGTGGCTAAGGGTGTCAACTCTGCCTGGAGCTTGACAATTTGGATCCAATTTCCCCTCTGCCACTTACTAGTTCTGGGATCTTAGGCAAGTCACTTAACTGCCCTGTGCCTCAGTTTCCCCATCTATGAGTGGGGCTGATAATCAAATCCTCATAATCCCAAAATTGTGAAGATTAAAAGAGTTAATACCCATGAAATCCTTAGACTAGTGCTTGGTACATCATAAGGATTGTAAATAAATGATGACTGTGATGATGATTCTCTTCTTTTCTCGTTGCCCTTATTTCTCTATATATTTTATTATCACTGTAATTTATAGTCATATTTAATCCTTAATGGATTTACTGGTACATGACCCAAGACTTGCCCTCAAGACAATGAGTGACTATTCATTTTTGAGTACCGATACCCGCCTGCTTTTTGAAAGTTCACTTTATGCCACTTGGCTTTTACGAAAGAATTACATTAGTACCATTTTTCGCTAACCTGAAAGAAATCTAAAGAGGATTTCCCCTTTTACAAAAAAAGGTGAAAAGTGAAAAGAGTGTTCAGTGTTGGTTGTGCAGTGAGCCTTTACAGAGGTATCGTGCACCCTGACGGTGAGAGTGGCACCACCAAGCTCCTTCCCCGGAACTACATACACTCAGCATCTCAGCATCAAGTCGCCATAGCTTTGAACGGTATGAGCACCTGTGCTTTATCTCCCTTTATTTTGTGCATCCGTTAGCAAGATGTGCTCTAAGGTAATTGCTTCTTTGCTTTGTGCCATTTCGGCTTACGAAAGACTTCACAGGAATGATTTACTTTCAGATAGCGGGGGAAACCTGTATACACAAAGTACCTACTGTGTACCAATAGTGTCTTTGAACTTTTCGTGGTGTTTTTTTCCACTGCTGTTCAGCTGAATCATCTAGAGAACATAGAAACAATTGGGCCCCTCCCCGAGACCATTAAAATGAATTCTGGTGGGCAGGGCCAGGTATAATACATATGTTCTTTACCATGTGTACCTACTATGTAGCCAGAGTTCAGAATCCCTATCTTAGGATGTGGCACCGTGTCTAAAAGGAGTTTACCTTTGTGTGGAGATGAAGTCGGTGTCCACCTCCTCCTGAATCCCACATTCATATTTTCACCTGTCTCCCCATCATCTCCCTTTCACCTTAACTCAAATATGTCCAAACCAAAGTCCTTATCTTTTTCCTCCCGACCGGATGTTATTCCCATGTTCTCTATTCCACTGATAGTTCTACAAACTACAATATAGTACCTAGGAGTTCTCCATGGTTCCTGCTACAATTCTGCAGCCTCTGATGGGGACACACAATTCTGGATTCCTGGCTTCTTCTCTAAAAACTCTCACTTTCTGGGTTTTATTTTGTGTTTCTCTAGAGTCTCCCTGTCTCCCTCTGGACCAAGAAGGAATTATGGGACAGCCTGGAGATCAAGGAATAAGAGTTCTTCCTTTCCCCAGTGGGCTCGATGGGAAGCTCTATAGGGCGCTGGTTAGGGGTGTACACTATAGAGCCAGCTTTTTGGAATCCTGACCTGGAACCATCATTTACTAGACTTAATGCCTCTCTGCTGCAATTTTCTCTTCTGACAAACGGGATCTCAGTTGTTAAGTTACCGTCTCTTCGTTCCAAACTCTTCTTTCTGTTCTCTGGTCTTTAATGCTGGCGGCTGGAATCTGAAAACCACATTTCTCTTAGCCAGTTGTTTCTTGTGAGTCTCTACTAATGGGGGTGGGGGAGGATGCTGTAGGAGATTGCAGGGCTGGAGCTGGGAGAAGGGACCTGCTCTCTACTCTCCACTTCCTGTCTGCTTCCTGTCTGCTTTTCTCCTTCCTGTTTCCCCCCTGCTTCTGGTCTGCTTTTTATCTGTTTCCTGTCCTTGTGAACAACCCATGTTTGGCCACACAGGGCTCCCCAGTTTGAAATTTGAGAAGAATCTTGGGACAAAGGCGAGCCTCCCTCCAGCCTGAGGACCAGCTGGCCTTGGTGGCTTCATGCCCTCTTGTCTGTATGGTCTCTCCTTCTCTCTCAGCCATAGTATATTTTATCTGATTGAGAAAGACAGAAACTCATCTGACTCTTCCCATCTTACTGTTATATGGGTGGCTTTTGAATTCAATAGTTAAGCATTTGCTGCCTTTTCTTGGTTATGTGACCAGTGACTTGTGTTTCAAATGCAGAGGTGTGGAAGAATCTGGTCCCCAGGGTACAGTGACGGGATACAGTTGGGGGTGGGAGCAAAGTGGATGAGGATGTGCAATAAATTCCACCACAGCTGGCCGTTAATGAATAACTCACCACTTGCACTTCTCCTCCTTAACCTGAGAGCGTTTGGTTTGACTTGTTGCATTGGCTACTCCTCCTGAGGCTCCAGGCCATGTGCAGGGGTTTACAGGTAGCAGTGCTTTTCCACATTTATTGTTACCTTAAAGGTATGGATCTCTGGCTGCGTTGCCATCAACTGGGTCAACTGTATCTATTTTCCTGCTCTACCTGGGAATCCAGGCTGGTACCTGGGATGGAGACAGTCACCTGTGATGGTAGAGCGATGAAAGCCTCACTGGGTATGTAGGGATTTTGTCCATGAACCTGGAATAGTGAGCATTGAGTTCCAGCTCCTTCAGCTGACCTGCATATAGCCTTGGCCTCACGGTAGAACCACCAGGCCAGTTGGCCCTAGAGCCATACAGAGAAGTGGAAAGCCTTTGGAATTGGACAGAGCTGGTTTGAACCCTAACTTCGACCATGTTCAAATGGCTTAATTTCTCTGTGCCTCAGTTTCACCATTTTCCAAAGGGGAATAACTGTTCATCTCACAACCATTGTGATAATCAATGGACTTAGCAGTTATATATGCCCAGGTTTGCTTAGCAGTTACATATGCCCAGGTGTGCTTAGCAGTTACATATGCCCAGGTGTGCTTAGCAGTTACATATGCCCAGGTGTGCTTAGCAGTTGCATATGCCCAGGTGTGCTTAGCAGTTACATATGCCCAGGTGTGCTTAGCAGTTACATATGCCCAGGTGTGCTTAGCGGTTCTATATGCCCAGGTGTGCTTAGCGGTTCTATATGCCCAGGTGTGCTTAGCGGTTACATATGCCCAGGTGTGCTTAGCGGTTCTATATGCCCAGGTGTGCTTAGCGGTTACATATGCCCAGGTGTGCTTAGCGGTTACATATGCCCAGGTGTGCTTAGCGGTTATATATGCCCAGGTGTGCTTAGCGGTTACATATGCCCAGGTGTGTTGGCACATCACAAGTGCTCTGTAAGTGCTGTTTCTCCTTTAAGTGGTATTTTTTCCTTCCACGTGAGAAGTGCAGCTCTTTGCTTGGCAAACCTAGCAACCAGCTTAGTGACCACAGCGATGTGATATTTGAGAGGACATGGATGGAGTAATAATGTGATGGACCAGTGGTTTGTTAATACTAATGATATCTATTAACAACCCTGGGGAGAAGCCAAAGAAAGGCTCAGAAGGAACACAGAGAGATTTATTCTCTCAAGCATTAAACCATGGCAGTCTTAGTTGATGGACATTTACTCAGCACATATTTGTTTACTTTCTTCTGTTAGGTACTGGAGATTCAGCAATAAGCTGGATATCAAAGTCTGTGCTCTCATGAGCTTGAATTTTAATAGAGAGACTAGATAGAAAATAAGTAAACAAGTAAAAGGCTAATTTCATATGGTGACACTGGCCTTGAAGAAATATAATAGGAAGGTGTGATTAGTGACTGGATGTATTTGTCAGGCTTTAGCCAAGAAAAGAGAAACCACTCTAGTTATTTCCACAGAGGGAATTTAATCAAGGGAATTAGTTACTCAGGTGATGGAAGATCTGTGAAACCAAGTCGGGCATGGTAAACACCTTCTGGGAATGGTAAAGTAATCCAGAAATTACTAACAGCAGGAAGCTGCTACCAATTGGACTGAAGGGACAAAGCGGGGAAATTGGATGATCAGAACCCAGAAGCTGGAACCATCCAGTAGATCTTAGAACTACTGCCTAGGAGAGCTGTATCCATGGTGGGGAGTGTGAAGAGGGCTGGGATCAGAGAAGAGGCACGGTCTCTGCCAGGAAATGCTGGCAGACAAGGGGAGAAATACCTCCCATGCTCCACCTTCTACCAGAGCATCCCATTGCATCCAGAAGCCAGGGAGCAAAGGAACTTGGGAAGTGTAGTTTCCTGTGATGCAGAGAAGAGCAGGGACAGGGCTGGAGAAACCCTTCCTGAGCTGAGAAATCCTGGTGGGAAGGAGTCTACTCTGCTCACAGGTGGGTGATGAGCTTCTCAGCAAGTGCAAAAGTTCACAGAGGAAGACACAGAAACAGGGTGGAGATAGACAGGAAAACACGAGTGTGAATGAACTCCTAGCTCATTCCTCCATCCCAGAAACAACTTCCACTGCACCATTCTGAACGGATATGAATGCTTCCAAGGGCCTCCTTGTAGCTTCTGGCCACCATGACCATGGACGTGGGGGTACCCAGATGGTGGCGGCAAATTACCAGCTATTCTTCAGGACCACCCTTTGACAGATCAGTGAGCAATTTCTCTTGCTGATGGTTTCCAAAGACCTGGCCATCTGGCCCACTGGAAGGAGAGCCTTCTATTCCTGGCTGTGCATGTCCATATTGTCTTGTGGGAATGAGAAGAGGCTTAGCTGCAGACATGTCACAGGACTTGACCCTCAGGTGGGTGACCAGGAGCCACAAGACTGGTACTCCGCTTCCAGGTAGGGCTGGCGACGGTAGTGGAAAGGTTTGTGAGTCTGTGGGCTGCATTATCTTGGAGCTACAGGTCCCTCCACTCCTGACCAAGGCACCTGCCCAGGAGTATTTTTTGCGTGCCAAGCACAGCAGTGATGTCCACCCACGCACTTTGGGTCACAGAGTCCCTGCCAGGATTCCCAGTGCCCTGGGAGTTGCGTCATTCTTGGAAGTTGTTAGTTTCCCGCCGAAGTTCTCTTTGGGGCTTCCTTGGAGCCATCTGCCAGTCAGAGCATCCTTTAACCACAGGGCATCCGTCTGGAGCACCTTGTGCTCTTGATGAGCCTGCACTTGATTTTCTTCTCGGCTCATAAGAGGGGGCAGTGATGAGAAGCCCTTTGCAGCTGGGCCTCATTACAACTTCCTCATTTTCTATTTATTTATTTATTTTTGGCTGCATTGGGTCTTCGTTGCTGCGCGCGGGCTTTCTCTAGTTGTGGTGAGCGGGGGCTACTCTTTGTTGTGGTGCGTGGGCTTCTCATTGCAGTGGCTTCTCTTGTTGCGGAGCACAGGCTCTAGGCATGCGGGCTTCAGTAGTTGTGGCACGTGGGCTCAGTAGTTGTGGTGCACGGGCTTAGTCGCTCCACGGCATGTGGGATCTTCCTGGACAAGGGCTCGAACTGGTGTCCCCTGCATTGGTAGGTGGATTCTTAACCACTGCGCCACCAGGGAAGCCCAAAACTTCCTCATTTTCTGCTCTCAGGACCCCCCTCATTCAGTCGGGTGGTAAAAAGCCCTCTGGGAAATCAGCAGACTGAATAGGGCCTCGTTTCACATTCGGGACTCTGGCCACACGGTCTACCTGCCAATGGGAAGAAGAATGGTGCCACTATATGACATTAGGGGACTAAGGGTAAGGGTGTTTGCTTCTCAGACCCCGGATGTCTGTCTAAGGACAGTCTCTCATCTTCATAAAATGCTCCTAAATTTAGATGTCATATTTTTTGGCGATCTGGTTTGAGGACAAAATGAGGATCTGGCAGCTGATGTTTATGGCTTTCCATATAAGCCTCAGACAAAATTTGTATTGCATTTTGCTTGAGTTATGGTGGGACAGGATTGTAAACTTCACACTGTCATTTCAGATAAAATGCAGGCTTTGGCCATAATAAAGAAGAGAGAAGGCTCAGCTTTAAATTTCTTGTAAATCAATTTTTGAGAGGTATAAAATATCAATATAAATGATAATGAAAAAATAAAACAAGTCCACAATGGAAACAGAGCATATTAAACTTTGCATTTATTTTAATTTCCTTTTCCGCATCTGTAAGTAAGTCAGAATTTAAACCTTGCCTTGGGCTTCGCCTAGATTTTATAAGAAGGTAAAATTTGAACCTCTTTCTTCCCAAATCTGGTCAGCTGTGTGCCCACCCACCTCTGCTGAAGGATATTGTCAGGCTGTGGAAGACAGACTTCCCTCGTTGCCATTTAATTTATGGGTAAATTCACCAAGAATTTAACTTCTTGGTTTGGAGAGGGGAAATAAACCAACCAAAAAATAATTTAAATTTCATCTGGAATGGTGTTTCTGCATCGCTTGACATTGTCAAAATACAAATTGCCCCTTGGTGGCGGCAACAGCTAAAACTTTCCTTTGGATGAGGCTTCTTCAAAGTCATCTCTCTTCCTCCTCCGTCTTTGATCTGAATCCTGCCTGATCAATGGGGATGCAATCTGGAGGAAACCCAGGTCTATATTATGAAAGTGAATGTATCATATGCATATTTATGTATGTACATATATTACATACATACAATGTCTAGTATTGAAAATATATTTTAAACAGATGTGGGATAACTTAAATCAAGATTTGATGTCTGTTCTTTCACTTAAGATGTCATAAGCATTTTCTCACGGTGCTACATATTTGTTGAAATCGTGGTTTTGATGACCACTTAATATCTCACACAGAGTAAGACTTTAATCATTTATATAATCATTGCCCTCATGATGAGTTTTTAGGTTGCTTCCTGTGTGTTGCTGTTATAAGTCATACTCGTGTTGACGCTTGCACATTAATCTCCTTTCTGATGATCACTTATTTCCTTCTCATGAATTCCTAGGTGGAGAATTATTGGGATAGGCGTTTTGAAGGGTCTGAATGTTCACTTTTGTAACTGCCTTGTGTAGGTTAGCTGTGCCTTTCTCCAAAGTTTGCCCACTCCTTGGGGGCGTAAACCACATCTGTCTTGCCCCTGTGATATCCCTACCAGGGCTGGAAATATAGTAAGTAAATATATTTAGATAGATAATTGGAGAAATGAATAACACGTCTCCTCCAGTAATTAATCTGACCAGGACTGGCCATATTGATGACACTTGAGAACTTTCTTTCTTTCTTCCCCCCCGACCCCATACACATTTTATTTGGTTGCACTGGGTCTTAGTTGCAGCAGACGGGCTCCTTTAGTTGCGGCACGCGGGCTCCTTTAGTTGCGGGACGTGGCCTCCTTAGTTGCAGCATGCATGTGGGATCTAGTTCCCCGACCAGGGGTCGAACCCCGGCCCCCTGCATTGGGAGCGTGGAGTCTTAACCACTGGACCACCAGGGAAGTGCCTCCCCCCTCAGCTTTACTGAGATATCACTGACCTGTAAAAAGTGTATATGTTTGGGCCTCCCTGGTGGCGCAAGTGGTTGAGAGTCCGCCTGCCGATGCAGGAGATACGGGTTCGTGCCCCGGTCTGGGAGGATCCCATATGCCGCGGAGCGGCTGGGCCCGTGAGCCATGGCCGCTGAGCCTGCGCGTCCGGAGCCTGCGCGTCCGGAGCCTGTGCTCCGCAACGGGGGAGGCCACAACAGTGAGAGGCCCGCATACCGCAAAAAAAAAAAAAAAAAAAAAAAAAAAAAGTGTATATGTTTAAGGTGTACAATTGGATGTTTTGATATATGTGTACATTGTGAAATGATCACCATAATCAAGCTAATTAACATATTCATTACCTCCACCTAGTTTTCACTCTGTGTGTGTGTGTGTGTGTGTGTGTGTGTGTGCGTGCGCGCGTGTTGAGAAGATTTATTTTAAAATCCATTCTCTTAGCAAATTACAATGTACAATACAGGGTTGTTAGCTATGGCACATTGCGGTACGTTAGCTCTCCAGAATATGGTCATCTTGCTTAACTGAAACTTTGTACCCTTTGTACCCTTTGACCCATATCCCCCCTTCCTCTTCCCCCAGCCCCTGGCAGCCACCATGCTACTCTCTACTTCTACGACTATTTTAGATTCTGCATGTAAGTGAGATCGTGCAGCATTTCACAGAGAACTTGCCTTCTGAGCACCTTCTTGGAGAAAGTATGGCCCCTTCGTGGTTGTATCTGTTTCACAATCTCCTAATTACCATTTTGTCATCCACTAGGAAAGGAAAGCTCACCAAGGACAGCCCTGAAAAGCCCAAAAATTATCTAAGTCAACAGAAAACTGTATTTCACAGAATTTGTAACGGCTGCAGAAAAAATGTTACCAGGAGTCAGAGTCAGTGGAGTATTTATTTGCCTTTTATCCTCTGGTGATGCTGTATTGTAAACACTGCTGCCTGGTTTATTTCCTCTTCCTCTGGTTGGAAGCCAGGCTCCAGGGGCAGAGGTTTATTTCAGGGCAAGGAAGAATTCCTGTCTGTTCTTGGCCTGATTTGCCAACCCTGGTTCCTGGTGGGCTGTCTTCACTGTGAAGAAGCTTCTTGGGTCTCTGCTCTTTGTGTTTCCCCACTTGAAAGAAACACACACACACATATACATATACGCATGTCCACATATACATGTTTATGTATATTTATATGTATTTTAATTAACAAAGTAATACATGATTATCATAACAAGTTTTAAGAAGGTAGAAACATAAGTGGTAAAAGGCAGAAATCCTTTCTGGATTCTATAGATATACCAAACATAAATATATGTACATTTACATATGTACATATAGACTCTTAAAAAATTACCCAAATAGGATCATATGTGATACATTTATAATTTTTTATGCTTAATGACAGATTGTGGACATTTTTTCAAACACGCTGATATAGCTCCGCTTCATGTTTCTTACAGAGCTGCCTGTTACCCCATTGTAAAAGTGTATAGTTTGTCTGGTCTCCTCTTAATATAAGAAACCTTCGGAATGGTTTAAACTAGTAACTAATAATAATGACAGCAGGTAAAGATGGAGCGTTTTTGTGTGTCAGCACTGTTCTAAGCCCTTCATATTTATTAACTCGTTAATCCTTACAATCATTTATATTTATATCCCACTTTATATGAGGACGTTTGAGGCACAGAGAGGTTAAGTAACTTGCCCAAGGTTGCTCAGTTAGGGAGTGGCAGAGCCGGGATTCAAATCCAGGCTTCTGGCTCCAGCACATAAAATAAGTTTGTCTGCAATTCAAAAGGATGCTGCAGTGGACATCCTTGTAGATAAACCGATCTTTATAAATTCTCACTCGTGTTTCGGAAGGAGGGATTTCTAGAAGTGGGAATGCTGAGCCATCGCTTCACCCTCCTTTCCAAAAGAATTAGGCGATGTCTAAACATCCACGTGGACACCCCATCCAGGAGGGGTGGGAAGAAGCATAAATATCAAAGTAATCAAGCATTAACACGTCGTATACAATGGTCCAATGCCTGGTTGTACAGTGGGCTTGGTAGGTGTGCAGCCTACCCTCTGGGGGGTGATTACAACAGAGGTGACCACGATCCTCTGAGCTCGGGGCTTTGCAAGAGCAAGAGGGTGCGACGTTTTCCCTCCGGGGGGGCGTCATTCAGTCACAGGACGATTGGATCAGTGGTCCACGGGGCTCCTTCCCACCCTTGCCCTGGTTATTTCGGAGCACACTTTATGTGACGACAGGACTTTCACCGCGAGGAGTCCCAGGAGTCGGGTGGGCGTGGCCAGTGGGCGGTGTGTTGTGTGGACGGGTGGAGGCGGCCCTGCGTGAATTTCATTTCCTCTCCGGACGCGGCTCTCATTCTTCCTCTGCTTCCGTTTCTCGTGCAGTGACGGAGAGCCGCGCCATCGTGGACAGCCTGCAGAGGTTTTCCTTGCTGCCTGCTTACCTTCCCACGAGCTTCCACGTCTC
Source organism: Mesoplodon densirostris (assembly GCF_025265405.1). Classification (NCBI taxonomy): domain Eukaryota; kingdom Metazoa; phylum Chordata; class Mammalia; order Artiodactyla; family Ziphiidae; genus Mesoplodon; species Mesoplodon densirostris. Next base: position 5,159,034 of record NC_082675.1, on the reverse strand, counting down.
TAACGCAGAGTCCTTCTTCCTTAAAGAGGCCAAGCAGGACGTAACTCGGAACTGCAGTCTGCAGGCCCGGGTGGAGTCGTTCTTTATCTACCGAGCCAGGAGCCCCCCGATGGTCAATGCCAGCTACGGGCCATTTTCAGTCGAGAAGACGGTCCCCCCGGAGCTCCTGCTGACGTCCGCACCCTTTGGCAACATGGACCAGTTTCCCTTCAACTGGAAGTTGAAAGCCCACATCCTCGGTAGCTCCATCTACTCCAACAGACCCAAAGTGCAGACCTTGTTCTACATCACCGGGAGGGGCTGGGCCGACGGCGACCCGGCGGAACAGCTCCCCTGCGTCAAGATGTTTGCTTTCCCGGAGGCCAGGGAAGTGGCGGCCAGCTGTCGGCTGCAAGGGACCCCTGGGCTGTGTGTGGCCGAGCTGGAGGTGCTGCCCGAGTGGTTCAGCTCTGGGCTGGACCTGGAGCCCGAGGAGGAGATCCCAGCCCTGCTGGGTGGCACGGCCATGGAGCTCTTCTTCACCCTGTACCCGGCCGACCAGGCCGGCCAGTGTCCCCTGGAGGAGGACAGCAAGTGGGAGAACAACATCCACTGGGGCCAGGACAGCCCTCCGCCAGCGCCTCCAGCCCGGGAGAGGATCGGGAGTGTCGTGGTCTACCCGACCCAAGACGATCTGAGGTGGTCCCTGCTGAGCCTGGACGAGAACGTCGTTATCTCCGTTCCTCTGAACCTCGTCCGGGAAGGGGACACCGCCACCTTTTTGGTCTCTCTGGCCAGTGGCTCTGTGGCTGACCACTTCACTCTTAGGTAAGGGGCTGTGCGGGGTTGGATGGGATGGAAATCAACTCTTGATCATCAATGAGTTGTTAGTCTATCAAGTGGCTGTTGATGCTTTGCTGAGGATCCAGCATCGTGAGGAAACTTACAAACATAAAATAAGACCCATCAAAACAACACACCAGACACTGTAAAGCAGAGTACTTGGGGGTGGGCCCTGGGCATCCCTGTTTTCTAAGCACCCCTTAAGTATAATTCTGGTGTGAAGCCAGGATGAAAACTTCTGCTTTGAGAGCAGCAATTCGGGCTGTGAGGTCCAAGTTTGTCCCCTTCAGGCTCTCAACGTGATAGTCTGAGCCTCTTACTACCCCCTTGATATGCCAGGCAGAATCCCATAATGCCCGGAAGTGGACACCTTGTAAATGAATTCCAATTTCTAAATCCATGAAGGAGCTTTCTGAGACAGTGTTTCCCACCTCGCAGCTTTTCATCAGTAAAGAATGCTTTGTCAAAGCAAAGCAGCTGTCTCTGTCTATATGACAAAGACTTGGTTTTAGGATTGCAGAAAGTGAGGAACTTCTCTGCGCTAGGGGGACAAACCTGTCTTTAGCTTATTTTGCTCACACAGGTTCCTGGGTAGCAGTAGCTCTGCTACATACTGGCTGTGTGACCTGGGGCAAGTCCCCTAACCTCTCTGGGCCTCAGCTTCCTCTTTGGTAGGATGGGGATAATGATGGGATCTATCTCCCAGGGTTGTTGTGAGGATTACACAAGTTAATAAAGTTCTTAGAATAGCGCCTGGCACATGAGGGGTCTCCACTGAATGTTAGGCTGTGGTGTTTCCCGGTCCTCAGATGCCGAGCTGGTAGACATATAAACTGCAGTGCATGTGGGGCTTTGTTTTGCTGGGTGCAGGTGAGGAAAAATAAGAATTAATCGTGAGTCCAGTATGGTCCTTCTGATTCTGACGGAGGCCGATGTACCAGATCACGTCTGTTTGGAGGTGCGCTTGTTCAGAGCCTGGCGACAGGATCCCGAGGCTCTGGCAGATCCCAGGTGGGTTTAGTAGCCCGCAGGAAGCGGGCTTCCTATTCGGAGCCCCTTGAGTTAGTCTTGGTGGTAAAACTGATTCCGAGATTGATGTGGACCCAGCCCTGTGCTAGTCACTCCACTGGTGGGGCTGGGGTGGTCTAAAACCCAGTTCTTGCTCTGCAGAGATTCTTCCAACGCAAGGCAGTGCAAGCTACTGACTATAGACCAAGAATGGCCAAGGGATGGTTTCTGCTTTCCTGCTCCTCCCTCTCCCAAGGCAGACATGACCAGTCAATTGCAGCACCTCAGCACGCCCTCTGCTGTGGCAGACATTACTAATCTACTGCACTGAGCTCAGAACTCCAGGCAGCCCCTACCCATTCATGTGAGGTAGAGAGTATGATACTTAAGACTGAACTTATTTGCCATCCCTGATGTAGAGAGAATGTTGTTGGGTGAGAAGTTTGAGGAAAGGGAGAGCGGGTGGCCTGGTGGTCAGGGAAGTCTGGGACCCTGGCTGGGAAAGGCATTTCAGGACAGGGGGAATGTCATAAACAGTACTGGGTAACTTTCACTGGGGACTTACAATGGTCCAGGCCACATTCTACGTTGTTTACATGCCTTAACTCACTGAATTCTGACAACAGACAACTCCAGGAGGCAAGTACGGCTATCATCCCCATTTTCCCGAGGCACAGAGAGGTTAAGTAGCTTGCCCAAGGTCACACAGCTAGGGAGCAGTGAGTGTGAATCCCGGTGGTCTGGCTCTAGAGCCTGTGCCCTTCACCCCCATGGCCCACTGCCTTTCGAAGACAGGAAGGGGCAGCTGCCGCACCCCCAGGCTGTATGTGGCTCAGTCATGCCAGAGCTGAGGGTCAATTTAGGGAGGGAGAGGCTGCTGAGACCAGAAGAGGATCCAGCATCCACAGTGTACCAGAGCTGAGGGTCAATTTAGGGAGGGAGAGGCTGCTGAGACCAGAAGAGGATCCAGCATCCACAGTGTAGAGGCTCCTGAAGTGTTATCTTCAGGGTGGGTAGAAACGCCTCAAGTTTTTTCTTTGCCACAGAAGTTAATTTTAGAGCTGAAATGGACTATAACACTGGCTTTCCCTTGAGAGGTCATATCGTGAATTGTCAGTCTCCAGGAAATAGTAGCCACAGGGCCTTTAGTTGTGGGGCCTTGGGACTGTCCCAAAGGAAGAACATCTAGCCTAGAGTTTGCAAACTGGTGGTCATAGCAAATCTAGGCCACAGATGTATGCTTTTTTTTTAAAAATTTCTTTTTAAAGCTCATATGGCATCCCTTAAAATATTTAAAAGAATTGCCAACCTCTAATAATAGGGAGATCTCATGTGTCATTTACTTGGAAAGTGTTGAAGATTTGGTAACTTGGCAACAGTTGGCTGTAGTTAGGGAGTGGCTTTCCCCTTTAGATGGATCATGCATCGCCTAGTTCACCCCAGTCCCCTATTGTCCCACACCTGGCCCATTGCACTCACTTATCTGGCTCCTGTGAGCATTTAAGAACTCCTGATATAGTGTTGAAAAAAGGGGGATGCAACACTTAGAAGAGGGGCTAAATTCTAATCTATGAAGGCAGGCATCACCGACTCATTCACTGTGTGTCAGGGAGACAGAAGTGGTCAGTGGGTGCATCACAGGAAATGAAACATCCCCTCCATCATCACCAGAATTATTTAGTGAATTAGTTGCTTCATGTAAAGCAATTAGAAGGGTGCCTGGCACCCTGCAGATGTTCAGAAAGTGTTAATTGATACTATTATTTACTATAATTGATGCTGTTATTCATACTATTATGTGATAATTGATACTATTTAACAAATTTTTTTATTGGCGTAGAGTTGTTTTACAATGTTGTGTTAGTTTCTGCTGTACAACAAAGTGAATCAGTTATACATATACATATATCCACTTTTTTAGATTCTTTTCCCATATAGGCCATTTCAGAGTATTGAGAAGAGTTCCCTGTGCTATACAGTAGGTCCTTATTAGTTATCTATTAATATTTTATATACAGTAGTATGTATATGTCAATCCCAATCTCCCAGTTTATCACCTCCCCTTTCCCCCCTGGTAACCATAAGTTTGTTTTCTACATCTGTGACTCTATCTCTGTTTTTGTAAATAAGTTCATTTGTACCATTTTTTCAGGTTCCACATATAAGCGATATGATATTTGTCTTTCTCTGTCTGACTGACTTCACTTAGTATGATAATCTCTAGGTCCATCCGTGTTGCTGCAAATGGCATTATTTTGTTCTTTTTTATGGCTGAGTAATATTCCATTTTATATATGTACCACACCTTCTTCATCCATTCATCTTCCATGTCCTGGCTATTGTAAATAGTGCTGCAGTGAACATTGGGGTGCATGTATCTTTTTGAATTATGGTTTTCTCCAGATGTATGCAATCGATACTATTAATTCATGCTTTTTAATAATTATGTATACTGTGCCAGGCTCAAGTTGTATCTCTCATTGTATTATCATGGGCACTGTACAAAGTATTCATGCCCATTTTATGAATGTGGAAACTGAGACTCAGAGAGGTTACGGGTTACCTGCCTGAAGTTGTGCAGTGGGGAAGCAGTGGGACTGGGGTGTGGGTCTGCATGCAGGAGTTGAGAACTCCCTTTTAAAAACACTCTTTTCGGCTGTTCTGCTTGTGTAGGTGGGGACTGAGCTTTACCTCTCGAATCTTTCTGGGTCAGCATCTAGAGTTTCTTGTCTTTATGCCTTCCTAGATAGGACTTTCATTTCTTTTTGTTTGTTTGCTTACAGAAACTTTATTCACATGTAAATGATATGACAATAAATTTGATTTAAAAAACCAGCATGTAACTATCAACTGCATTCTTATACAAGGATAAAGTTCTCATTTCTTTTACTGGAGTGTAGTTAATTTACAATGTTGTGTTAGTTTCAGGTGTACAGCAAAGTGATTCACTTACACATACATACATGCATATATATGTATATATTCTTTTTCAGATTCTTTTCTGTTATAGGTTATTACAAGATATTGAGTATAGATGACTATTATTTCTTACGCTGTACTTTATGGCCAGAGGAGACTGCACTGAAATTATGGCAATAAACGAAGATCACCCAAATGAGGACACACAGAGCCTATTTATCCAGAGCTTGCTGTATGGCAAGGGGGTCAGTCGCCATCATTGGCGTGTGGCAGAGACTCAAGGGCAGACGGGGAAGGGGGGATGTTTTCCATGGAAACAAGGAGGCTCAGGTCTGCTCCGACTGTTGCCGTGGGGAAGCTGCAGGTAGGCTCCCTAGCAGTGAGCATCTTATGTGACGGATCTGGGGAGCGTATTTGGCTTTTTTCTGGTTGATCTTGAATTGGAAGCAGAGGCTGTAAAAAGGGCAGCTGACAGTCATGGATCAACTTCAGACCTTTCTGGGCTGATTGTTGCCGAGGCTGGGTTTGACTTTTTGGCTTGGTTGCTGCAAGGTTGTGGGTCAGATTTTTATTGTCATATATGGTCTGGCTGTTGTCTTTTTGTGTATTCAGGCTCTCAAAATAAAACAGTTTTTGGGCCTAGGGGAACGTATTATTTCCCAACATAACTGATTGTCTGTTTTAATCATGTCTTTTATGAATGAAATGTGACATATTTCATTCCGGCTCAGATGAGACCCCGGATCAAAGCGTGAACGTGCACAAGATTCGCTGAGATCTAATTTTAGAGCTGAAGACGTATGGACGGGGGACAGATGTGTGCAGTTTTCATGTGTCATGTTGCTATTTCTGACTGCATATTGTACTGGGGCCGGTTTAAACAAAAGTTCGATTGGTTATTCTTTAACACAGATAGATTCTGTTAAACACTAGTATCTAAAACTGACCCTATATTGAAAAGCCTTTTAGCAAAGGGTTAAAAAGTGTGGTTTGGAGGGGTTGGGGGCTGCTGGCAGGGCAATGCTAGGCTGGATTCGGGGTAAGTCTTTCAAACCAAGAAAGTTTGACATGTTATGAAAATTTCCCCACTCCATCTATAATGTCTCCAAGGCTGAGAGTGATCCTGAGAAACTTTATCCCTGATTTATGAAAATAGCTCTTTCTCAGCTCACATAGAGACCCTCCTGGGCTGACCTCTCATCCTGTTAGGCTGTGGAGCCCAGTGGTTAAGATTGTAGACCCTGCGGCCAGACATCCTGGGTTCAAATCCTGGCTCTACCACATACCAGCTGGGTGACTTTAGGCAGGTTACTTAACCTCTCTGTGCCACGGTTCCCCCATCTCTAAATGGGGGCAGTTTATGCTCTAAGTGGCTATTTAGGAAGCATCAGCTTTGTGCTCAGCCAGATTCTCCCATTTCATCTGTTGTCACCCAATCCTTCTGGTTTCTCAGGCCAAACATCTAATCACCGGACTGACATTTGCCATTTTCTTATACATCCCCCTCCATCTGAACAGTCCTCAGATCCTGGGGCTCTTCCTGTAAAGTATCCAGGATTGAACAACTGCCGTTGCTATGACCCAGGTCAAGCCAGGGTCCCCTCTTGGCTGGATGCCTACAGGAGCCTCCTGACAGGTCTCCCAGCCTCTATCTTTGCCCTCTGAGGTCTTGACCGAAAGCCAAAGTCCTCATATGGGCCCACAGGCCTGGCATGATCTGACCCTACCCCACAGCCTGCTGCACTGCTCTGATTTTTTGGACATACTTTATCATTTATGTTAATGACATACTATATCAGTGTTTATGGCCCACCTCTTCCTGCTAGAATGTGAGGTCCGTGAGGGTGGGGACTTTTGCCTCATTTGTTCTTTGATGTGTCCTAGGGATCCAGAGCAGTGTCTGACACACAGTAAGTGCTCAAGAAATATGTGTTGGAACACCCATTTATGATAAAACCCCTCCAGAAAGTAGGCATAGAGGGAACTTACCTCAACATAATAAAGGCCATATATGACAAACCCACAGCCAACATCGTCCTCAATGGTGAAAAACTGAAACCATTTCCACTAAGATCAGGAACAAGACAAGATTGCCCACTCTCAACCATTATTATTCAACATAGTTTTGGAAGTTTTAGCCACAGCAATCAGAGAAGAAAAAGAAATAAAAGGAATGCAAATCGGAAAAGAAGAAGTAAAGCTGTCACTGTTTGCAGGTGACATGGTACTATACATAGAGAATCCTAAAGATGCTACCAGAAAACTACTAGAGCTAACCAATGAATTTGGTAAAGTAGCAGGATACAAAATTAATGCACAGAAATCTCTTGCATTCCTATACACTAATGATTGAAAATCTGAAAGTGAAATTAAGAAAACACTCCCATTTACCATTGCAACAAAAAGAATAAAGTATCTAGGAATAAACCTACCTAAGGAGACAAAAGGCCTGTATGCAGAAAATTATAAGACACTGATGAAAGAAATTAAATATGATACAAACAGATGGAGAGATATACCATGTTTTTGGATTGGAAGCATCAACATTGTGAAAATGACTCTACTACCCAAAGAAATCTACAGATTCAATGCAATTCCTATCAAACTACCACTGGCGTTTTTCACAGGACTAGAACAAACAATTTCACAATTTGTATGGAAACACAAAAGACCCCGAATAGCCAAAGCAATCTTGAGAAAGAAAAATGGAGCTGGAAGAATCAGGCTCCCTGACTTCAGACTATAAAAGCTACAGTAATCAAGACAGTATGGTACTGGCACAAACAGAAATATAGATCAGTGGAACAGGATAGAAAGCCCAGAGATAAACCCACACACATATGGTCATCTTATCTTTGATAAAGGAGGCAAGAATATACAATGGAGAAAAGACAGCCTCTTCAATAAGTGGTGCTGGGAAAACTGGACAGCTACATGTAAAAGAATGAAATTAGAACACTCCCTAACATCATATACAAAAATAAACTCAAAATGGATTAAAGACCTAAATGTAACGCCAGACACTATCAAACTCTTAGAGGAAAACATAGGCAGAACACTCTATGACATAAATCACAGCAAGATCCTTTTTGACCCACCTCCTAGAGAAATGGAAATAAAAACAAAAATAAACAAATGGGACCTAATGAAACTTAAAAGCTTTTGCACAGCAAAGGAAAACATAAACAAGATGAAAAGACAACCCTCAGAATGGGAGAAAATATTTACAAATGAAGCAACTGACAAAGGATTAATCTCCAAAATTTACAAGCAGTTCATGCAGCTCAATGTCAAAAAACAAAAGAACCCAAATCCAAACATAGGCAGAAGACCTAACTAGACATTTCTCCAAAGAAGATATAGATTGCCAACAAGCACATGAAAGAATGCTCAACATCATTAATCATTAGAGAAATGCAAATCAAAACTACACTGAGGTATCATCTCACACCGGTCAGAATGGCCATCAAAAAATCTAGAAACAATAAATGCTGGAGAGGGTGTGGAGAAAAGGGAACCCTCTTGCACTGTTGGTGGGAATGTAAATTGTTACAGCTACTATGGAGGACAGTATGGAGGTTCCTTAAAGAACTAAAAATAGAACTACCATACGACCCAGCAATCCCACTACTGGGCATATACCTTGAGAAAACCATAATTCAAAAAGAGTCATGTACCAAAATGTTCATTGCAGCTCTGTTTACAATAGCCAGGACATGGAAGCAACCTAAGTGTCCATCAACAGGTGAATGGATAAAAAAGATGTGGCCCATATATACAATGGAATATTACTCAGCCATAAAAAGAAATGAAATTGGGTTATTTGTAGTGAGGTGGATGGACCTAGAGTCTGTCATACAGAGTGAAGTAAGTCAGAAAGAGAAAAACAAATACCGTATGCTAACACATATATATGGGATCTAAAAAAAAGGAAAAGAAAAGGAAAAATGGTCATGAAGAACCTAGGGGGTAAGACGGGAATAAAGATGCAGACCTACTAGAGAATGGACTTGAGGACACGGGGAGGGGGAAGGGCAAGCTGGGACGAAGTGAGAGAGTGGCATGGACATATATACACTACCAAATGTAAAATAGATAGCTAGTGGGAAGCAGCCGCATAGCACAGGGAGATCAGCTCGGTGCTTTGTGACCACCTAGAGAGGTGGGATAGGGAGGGTGGGAGGGAGGGAGACGCAAGAGGGATGAGATATGGGGATATATGTATATCTATAACTGATTCACTTTGTCATAAAGCAGAAACTAACACACCATTGTAAAGCAATTATACTCCAGTAAAGATGTGAAAAAAAAAGAAATATGTGTTGGATGAATGAATGAATTTGGAAGTATTGCAAGGCATCATTGCTGGATGAAGGGTATGAGTTGTCAAGACTATGAATTTATGAAGTAAATAAGTAAGGGTTTCATAAATATTGAAGGTAGCGACACTTGAGGATCCAAGTCTAGCAAAAGTTTCCTCTTGGCTACAATGTGAGAATGGATTCATCATTTCTAATCAAATGATGGGCAGTGCCAGTGCATCATAAACTTTGGTAATTCACACAGCACCTTTGGGATTTTTTTTCTTTTTTGTCATATCAGATACCACCATATCCTACCATCATAATTTAAGTCATATCCATGTGCCTTCTGCATGCAATTTTTATTTGCTCTTTTTCTTTAAATCACTTAAAAAACTTATATAAATACATTTAAAAGGACACCTCACATCTGCCACCATAAATAGAAACCAGTATTACTTGTTCACATGAAAGGGTATTACAAAGATAAATTACAATAATAACAACAGCAAAAAAAAAAAACAAAAAAAAAACCAAAACCCACTACTAAGTTCTAAGTAGGTACCATCACCTGTGGAAGCCATGAACCTGAGGTCTGATCTCTGTTTGAAAGGGAGTTGCGCGTGTGCTGCCAAGAGGTGAGGGCCACGGAGACTTTCCCCTGGAAATCATCACAGCTCCTGTAGGAGTCTCACTCAGTGACTCCCTGTTATTTAAGCCACGTCTGTGCAACATCAGGACCATCTGCAAACCCAGGACCAGGCTTTGGGAAAACTGGCTGACGATGACATTCTCATCCACGGGATCAAGGAGGCACCAGAAAGCATCACTTCCTGGTCAGCTCAGTCTCCCCCATGGATGTCCTTTCTCTGACGTCACTTCCTGTTCCACACCACTTCCTTGGGGTCTTACTCTGTACCTTGCATTGCTAGTTAATGCTCCAGGTTGAGAATGTCCGACACCCCAAAGCCTTCTAGATCCCCTGAGCACATACACCATCTTCCTTCATTTCAGCACCGGCAGAAGCGAGATCAGAAGGGGTCGGAGGCAGAAAATCTAGTTGACTGTGCGGTGGGTGAGCCCTCAGGCTCGAATCTAGCTGTCACTGATGGAACAGATATTTTGTGATCACCTATTAGGTGTCTCCCACCTTTGGTTTGCTTTTCTTTTTTCCTTCTTTCTTTTGAAAAAGTCACACACGCTCTCATCCCTCATCAAGTTCACACTCTCCAAGGAGGAAGACAGTAAACAAGCAAATAAACAAAATTATATGTCATTAAAACCCATGCCAAGGGCCATGAAGGAAACAAACAGAATGCAGTATATTTAAACTTCATTTATTTTAATTTTTTAAAACTTTTTGTCTTGGAATAATCTTAGACTTATAGAAAAGTTGCAAAAAAATCCAGATTTCCACTCGTGTGAACATCTTAGGTAAGCACAGTATGAATATCAAAACTAGGATGTTAACATGGGCCTAATATTATTAACTCATCTACAGACATTATTAAAAAGTGCCACGTGTTCCTGTAACATCCTTTTTCTGCTCCGGGAGCCCACGTGGCATAGAGTTGTCATATTTCCTTAGTCTGATGAATTCTGGTCTTCAGTCTTTTTTTTTTTTCCTTTTTCTCTCTTTCATGACTTTCATACTTTTGAAGAATACTGAGAATGTTCCTCAATTTGGGTTTTTTGGTATTTTCTCATGATTAGATTGAGGGTGTATGTATTTGTCAGGAATCCCAATGAAGTGCTGGTCCGTCTTAGTGTCATGTGGGAGGTACGTGATGTTGACATGCCTCATTACCAGTGGTGTTTACTTAGGTTACCCCGTTAAAGTGGCATCTTTCCAGGTTCTCCATTGCAAGTATGCTTTCCCCCCTTTGTAATTAGTCATAACATCTAGGACGGTACTTTGTGACTACCAACATCCTCTTTCATGTTATACTTTTGAATTTTAGCATCTGTTGATCATTCTTGCCCAGAAGGCAGTAATTTTTCAATAATTGAACCAGGAGTGAATATATCACAGGAGAATTTTGGCCCTTTCTGATCATTTCTTATTTGTATATAAGGAAGTGAGCCAATCGCAATTAGTCACCACCGAAGTCACTAGACTTTTCCTGCTGAAACGAAGGAAGATGCTCTATGTACTCAGGCGGTCCAGAAGGCTTTGAGGTGACTGCCATTCTTGACTTGGAGCATTAGCTAGCAATGCAAAGGTACAGGATAAGTCCCCGAGGAAGTGGTGTGGACAGGAAGTGAGGTCAGAGGCGTGAGATCAGTGCAGTCCAAGGGGGTTAACCAGGGCAGGCTTGAATGGACAGGTTTTGATCAGTTAAAGGAAAACGGTAGGGCAGTATGATCAAAGAGTGTGGTGTGCCCAGGACACTCTTGGAAGGCAAGTTTTTTTAAAGGGTTAGAATCACTGAGGCTTGCTGTCGAATTTCAACTCCTCCTTTCTGGCTGTGTGACCTTGTACAGGTTACCTCACCTCTCTGAGCCTTGCCTTCCTTTCCTATATAAGGAAACTAGTCATAGCATCTGTCTTTTGGGATGGCCGTGAAGAGTAAACGAAATAATGCAGGAAGGTACTTGGCTTCAATTTTGCCTGTGATGCTTGGTGCTATTCTCAGCAGCATCTGAGTGGCATCTGAAAGCTTCCTCCAGCACACGCTATGGGGATTCCCGCCACGTGCATTTAATGAGCATCAGTCACGTGCCAGGCTCCCCATGAGACCTTACGTGCGTCCCTGTGACAGCTCTGGAACTTACCTGTTTCCTCTGCTTCCAGATGAAGAGACAAGCTCACAAGCACTAGGGCACTTGCCAGAAAGTGACAGAGCCAGGACTCCAACCAGACCCACCCACGTCAAGCCCCCACCCATCTCAAGGCCCCCCATTTCAGAGGTTAGTAACCTCAACTCGGGAATTACGTGGCGGTCCAGGGGTTAGGATTCCACGCTTCCACTGCTGGGGGCCCTGGGTTCGATCCCTGGTCGGGGAACTAAGATTCCACACGCCGTGCGGTGCAGCCAAATAAATAAATAAATAAAAGTTTAAAAAAAGTAAAAAAAAAAATCTCAACGCTTACTTTCACACTTAATAGCAACCTGTTTGAGTAAGGTACCTCAGGTGGCACCCAAAATCCAGGCTTTATTAATTTTTTCCCCCAAAGAAAACTCAGATTTCCCTTGAGGAAACTGTGTGTAGACACAGATGCTCTGAAATCTGCATTCTCAGAGCCCAGATCAAGTCTAGGGCTTAGAGCTAAGGTTTCAGCAAAGCTTAGAAAGGAAGGCAGGTGATTATTTCCCAAAGAAACTGTAACCTCCACAGTGTGTTTAGCTAGCTCCAAACATCATACGCTGCGTTCAGTGAGTGTATTTCTGTTAGTTAGTACACGGTGCTCAGTCCCATCTCTACCCTGCTTTCCCTCCCAAGTTCACTGGAGTCTGGGAGCTCCGAAGGAGGTAGGGAGCAAGTGTAAATTTCAGAGGCTTGAGGATTCTAGCTACAGAAGGGGATTTTTTTTTTTTTTTTATTGAATGAGAGATTCTTTTTTTTTTTTTTTTTTTTTTTTTTGCGGTATGCGGGCCTCTCACTGTTGTGGCCTCTCCCGTTGTGGAGCACAGGCTCCGGATGCGCAGCCTCAGCGGCCATGGCTCACGGGCCCAGCCGCTCCACGGCATGTGGGATCTTCCCAGACTGGGGCACGAATCCATGTCCCCTGCCTCGGCAGGTGGACTCTCAACCACTGGGCCACCAGGGAAGCCCTGCATTATATTTTTAATGGTTGCTTCAGCGCTTGCAATATATATACAACTTTTCACAGTCTACTTTGAGTTCGTGTGTCATTTCTAGTAAAATGTAGATAGATAGTAGGTCCATTTTACCACCCGTGTCCTTGAAAGCTAAGGTTATTTTATATAATTCCATAACATAAAATATGTTAAAAACCCCAGACGACAGCATTATAATTTTTGCCGTAAATAGTTTTGTGTATTATAAAAAATTGAAGAAAAAGCAAAAAACGAAATAGGTTTGTGCATTTATCCTGTTGTTTGCCGTTTCTGACACCCTTCATTCCCTTCTGCTGGCGGCTCTGTCTTCATTTGTTGCCATTTCTCTTCAATATGTAGGACTTCTGTTGGAAGTTTTTTGTAGTGCACATCTTCTGGCAGTGAGTTCCTTTTATCTGAAAATGTCTTGATCTCATCCTCATTCTCAAAGAGTATTTTTGCTATTTATAGAATTCTGGGTTGGCAGATTTATTTTTTTCTTTCAGCACTTTAAAAATATTGTTTCACTCTCTTGTGGCCTCCAGAGTTGCTAGTGAGAAGACAACCACGCATGGAGTTGTTCCCCTGTAGGGAATGTGAAGACAACCATGCATGGAGTTGTTCCCCTGTAGGGAATGTGTTGTTTTCCTTTTGCTGTTTGTTTGTTTTATATGCCTTTCAACAGTTTGGCTATGATGTGCAGGAGCATGGCCTTCTCATGTCTGTCTTGCCTTGGGTTTGTTGTGTACTTGAATTTGTGCATTTATGTCTTTCATCCACTTTGAGAACTTTTCAGCCACTATTTATTCAAATATTTTTTTCTGTCTCATCTCCTCAGTCCTCTGCATGTCAACTGTAGGCTGTCATTGAGATCATTTGCTATTATCTAATGGTTCTCTGACACTCTATTAATTTTTTTCTGTCTTTATTCTTGTTCTGTACACATTGGATAACTTCTCTGGACCTGTCTTCAAGTTCACTGGATCTTTTCTTTGTCATCTTTATTTAGCTATTAAATTTATCAAGTGAAATGTTGTTTTCAGATATTGTAGTTTGATGTTTGGATGGAGAGGTGGAAAGGGTAGTTAGAAACATGGGTCTGAAACTCAAAATAGTTGTCTCTCCTGGAGATGGAAATTTAGGTGTCTTGGGTAGTTTGATCATAATAATTGAAGCCTTGGGAAGGATGAGATTTTTTCAGTAAAAATGCTGAGAAGAAAAGAGGGCTTGTGACTGAGTCCTGAAGAACACCAACTTTTAATAGTTTGATAAATAAAAGAGGAGAGTCTTCAGAAGAGCATCCAGAGAAGGAGCAGAAAAACCAGGAGAATGTGATGTAACACACACCGAGAGAAGAGACCGAACACACGGGTCAGTCAATAGAGGTGAATGCTGCTGAGAGATCGGGCAAGGAAATGAAAGTTATCCTTTGCATTTGACATCTGGAGGCCCTTGGTGACTTTAATAAGATGATTAATGGACTCTTGTGGATAAAAGCTAGATTGCAGGGGTTTGGGGATAAGATATATTAGTTAGAGATTAAGGTCACCTACATGTAGTAGAAATCCCAAAGAACACTGACCTCACCAAGACAGGGATAGATGTAGGGAAAGGCAAGAACTTCCCCAGCTAAGTATCAGTCTGGTGGATCAAGGATGTCAAGGATTGTATGATTCCCTTGGCCTTTCCCTCATTGTCACAAGATGGCTGCTGCAGTGGTGGCCATCATGTCTACATTCCATGCAGAAGGAAGGAAGGAGGGAGAGGGGCAAAAAGTCATGTGCACCTGAGCCTGCCTCGCTTTAGGGAGATCTCCCAGAAGCATCAATCAGCATTTTTTGGTTAATGCCCAATGGCCAAACTGTTCTCATGATCAAATCCATCCATGGTGAGTAGGGAATTGTAGGTGTTTAACTGGGCATAATGCCAGTCTCCTCACCCCAGATCAGGGTTTTCTTGATGAGGAAGAAATGGAGGATGGATATTGGGTGAACGATTAGCAGTATCTGCCACGCATGATTTGATGAATACAGGGAGCACAGCGCCTTTCAACGTCCTTTCCAGTGTTTAGCTGGGAAGAGGAGGAGAAGCCAGAGAGTAAACTGGGGACCTGGGGTATCCGGAGGATTCTTTTCCCTAAAGCTGAGGGAAGCCTGTATGTGTTTAAATGCGGAAGCAAAGCTTAAAGTCCTGGTGGGGCTGATTTCCCAGGGCCAAAAAAAAACCTCCTCTGTGTACCTTGTAGAGTTCCAAGACACGATTGGGTGCCCACTCACTTTAGAGTGGTCAAGACTTTTATTTAACAAAATAAGTAATTGTGTGCACGGTACATCTGATCCACGTGATTCGTTAATGTGAAGCTGGTTCATTGTGCTCTTTCACCATTTTGTAGTTAACTGCCAATGACTTGGGCAGTAAATAATTGTAGAAAAATTCCAAGGGGCAGTACTAATCAGAGATGCAAACTACACTCTGTGATCCTTTCATCCTGATCGGTGGAGTATTGCTTGGTGCCAGTTTCATTAGATTTCCAATAAAAATACAGTGTACTATTCATCTCTCTGTTGATTCCATTAAAAATGAAAATACAGTCTCTACCTCCATTATGGTAAGATTGACAACCATTCACTGTCATTTAGATAAATTTCGTAAAGCCAGGAAGGAGGAAGAGAATGAATTATATAATGGTGAAGCCTATAATCCATAATTTTAAGGTTAGATGTTTAAATTGCATTTCTTTCTATCTAGGTGGTCTAAATCCACACAACTTTTTGTAAGAAATTCACCAGGCACGCCTCCATGTTCTTGGAGTATTTTATTCACACTTCTGATCTAGGCTTTATCCCAGCACATCACAATTAACTGAATTTGTGTCAGTGTCTGCTTATTCGCTTCTGCAGCTGGGGACTGCTGACTTGTCAGTCTGTGTCCCTGGCGAGGACTGGCAGGCAGCCTGTTAGAGTTCATGAAGTCTCCCTTGAGTCGAATTAAATTTGAAATCCAGAGTAAGAAAACTTGCCATTTACCTCCAGGGTCCCAAGTAATGATTTTTCTTCACTGATGACAACACAGTTGCACCTGTTACCTCATGACTCCATGGGCAGTTTCCCTCTAAATGGGAAATCAAAAATCTTTCCCAGGACTCGTGCCCTGGTGGGTTTAGCCAAAGGCGCTTTCTGCCTGCCCTTGGGGTTGGGACGTCAGGATCAATGTTCAGAGACATTTTTCCAGAGGGAAGGAGTAGAAATAAAGATACCCATTTTGCATCGGTGAGGATCACAGCTGCGGATACTTTATACACAGTATTTGAAATTCTGATTGGATTAAATGGCAGGAGAAAAGTAAAGTGGCACCTTTCCTGTTGCAGATTTACGGCGATCGTGATTGTGAGCTAAGGAGGCAGGGAATAATATAAGGAGGACAGACCGAACGTTGATCAAGACCGGGTCCTCCTCTCCTTCCTCATCTCTCACTACGTTCCAACTTATACCGTCTCTTGGCTACTAGAAACTGCCACGGCTACTCCCAACTCAGGGCATTTTGTTTGTTCGCTCTGCCTGGGATGCTCCCCCATGGTGAGCAGGGCTGGCCCCTCATCACCTTTCACTTCTTACCTCGAATATCCCTTTTTATTTTTTATTTTATTTTTTGGCCACACGGCTTGTGGGATCTTAGTTCCCCAACCAGGGATTGAACCCTGCTTCCCTGCAGTGGAAGCATGGAATCCTAACCACTGGACCGCCAAGGAATTCCCTGAATACAGTATCCCTTTTTAAGAGAAGCCTTCTGGACCATTCCTAAATGGTCACCAACACCAACCATGCTTCTCTTTTCCAGCCCCTTTTCTTCCTGGCACTCATCACTGCCTGAAATAAACCAAGCTACTTATCAAAATTTGTTCACTTATCTCTTGTCTGTTTCTCCTACACTGGCATGCTGGCTTCATGCAGGCAGGGACATGCCCCTGGCTTGTCACTGGGACTCAGTAAATGGGGAACAAACACCCTTGCCATCCCAGATACAGCAGTTAACTCGTGGGCGGACGCCTGTTATGGACCGAATTGTGTCCCCGGCAAGTCCATACGTTGAAGTCTTAACAACTCACCCCCAATACTTTAGAATCTGACTATTGAGAGAGTGAAAATGCGGTCATTAGCACAGACCCTAATCAGATACGACTGGTGTCTTTATGAGAGGAGGAGGTGAGGGCACAGACATACATACAAGGAAAAACCATGTGAGGACCCAGCAAGAAGGCAGCCACGGACAAGATGAGAAACCTCGGAATAAATCAACCCAGATGGCATCTTGATCTTGGACTTTGAGGCTCCAGAACTGTGAAAAAATAAATTTCTGTCACTTAACCCATCCAGTCTGTGGTACTTTGTAATGGCACCCCTAGAAAACGGGTTCGGTGCTCTACGATGGAAAACAAGTAACTTTTAATAGAATTAGCTGGTGGTTCAGAAGTGTCTTACATTCCCTGAGCCTTGTCCTCTCCTTCATGACTCCTTTGTTTTCCGTGCTGCTTCAGTATCAGTTTCAGAATTCCGAGAGCACAGATGTTTATTTTGGGGTTGGATTGATTTACTGGGGTCTCTGCTTGACAGATATTTGATCCACAAGCATCTTGCTCTGGACTTTGAGTGTGAAGAACATTGTTAGGGCAAAAGGAAAGATCTTACCAAGACCTTCTTACTCCCCAAAGTCCTCTCCTTGGAGCCTCATCCTTCTTAGATGGAAGATGACATTTCCACTTAAATTCTCCTGGGGCACAGGAAATTCTCCAATATTCTACAGAATTCTTGTGAGAGTTTGCAGAGAGGCGGAGCTCTTAGCTCACTCACAAACATGTTTCTTTCCTGGTGTAGATGTAGAAGGTGGCTGGTTTTAACCAGTAAATTAGTCCCTTGAGTCCTAGATGTTTCCTGCCAGGGTTCAACTTGAAACAGGCAGAGGTGTGGAAGGAGACCTCCTTTGGGGCTTCTTGGGAATTTCAGCCACGCCTTCTTAATGCCCCTTCCATTTCAGAAGCCCCCTCCCTTACCCCATGCTTCTCTTTCTTTCTGGTGTGTCCAGGAGTCTTCATTCTTGCTTGGCAATCATGTGTGTTGGTCAATTAGTCTCCCTCAGGGGTCGCTGGCTAATTGCAATTATGTACTGTTCAAGAAAATGGGGAGCAAAAAGAGACCATTTGTGTCTCGAGAGAGAAATGAGAAAGAGTGGCTATTTCCAACGCTGCCTACAGAAAGGAAAAAAAAAACCCTCAGTTATGGTGGCTTCATGTTGCATGTCGAGAGTTAAATTTCATTTTGTAGCAGGACTGGATTGCACAGCTGAAATCCATAAGATCAGATATAACATTTCCATCACTGAGCAGGTTAATAAAGTCCATAATAGGATTTGCTGACCATAAGAACGGCAGACCAAGTGGCAGAAAAGTTTTATTTATTTGCCATCTGTATGTAAATTTTGCTATTATGGAAATTGTGTCAGAAATTGGACTGCAACTGTACTATAATATTTGAGCTAAGATACACACACAAAAAGCCACCTCTGTATGTGTATGCACGTATGAATAATCCAGCTCATTGTCGCTTTCTCTAAGAAACTTGGTCTCAGACTCTGAATCTAATCTCTGATCACCGTGGACAATCTCATTTAAATATGCCACAGGCACTCAAAGACTAGGAGACGGGGGTGAGTTTCCACGGCAGAAGGAGTGCCCATGCCTTGCCTTATTATTTGATCTCAATCCAGTGCCAGTCCTTCCTTTTGTGACACCCCAGGTGACTATAAAGAACCCATTTCATTGCTAGAGGACAAGTATTTTTGGAGTTAATTATAGCTAGTCAAGGAAGAGAGGAACACCTCTTTGCTTTTATCCTGAAAGAAGCTCAACTGACATGAAGAAATTAAATTGGGACTCAGGAATGTGGATGTCAGCTATGTTACATAATTAGCATCCTGGGGTTGGTGAGCAGGCAGTGGCTGCCTTTCAGGAGCGTACATCACATTCTGTCACACCAGGTTAGACAGTTTGACTGGCCACTGCCTCATGTTCCCATAGTAACATTGGAGTCCAGAGAAAGTGGTTAGACTATTCACTGAGACCCACACATAGATTCAGTCACTTTCTGTGTTCCCGTGCGTTCTTAATTTTGTTGTTTCACTTACTTCAAAAGTTACCAGGTTCTAGAATGACTTTTCCTTTTAAATTCATCTTAGATACCACATAAAATCAGTCTGTACCTTACACTTTGGGAACTACGAGTTCAGGGGAAGAGTTATTTCAGGCTACACCCGAGATGAGTGTAGGTTTTCAAGTACTAAACATAGGTGCTTAGGTAACGCTGAGTTATCCAGTGAGAGCTGATTCCTTTTGCCTCCTCTTTCTATCCTGCTTCAGTCAAGGAGATAGTCTCTGTTTGATGCTCCAAAGTCCCTTGCATCCCCTAACCACTTGCCGATCTCCTTGTTGGTTGGTTTTGGTTTTTCTTTGAACAGTGTGAGTCCACACCCCAGGTTGGGAGCCTTTGGCAGGCAGCAGTGGCTGGCTAGAATTCAGTAACATTGTTTTTATTATACTTATTTCAGGGGTTTCTTCTCTTTATGGAAAGTGATATCGGTTTTTTCAGATGGCAACACTGAGTTGCCATAACAGAGTAGTGAGTAGGGTTCCCTGTGCTATACAGTAGGTCCTTTTTAGTTATCTGTTTTATATATAGTAGTGTGTATATAGCAGTGTGTATATATCAATCCCAAACTTGTGCTGATCTTTTTAAAATTTATTTTTTATTGAAATATAGTAGAATTACAATGTTGTGTTAATTACTGCTATACAACAAAGTAACTCAGTTATACATATATATACATTCTTTTTCATATTCTTTTCCATGATGGTTCATCACAGCATATTGAATATAGTTCCCTGTGCTCTACAGTAGGACCTTGTGTATTCATCCTGTAGATACCACTTCATTAATCCCAAAATCCCACTCCTACCCTCTCCCACTCCCCTCCCCCTTGGCAACCACCAGTCTGTTCTCTATGTCCCTGATTTTGTTTCTGTTTCATAGATAAAATTCATTTGTGTCATATTCTAGATTCCACATATAAAACTTGTGCTAATCTTTTTTTTGTTTGTTTTTGGTGGTACACGGGCCTCTCACTGTTGTGGCCTCTCCCGTTGTGGAGCACAGGCTCCGGACGCGCAGGCTCAGCGGCCATGGCTCACGGGCCCAGCCGCTCTGCGGCATGTGGGATCTTCCCGGACCGGGGCACGAACCCGTGTCCCCTGCATCGGCAGGCGGACTCTCAACCACTGCGCCACCAGGGAAGCCCACTCATCTTGAGTGAACTTCTCAGATACACATAATGGAGTCACCCCTTCCCTGGATTAAACTTTCTCTGTTTTTATGTATGTATGTACTTATGTCTTTGTTTCACTTATGTGTATTCTCCTATTTATTGCATGTGTGACATTAACGAACCACTTCCGCTTTCTACAAAGGAACAGTTACCTAGAAAGCCATTTGTAGCTAAGGCCCTGATTCTACAGGCTAAGGAGATGCAGTGGTTCACACTCCCATTGGTTCTCTTTCCAAACTATAGTCTGAAATTGTCCACTTCTTTCCGTCTCAAATTCCACCGCCCCTCTGCAAACCACCATGGCTTCTGACCTGGAGAGTATTGCAATATACTCTCCTAACTGCCCTCCCAGTCTCCCCTCTTGCCCCACGCATCCATTCTCCCCATAGCAACCAGAGTGGCCTTCAATACACACCAATCAGGTCATCCCCGCCTTCTGCTTTGATGGCTTTGCACTACACCGAGAATAAGCACGCCGGCCTGCAGATGTGATGGGGCACGTCCAGATGGCTGTGTCCACCTTGGGCCACTCTTCCTTCCACCTACATTTCCTGTTTTGTTATTTTGTTATTTTTTAATTTAAAAAATTTATTTATTTATTTATTTTATCTTTGGCTGCACTGGGTCTTCGTTGCTGCAATGGGCTTTCTCTAGTTGCAGCGAGTGGGGTCTTCTCTTGTTGTGGAGCATGGGCTCTAGGGCAAGTGGGCTTCAATAGTTGTGACACATGGGCTCAGTAGTTGTGGCTTCCGGGCTGTAGAGCACAGGCTCAGTAGTTGTGGCTCACGGGCTTCTTTGCTCCGCGGCATGTGGGATCTTCCCAGACGAGGGATCGGACCCGTGTCCCCTGCATTGGCAGGCGGATTCTCAACCACTGTGCCACCGGGGAAGCTCTCCTCTGTTTTAAACGCTCCGAGTTGTCCCTGATCTCCTGACCAGACTCTTACTGCCTCAAGAGATCTGGGGAGAGAAAGGGAGGTGCTGATTTTATGTGTCAGCCTCGCTACCAAGCAGTTTGTGTCCCAGACCGAAGTCTGCCTCAGCTCTGTCCCAGCTTGGGGCATTTAGAAGCGGGTCTGGTAGGACATTAGGGGTTTATATTCCACACAACTTCCAACCTGCTGGGGAGTCCAAGGCCCTAACCTTCTTCTGTGAAGAGCGTTGCATGGTGCACAAGTGAGCGTAAGATGTGCGTGTAGGTCCCCAGCAGATCCTAAGACAAGGAATTGGGGTTCAGGTGGCTCATCTGGGAGATGATGGCAGAAACCAGAAGTGTGAGGTGGGGAAAGTGGGGCAGGGAAGGAGGAGAGGCTGATAAAGCTGAACGGAGGGGTTCCTGGGGGCTTCATCTGTCCTTAGAGCTGTGCAGAAGGTACCTCAGACTTGTCTCACTGGAAGATGGGGTGGCCGGAGTGTTTATCTGCTGGCTTCCATCCCAGTTGGTTGAATATTGCCCTGGGGAAGTAACTGGGAGGAAACATCAGAGAAGCCAAGAACACTTTGGTTAAAAGCCACAGGCAGTGTATATACACTACCAAACGTAAAATAGATAGCTAGTGGGAAGCAGCCGCATAGCACAGGGAGATCAGCTCAGTGCTTTGTGACCACCTAGAGGGGTGGGATAGGGAGGGTGGGAGGGAGACGCAAGAGGGAGGGGATATGGGGATATATGTATATGCATAGCTGATTCACTTTGTTATACAGCAGAAACTAACACACCATTGTAAAGCAATTATACTACAATAAAGACGTTAAAAAAAAAAAAGCCACAGGCATGGGCACATGGAGCTGTCCACCAGGGCTGTGCTGAAATCGGGCAGGCTGAGAGGCGGGGATGCGGAGGGATGCTTCACACGTGTCTGCTCTGTTCGCATGTGCTTATGTGTATATACGTGCATGCATGTGTGTGTGCGTATGCATGTGTGTGTGTTCACATGCATCATTCATACAGGGACTGGGTTGGGCAAAGTTGCGGTTCCTCCTACTGGCGGGTCTACAAGTGGTATGCATCTACTGTGGAGGGAAATTCTCTCTGGATGTCTGTGGGAAGTGCAGTTACTACAGATCACAGGTACATGTGATGTTTGGGGCCAGCTGAAGTGGATGCTTAGGTGGCGTCTGGTGATTCTGATCAGAGGGTCTTGGTGGGGGTCCTGCCACTTACCTGCCCTGGATCTGGGCCCATTTCTGGATTTGGATTTCCATCCTTCCCCTTCATTCTGTGAGATGCCTGGTCTCTCTCTCTCTCTCTCTCCCTCTCTCTCTCTCTCTCTCTCTCACTTTTAACATCTTTATTGGAGTATAATTGCTCTACAATGGTCTGTTAGTTTCTGCTGTATAACGAAGTGAATCAGTTGTACATATACATGTATCCCCATATCTCCTCCCTCTTGCATCTCCCTCCCACCCTCCCTATCCCACCTCTCTAGGTGGTCACAAAGCACCGAGCTGATCGCCCTGTGCTATGCGGCTGCTTCCCACTAACTATCTGTTTTACCTTTGGTAGTGTATATATGTCCATGCCACTCTCTCACTTCGTCCCAGCTTACCCTTCCCCCTCCCCGTGTCCTCAAGTCCATTCTCTAGTAGGTCTGTGTCTTTATTCCCATCTTACCCCTAGGTTCTTCATGACATTTTTTTCTTAGATTCCATATATATGTGTTCGCATATGGTATTTGTTTTTCTCTTTCTGACTTACTTCACTCTGTATGACAGACCGTAGGTCAATCCACCTCACTACAAATAACTCAATTTCATTTCTTTTTATGGCTGAGTAATATTCCATTGTATATATGTTCCACATCTTCTTTATCCATTCATCTGCTGATGGACACTTAGGTTGCTTCCATGTCCTGGCTATTGTAAAAAGAGCTGCAATGAACATTGTGGTACATGACTCTTTTTGAATTATGGTTTTATCAGGGTATATGCCCAGTAGTGGGAGGTTCCTTAAAAAACTAAAAATAGAACTACCATATGACCCATCAATCTCACTTATGAATCTCTTTCTCATAAGCTGTCCAGATGGTGTTTCTATTGGACAAAGAACTGTAACTTATAGACTTCCTTGAGTGTTTGACTTTTTAGGTTATTATCACATGATTTTATAGCAAACATAAGTAATTTCCATTGTGCCCCCAATATCTTTAGACTCCTAAAACAGAGACAAAATTAGGATATGGTTCACCTTTTCTTCAAAGGCAAATGTAGTTTCTCAGTGCAGTTTATCATCTCTTATTTTTCTAGTTGAGATCACTTGGTTTTATCTTTTTCATTCCAATAGATGGTCCCAGGATATTGAATGATAATTCTTAACAGGACATTTGGTGCAAGAGAATGAAGAAGTGCATTCTTACTGCCTTCTTAATGAAGCATGATATTGGATGGTGGAGAAAAAAGACACCTAGCAGTTGGACATCTGAGTTCTAGTCCTGGCTCTTTAGGACCTTACTCAGGTCATTTCACTTCTCTGAGCCTCAGTTTCTTAATCACAAAACCATTAGAACAGCTGAGATGTACCCCAAATGCAGAGGTCCTTGAAATGTTCAAAAGCCCAGGAGAGATAGGTGGTTTGATGGCTGTAATCAGATGCCCAGAAATTCCACTAAGCCCAGTTTGATAGCATTGCTCTTGAAGTGTGTTTCAGGGTTGAACCACTCTTCAGATTATTCTAGCTCAGTCTAAATTTGTGAAAGCTGTGGGTGTTTTGCTCTTGAAAAATCTGTTTTCTTTGCCTTCTCTTTGCTTGAAAATCCTTTCTGTTTGTGGCTTCCCATTCTTGGCTGTTCACCAGCAGCAAAGACAGAGGAGATGTAGACAGGTGAAGGCAGGGTGCTGTTGTGTTCCCCAGCGGAGTGCTTTGACAACTGAAGACAAACTCAGTTCCTTCTCAGCAGCTCGATTCATCCTCCAGATAGGTTTCCTTCTTTCTTCTGAGCTGTTGAGAAAACCTAACCTGGAGTGGGATTCTCAGATTCCTCTGCCCTCAGCTGAATTGAGCCAGACAGGGCTTTCTTGTGGTAGAAAATTGCCTCTTTGATTTGCAGCTTGAAGACCCCTGGGTGCAGCTGCAGGTTGGCTGCAGGGTGTGAGGCTGCCTGTGAGAGCTGGTCCAGGTCATTCCTGGAACTGGTGTTGCCCAGAATTTCAGTTTTCCCATCCCTACCCGCCACCCCAAACTATTTTTCCCTTACTATTTTCATTTCAATTGATACCCATTTTGGGGGGGGCAATACATTTATCTCAAAATAAAATCTTATATTGCTCCCTTAAGGCAGAAGATTAATCTCTTGATTTTCTGGCTTTATTTTTTTTCTAGTACACATTAAAATAAATGTGTAGCTATGGTAGGAATGAGTTTATCACCTAAACCTATTTACCTTGGGAATCCTGACCAGAGAGACTGGGCAGTTGGCATTGTCTTTTTCCCATGAGATTTCACTATTTCTTCTGCCTGTACGTAATACCAGTACTGCTGTTCAATTAATATTTTTCTTTAAATCAGCTCGTATTTTTCTTGAATTTACCTATAACAGGAACTTTATATCTCTTCTATAAATAGAAAACCAGTATCATTTGCTGTGAATAGGAGGCAACCGTAATAATAGTTATGCAGAAAAGCCAGTGTTGTAACATTCAAGCAAGAAGGTGGCAGGCTCTAAAATGCCTTGATTTGGGGGCTCATTAGTTTTCTCTGTTTAAAAGGGAGATTTGCAAGTGTTAGAGGAAGTTAAAGACATTGAGACACTCAACTGGAACTTTCCACCTTTTTTTTTTTTTTTTTGCGGTACGCGGGCCTCTCACTGTTGTGGCCTCTCCCGTTGCAGAGCACAGGCTCCGGATGCGCAGGCTCAGCGGCCATGAGTGGGAGGAAGGGAAGGTCAGCTCACTGGTGAGGAGAGAGAATATCTGGCCAAGAATGGTCTGGACATGGGTCAGCATTGGGACTCTTGATGTCTTCTGAATCGGGGAGCAGTGTATTAAAAGTGATTTTGTATGACAGTCTCTAGGTCCATCCACATCTTTGTGGAATCTAGAAAAATGGTACAGATGAACCAGTTTGAAAGATAGAAACAGAGACATAGATAGATGTAGAGAACAAACATATGGACACCAAGGGGGGAAAAGTTGGGTGGGATGAATTGGGAGATTGGGATTAACATATATACACTAATATGTATAAGATAGATAAGTAATGAGAACCTGCTGTATAGCACAGGGAACTCCACTTCACTTTGCTGTACAGTAGAAACTAACACAACATTGTAAAACAACTATACCCCAATAAAAAAGAAAAAAAAAGTGGTTTTGTAGCATTGCTGGCTAATGGAAAAAAGCCCATCACAGAAGAGCAAATTAGTAGATTCTGCTTGCTTTTGCATGTTTGTTCTTAACAGTTTGTTGCCTTTTGTTCTCTACTTAATGATTTGTTTGTTGCTGTTTAAAACGCCTGTGGACACAAGACAGGGTACATCCATGAGTGAAGAGGCTGAATCCATTGAGATGGGCGTAATGACGGAGCACCGGTGGAGCTAAGAGGGCACAGCTAGTGCCAGGCTCCGGGGTGGGAATAATCTTGGCTTTTAGGAGGAATAGAAAGGGGGAGGGCTTTCCCAGATCCAGTCCTATCTGATTAAGTTTTTGCTTCTGTAGAGATAAGAACAGTTCACCACATGAAGGCACCTCGGAGATGCAGTTTTGGTGTTGCAACAAGCAGTGTCATGATCCAGCTGGTATCGCACCAGGAACGGTTACCCAAGTTTGAAATAAATCTCCAGCTCTCTAAGACCTGGGGCTTCTTGTCTTATATGCCTCTGGATGTTTATTTTTTAAAAAGTTAAAGTGTAGTTGATTTGTAATGTTGTGTTAGTTTCAGGTGTACAGCAAAGCAATTCAATTATATATAGATTCCTTTTCAGATTTCTTTCCATCGTGGATTATTACAAGATATTGAATAGAGTTTCCTGTGCTATACAGTAGGTCCTTGTTGGTCATCTATTTAATATATAGTCGTGTGTAGCTGTTAATCCCAAACTGCTAATTTATCCTTCCCCTCTTTCCCTTTTGGTAACCATAAGCTTGTTTTCTATGTCTGTGACTCTATTTCTGTTTTGTAAATAAGTTCATTTGTATCATTTATTTAGATTCCACACATAACTGATATCTTATGATATTTGTCTCTGTCTGACTTACTTCACTTAGTATGATCATCTCTAGGCCCATCCATGTTGCTGCAAATTATTTTATTCTTTTTTATGGCTGAGTAATATTTCATTGAATATATGTACCACGTCTTCTTTATCCATTCTTCTGTTGATGGACACTTAGGTTGCCCCCCCATCTTGGCTATTGTGAATAGTGCTGCTATGAACATTGGGGTACATGTATCTTTTTGAATTATAGTTTGCTCTGGCTACATGCTCAGGAGTGAGATTGCTGGGTCCTATGGTAATTCTATTTTTAGTTTTTAAAGGAACCTCCATACTGTTCTCCATAGTGGCTGTATCAATTTACATTCCCACCAACAGTGTAGGAGGGTTCCCTTTTCTCCACACCGTGGATGTGTAATGTTTATAATCTGTCTCTGAAGGCTGTTTCTGAAGAGATGACACACAGTTAAAGAGTCTGCTGGGGCTTCCCTGGTGGCGCAGTGGTTGAGAGTCCGCCTGCCGATGTAGGGGACACGGGTTCGTGCCCCAGTCCGGGAAGATCCCACATGCCGTGGAGCGGATGGGCCCGTGAACCATGGCCCCCGAGCCTGTGCATCCGGAGCCTGTGCTCCGCAACGGGAGAGGCCACAATAGTGAGAGGCCCGCGTACCACAAAAAGAAAAAAAAAAAAAAAGAGTCTGCTGGACAGGGGAGACTGTGCCTAAGACAGTTCTGAGTACCCTGAGCTGCGTTAGCCATGGCTTTGAACATCCCAGACAGAAATCTGGTCTCTTTACAGTACTTGCTTTTTGCCCCCTCAGGGTGCGATCATGACCCGTTGCATAGGAAGTCTCGCTTTTGAAAAAGGAAGATTAAGAAATATGGTTGCTTCTCACTTTCCAAGTCTCTGTAACTTTGGAGCTTATTTCACAGACACAGCTAGAAATACAGGAGCCTAGAACACAGGTACCCAGCAGGGTTCTCTGGTTGTTCATTCATCAAAGAACAGATGGGTCTCTGGTCTGTGTGCAGAGGACAGCATTGTCCCCGGCAGGACACCAAGCGAGGCAGTGTCGCCTGCAGCTTGGTCTCCCTGGTCTTTGACACTCCCACAGCTACCACAGTTGATAACTCATGTGTCACCCAGCTTTTGTGCATCTGTAGGATCTGAACTAATGGCTCATTTTTTGGTCACAGCAGCATTAAAACAGGGATTTGACTGAAGGATCGTGTGTGTGTTTGTGCATGTGTGTGTATGTATGTGCTTGACTCTGAGTCAGCCTGGTCTTGGGAGATTGTGCTCCTGGGCTGGGTAAATGGAGGAACGCTGTCCTGGGGTGGAGCGAGCAGAAACTGCTCTGGGAACACCTCCCAGAGAGCAGCCTCGGGGCTGCAGAGCTGCTGCATTTCAGTGGATACAAAGTGGAGTTACGTACGGGGCACAGCCAAGTGGGTGGAAGGGCTTGTTACCAGAGGGCTCCTTCGACGTGTTGAAGGCAGAGGTTTCTCACGGGCATCCCCTTAGGTTGGGACGTGTGAGTTAGTTACCTGTTCACTGTAGTATCCACCTGTCCAGTTACTCACCTTTATACCTGCCTGGTCCCTGGAGGCACTTGAGTTTACAATCATGGGTCAGAGGAGCTGGGACCTGGGTAGCCTTCTAGAAGCCTCCTAGCCCCAAGGCTGGCAGAGAAGTAGTAAAGACACCCCCCACGCCCTCTCCCACCCCTGACCTGAGGGGCCACGGGGGCCGCTGTGACGGACATCTCAGGGACGGTCGGTGAAGAACGGGAGTCCTCATAGCCTGCTGCCCTCTCCCATCTTTGTCCATCCACAGAATCCCACTCCTCCTCCATCCCTGGCAAGACTACCTTCAGTTTTTATTTTTAAACCAGCCAGGCCAAATGGGGCTGAGAATCAAAATTAATTTGAATTTTAGGAAGTAAAGAAAAAAATGAGTTTGTGGACTGAGGGTCATACCTATTACATGTCTTGCCCCCCATCCATGGGCCGGTGGGAGGTGGAACAGAGTGGAATAAGATGTCCACCTTTCCCCAAGGCTAGCTGTTATTTCATGGGGACAGGTTAGGTTGATGATGGTTAGAAGGTGCACAGAGGGGGTGAATGCATACTTGTTTGCCACATGCCAGGTCAGGTATTGTACTGTGGGGTGTAAATACATTCACACATTTAATACTTAAGGCTACCATCCAAGTGGGCACTATATCCCCATTTTATAGACAGGAAACAGGCCCAAAGAGGTTAAAATAATTAGTGTTAACTTACACAGATAGAAAGTAGCAAAACTTGGCTTTGAACCAAGGCATCAGGGTCTGGAGGTGTGCTCTTAACTCCTTTGTTGCAGTGCTTTTTCAAGCATTTTCCATCTGGACAAAAGGGACCCTGGAAGATGTTTGGAGCACTTCACCTGACAGACAGCCCGGAGGATGAAAAGCCCTCGGGGGCGGGGCTGGCTGGCATCCTCCTGGGAGGAGCCGTGAGCTGGGACCCGTGACCACAGGGATGCAGCCCCGGTTCTGTGTCTGCCCACTTGTGTGATTGTGGGCGTGTGAATCATTTCTCTGTGGCAGTTTCACAGATTTTCATGAGGAACAAATGAGAAAGTCCTTGGCAAGCATTCGGGTGGTAACCGAATGTGAGGCGCTGTTTCTGTGGCTACTATAAGCCACACATGAGGACGGGGTCAGACTTCGACCCGGGGCCTCGAAATCCACGCCAGCTTCCCTGCTAGGCTCAGCCTGCCTCTGTGCCCGAATTTGCCACCGAGGCTCCAACGCCAAGTTTGACTAGAGAGCCTTCATAATTAGCAGCCATCTCAGCATCAGAGAGATGCGGACGTAGGCCTCTTCTGAGCGCATCTGCCTTAGGTTGAGAAGCAAAAGTGGCTTGGCCTGGACATCACTGCTCTGTTTCCTCCTGTGTTGGATGAAACCTGGTCATTCCAGTTATGGGGACCCACTGCATTTCATTGTGTGATTGATTAATTCGACAAGTGTGCACTGAGTACCACGTGTGTGCAAAGCAGCGTATGAAATGGAGGATGTGATCAAACAAGCCCGATGTGGTCTCTGCTGGTGTGAGTCTTCCAGTCTCGGGCACCATAATGTATATAGAAACTTACACAGATAATTATTTAATATTAGCTGTGATAAGTGCTGGGAAGGGAAAATCGAGGTGCCGTAAAAGAAAAAAACTAACTCAGTGCTGTGTACCTGTGAAGGCTTCCCTGAGGAGGTGTTGATTAAGAATTGAAGGATGGAAAGGAATGATCTGGATAGTTGGAGGTGGAGGGTGGTGTGAGGGAAAAGTTTCAGGCATGAGGAAGAGTATCTGCAAAGGCCTGAAGCATTCAGGGTTCAGGTAGGAAAGAGCTGGTACCCCAAAGAGAATTTCATGGAGGGGCTTTGACTAAGTGGGGGCAGGGTCAAGGTGGTAACTGGCCCAAGGGTAGGGAGGAATTGCAGGAACCCAGGGAGAGCGGAGACTGGGGGACAGGGCTGGACCATAGGAGCTGTGCTCACAGAGCAGGGGAACTCAGCCACCATCACCAGCAGGGAGAAGCCAGGGGTATTAATACCCCAACTTCTCTTCTCTCACCACCTAATCTCCTGCTGTGCCTTCTATTGATTGAACCCAACTGGAAACCAGAGGGAGGGCAAGGGGGCCTCCATTGATGCTGTGCACAGCTGTCAGCCTCTAGCGGTACTGGACAAGAAGAGAAGGATAGAAAAAGGGTCTGCAGGAGAAACAGAGACTACCCAGTATAGCCAGGTGCAGGGAAAGTCTGGGGCTTCCGAGGAACCGAGAAGGACCAGTAGGAAATCACAGAGCCACAATCCTAAAGAGAGAATTAAAATTGCACCTGCTAAGTTCTTAAAATTCAATACTCATATGACATCTGTGAGATGGCTTCTGTGCTTCCATTTTACAGATGAAGAGACTGGGGCTCAGAGAGGTTGAGTAGATCGCAGAGTAGATAAATGCTAGAGCCAGGATTTGAATCCAGGCAGTCTGGTTCCAGAGTCTGTGCTTACAGCCACTACGCTATTAGCCACTGCCTCTACTGGTCAATTTTGTGATCTCTTAATCATGGTCCAGATCATGCAGGATCTTGTGGGATTTCAGACTTTTTCTAACAAAGGTGGTAACCAGTGAAGAGTTTTAAGCTTGGAATTTTGATGGCTCAGGATTTGGAGCAGCTCACCCTGATTGCTCTGTGGCTTGTAGCAGTGGTTGCAGGGTGCTTACAGCAGTGACACACACAGGACGATGACAGGGGACTTGCTGATGGGCTGGATATGGGAGGTAGTTACAGAAAGGAGGCTGTCAAGGTTGACGCCCGTGTTTCTGGTTTCAGTGATTTGGTGGATGGTGGTTGCCCTGGACTGAACGTTTGTGTCCCCCTGCCTCCCCACCCTGCATTGATCTGTGAAAATCCCAAGCCCCAGTGCGATGGTATTTGGAGCTGAGACCTTTGGGAGATACTTAGTTCATGAGGGTGGGGCTCTCATGATGAGATTAGTGCCCTTATAAGAAGAGACACGAGAGAGCTTTCTTCCCCCCTCTGCTCCCTGCCACGTGAGGACACAGCTGGAAGGTAGCTGTCTGCAAACCAGGAAGAGGGCTCTCAGGAACTGAATCTCCAGCACCTTGATCTTGGGCTTCCTAGACTCCAGAACTGCAAGAAACAAATTTCAGTCGTTTAAGCCACCCAGTCTGTGGCTTAGTTGCTATATGGCAGGTTATAGCATCCTGAACTAAGAGAGTGGTCTTTTCTCAAAGAGGACAAGAGAAGTAAGGTGGTTTTTGTTTTTATTTTTGGCTGAGTTGATCGTGAGTTCAGTTTTGGATGTGTTGAGTTTGATTTTCCTTTGAGACTGCTAAGAGGTGATTTCAAGTGTTCATTTAGCTATACATTTGGGACTTAGAAAGTTCTGTGTTGTAAAAATAACTTTGTGGATCATTATACTCTAGAAGGTAGATGAAGTTGGGAAAATGGATTTGTGTGTGTGTGAGGGAGAGAGAGAGAGAGGAAGAGAGAGGGAATTTATTTCTCAGGAGCTGTAAATACTAAGTTACTGAAAATTACTGACAAGTTTTCATGGAGAGGAAATATCCAATGTAGCAGGGTGATCCCTTGCTTGTGTCCAGGTTGGAGAGGAAAAAAATTCATAGTGACTCACAGAATGCTTTAAATTACTATGAGCTAACGATTCTTTACTAGGCATTCGAAAATTTATGTCAGTAAACATTCTTAAAAAAATAGGTTTGACAGAAAATGAGTTTAATTCCATAAAAGGTCAGGTTATTTTTGAGTTATGAATTGAATTTTTATACCTTAGCTTTGTTTATTAATATTTGGGATGGATATCACAAAGGGAGAGGATCTCTGATTGTTTCTGTAGATTCACTTTATTTAATATTTGCTCTCTGTGCTCACAAGGACTTGGAAATATTGAACATCCTTTCACCATCTGTTCTCCGGTCCTTGCATCACAGGTGGTAACTTTACATGTGTATCTCTGTGAACTTTGGGAGGATTTTATTTGCTACTCTGGTAGAAATGTCAGAACCTGGCTGTTTTTGTCAGTGCACTTCCAAATGCAAATAGAAGAAACCCAACTCAAAGTGGCTTGAAGGGAATTTACTGGCTCATGTAACTGAAAGACAACCTCAAGTCTGGCTGGATCCAAGTGCTTATACAGTGTAACCGGAAAGCCATCTCTTCCCACCTCTTACCTTTGCTTTCCCCTGCTGGTTTCATTCTCAGGCAGGTGGTGGGCTCTTGCAACACTTATTGCTTAGTGAAAAGAGAGCTGGGCTCAACTCTCCCTGAAAAATTCTGGGTGACATGTCTATTTCTGGGCCGATCAATTCAGGGGATGGGATATGCTGATTGGTTTGGTTGAGTCACATGCTTCCTCCCTGAACCAATCACTGTCCAGAAGGACGCAATGCTTTGAATGGCTACACATACCAACTCCTGAAGCCAAGGGTGGAGTCAGCCTAGCCTGACGTACCTGGACTGAGCATAAGTCGCTCCCAAGGGAAGTCTAGGTAGGAGCTGCATCAGAAGAGGAGGATGGATGCTGGGTGGACTCTACTTGTCCACCTGGTCTTCTGTGGATCAGATGACCAGGGCTGGGAACTTGTTGGATAACTCTCATGACAGCTTTTCTGCACTTCTCAGTCTGTCTCTGGAGCATTTTAACACCAAGGGATGGTTCTTTGAAATGTCAGCATTTAGAGCTGGGATGGGGTCACCACTAGGGCATTCCTGTCACCACCACCAGCATAGTGAATGCTGCATAGTTGCTCTATGCCAGGCTCCATTCTAAGCATTTTGTATATACCGTCTCCATTTAATCCTTGCAATGACACTGTGCAGTAGTACTATTATTAATAGTCCCATTTTACAGATAAGGAAACTGAGACACAAAGAGGCTAAATGACTTTTCCAAGGTCACACAGCAGGAGTCCAGGTGTGTTCTCTTGTGTCCTTTTTTCTTTCTTTCTTAGAGTCCAAGTTTTAAGTCAGAAATGTGGCCTTAACTTCACTATTCTGTCTGTCTGTTTTGTAGGACTGTCTATTTCTCCTGCACATAGTAGGTGGTTAATGCCTGACATGTGGTAGATATGCAGTGTGTAGACCTTAAATTAAATCAAATACTTCTCAGTCACATTTGAATTCCAAAGCCCTGAGGCTGACTGTATCTGCTTTCCAAAATCCCTTTCATTTCTGGTTCTTAATGGCTGTACATTTACTAATCCTAGGTTCCCATAAAACAATATTACCTTGCTAACTGGATCACCACTAGCCATTAATCGGGCCCTGAGAAATTATCAACCTCCCTGCTCCTGCCGCGTGGGTCGCTCATGGGTGTGTGTGTGTGTGTGTGTGTGTGTGTGTGTTTCTCTGTCTTGTGTGAATGTATTGAACAGCTCTGCTATCAGAGAGGCTCACATTGTCTTTAACTTCACTCTGTGGGACATGATGATCAGAGACAGTGGTTGGGAATCAGAGGGTAAAGCTTTCTGTGTTTTGTTGTGTCAGACGTTTACATGTGACCTGAAGGTGGACTGGTTTTCATGGTGGGGGCCAGCACTTGGGGCTTTGCAAAGAAGTAAAGTGGATGAACGGACTGTATTCCTGATGGTACCACCATCATGGTCTTGAAACTGTGGCACATGTTGGCTTCATGGCTGTGACGCAGCACATCCAGGATTTGTAGGGGAGCTGCTTCCGCTTCGGTCCACTGACACTGAAAAATAAGCATGTGCTTCACATGGGGACAGGGGCAGGGCAGTTAGGGAGTGTCTGCAGCTCAGCCTGGGGTCCAGTTTGCCAGGGAAAGTATCCCAGGCATTGGTGTTGGGGGCAGGCGGTGGTGGGGATATTATCTCTACAGAGGCTGAAAAGTCAGATGTCTACAGTGTTTCTTAGTGGGGCCACTCTTGGCATCTGGAGTGGGGCAGGACTGTTCCATTCACAGCAGGGCAATTAGCATCCCTGGCCCTAATCCTTTACTTATTAAATTTTTAAAAGGTTTTTTTTGATGTGGACCATTTTTAAAGTCTTTATTGAATTCTGTTTTATGGCCCCGAGGCATGTGGGACCTTAGCTCCCCGACCAGGGCTCGAACCTACACCCCCTGCATTGGAAGGCAAAGTCATAACCACTGGACCGCTAGGGAAGTCCCGCTAATCCTTTAAATGCCAGCATTCTCATGTGAGTCTCGACTGGGGAAGAATCGGCTTCCATACGAACTGGCGTTGGTGGCAGAGTGTATTTCCTTGCTATTGTAGGACCAAGGGGCCTGGGTTTTTATTGGCTGTTGGCCCTCAGCTGCTAGAGGCTGCCCAGGCTCCTTGTCACATGGGTGTCCCAACAAGGCTGCTTACTTCTTCAAAGACACCCGGGAGAGAGATTTTCTCTCTCCCCACACTCAAGGGGAAAGGATTCAACAAAGGTATGGTCATCTGGAGTCAGGGGTCATCGTGGACCACCCCAGAGTTTGTCTGCCACACAGGGTATGGACCAGAAACAAATAAGTGGCTAAGTAAGACACGCTCTAGGCTGGATCCAGTCTTTTTTTTTGCTGGTTTTGGATGTCTGGGGCCAAGGCAGGGTTTTGGATGTGCTTATCTTAGTGCCTTAGGAAGTGTGAAGAAGGGAGTGATTTGTCAAATTTCCGATTTGTCAAAAGCTATACGTATAGTTGGCTTAATTTTTAATTTTCTTGGGTGAAAGATTAAATTAAAAAGTGAGACAAGAGGGGGAGATAGCCCCATGGGAATCAGCATGTGTTACTTTGGGAACGTTCTCACTTGCATAAAGGTCCCACTTTGCATGTCCCTGTTCCCCGGGCTGAAATCCACGCCCTCCAACAGTCTGCTTTGTTGGATGTGATTTTCCAGCACTGGTTGTCTGTCTGTCCTTCAAGCTGGCTCCTGTTCTCTTTCTGACTGAGACCAAAAATATCTGTCCTCAGCATCCAGGTTCAGCCACCTGGACCAGAGGGAGCCCTACCTGCTCTGTGGTCATGGGCATGGTGGCCTCCTCGCCTTGACTCTCTCCTGCTCTGTCGTCTTTCCAAGTTTAAATCGTGGTCTGAAATGAGCTCTCAGCAGAGCCTGCCTTTGCCACCCTCCAGGTGCCTAGTGGGAGAGGCGCACATCTCTGTCTGTGGTTAATGTATCACAGAGAAAGTGGTTTGCCGGGGAATCCAAATTCAAAGTATCTTTACACATCCTGAAAGTGCTCCAGCGCCCAGGGCTGGGCTTATCTCAGAAAGTGATTCGAACACCAGATGTTCCCTGGCATTATTCTCCTTGACAGAATGTGATTGTCTGAAATGTTTCCCAAGCACTCTTATCCAAAGAATGTTCTGGGCACCACCTGCATCCGAATGGCAGCCTGTTTAAAAACATAGCACAGTTGGGTTCCGTCCCAGACTTGCTGGATCACAGTCTTTGGAGGTGGGGTGCAGATACCTGTAACTAGGTGAGTCCGATGTGCTTAAAAGCCCTAGAACCTCTGGTCCATAGGGTTCCAATGCCTCCCTCCTGTGACCATGGTAGCTTTTGTCCCTTACTGGACATCTTCAGCCCTCAGTCTGATATTTATGGAGCACCCAGAGACAGATGACACCTTAGATAGAGACCTTTCATTCTACCACCATTTATTAAGCACCTCCAGTTTCCCAGGCGGGGCTCTCAGAACCATGGATAATGCGGGAAACAAAACATTAAAAAAAAACCCACAAAAAACCTTCCCCACTCTCCTGGCGCTTCCATCCAGTGGGGGAATACAGAGAATAAACAAGGGAAGCAAAGTTGGGGAGTATTAAATAGGGCTTTTTTTTTTCCGATTGGGTGGTCTGGAAAAAGCTCAGAGATGACATTTGCCCAAACCTGAAGGAGATGAGGGAGTGAGTCCTGTGGGTGTCAGGGGAGACCTTTCCAAGCAGAGGGAGCAGCCAGAACAAAGGTTTAAGGACAGGAAGACACGTGCTGTGTTAGGAACCACTAGGAAGCCAGCGCCCGGCCAGTACAGAATGTTAGCGTATTTCACACCATAAAATATGCATTTTTTAGACCATTGTCATTTAAAGCTACAGGTTAGTTATGGGAAGTTTTGCTTTGAGAATATTTGGCCAATGAAAATTAATCCACTGTAAATGGGAACGTAAAATCATGTAGAAAATCTTGAGAAAAAGGAAATGCGACTGGGATTTCTCTTCTTCCTTGAGAAATGAAAGAAAGATACACAAACAAGTTTGTTTTATCTTACAGTAAACAAAATTCAGGCTCAGTAACTCCCTTTCTGTGCCGCTCGGAACAAAGCATGCATTGCCCGTTGACAATTTTTTGTTGTTATTTTCCTCCAATTTTATATAACTGCACAGTACTGCATTTTTCATTTCACACTTGAGATTGCCAACAGGGTCACAAAAAGGATCCACTTAGCGGAAGTATTTCAGGGCTTCCCCAGTTTCCCCAGGAGCTTCACTCTGCCTTGCTACTCAGACTGCTCTCTTTTGAAGCACTTATCTTTTCTTGTTGATTTTCCCTCCTTCACTTGTGAACTGTCAGTAGATATGTCTTGAGGGGTGGTTGGTGGATCTCTGGTGGATCCTCTTTCTCTGTAGCTTTGCTGGCATTTGTCAATCCTCCAATGCTACAAGATTCGGCGGTTTCTCTCTGCAGTAGATGTGCATTGCATTTGCGTTGTATGTATAGCTGACGATCAGCAGAGCCTGACAGCCCACCCTTACCAAAGGCAGAGATGCTGCAGCAGGGCTGCGGTAGGTGTCACGGTCAACCAAGGGTCAAGTAAGAGTGGGGACTGATTTCCTTAAGGCTCAGTTCATCAACAAATATTGATAGTTTCTTAGTTTGCCAATGCATTCTCCTCTATGTAATCCCTTAACTTCAAGAATACAGATAACAAATAGTTGTATAATGAAGACCCTATCGAAGTATGAATATAAGTTTTTTTCTGTGAATGTCAGGAAGTAGTTGTTATATAAATGAGCCAGAGATGGTCCCTATAGGTTGGCCCCTGTGTTATTTCTTCATAGCAGACTGGGACCTGTTAGCTCAAGAGCCAAACTCAATTTTTTACACATCTAATTGTTTTAAATATACCCTAAATAAGCCTGTTTTAGCCATTTAGAGCCTGCTCTGCCTACCCTGCAAAACTGTTCCCAATGTCTGTTAGCCATAGACCTTGTAGCTGTAAGACCTCAAGCTGCAGTTGCCCTTTGGAGCTGTTTGACCTGGAGGCTTCCCACAGTGCTGCCTAGTGACTTGTAAGCGCCCTCTCTGATCCTCTTCTCCCTGGGGTTCCTTGCCTTCTTCCCCTTCTGGCTAGTGGCCCTCATGCCATGTCATTTGGAAGGTCTTAGGCTATGAGGGACTTAGGCATCACACAAACTTGTCAGATTGTTGCCGAGGTAAAGCTTGTTGCGTGCCACTGCCACCTAGTGGTCATATCTTTCCCTTGCTCAGCCTTTAAATCCCTCAAGCTCGTTACAGTGCTGAGACCATTAATCGCTGTCACAAGGTTTAGATTATTGTAGTTTTTAAATAACAAGAGTTAAGAATATCACCAAGCCTAAAAATATTTCTCTAAAACAAACTTAATGAATATTCAAGGCATGGATTTTTCTGGGCTTAGATTTTTCCAACAAATAGAATCTAAAATTGGGAAGGATTTGGACTAAGAACTGAGATTCTGGAACAATTTTATAACTTGTATGTAGGAGGGAGGCAGAACCTCAGTAATTTGGCTTCAGGCTTGTGGTTTTGATTCCTACCATCCATTTCTTCTGTTGTAACTTGAATTTCCTTTTGGGAGCCACTCCCTGCTAACCCCTCCCACGTGGTTCAGATGGGATTCATTTCACTCTTAGTGCAGGATGATCGTTGTCTGGGCAAACCAATAAGCATTGTCCTTTCACCCCACCTAGGCCACAGTGATAGGTCCAAGGTTGAGGACTCAGTCAAAATCAACCAATGAAAACCTGGTTCCAGGAGTTTGTTCTAGGAGAGAGAGTCTTGCTTTTCCCTTGCGGATGAGGAGGTGAGATCAAGAGCTGTTGGCAGCCACACTGTGACCACAAGAAGAGAGCCTATCGGTGCACAAAACCCACATATGTGAGACCTGAACAGAGTCAGGTGCCTAGGGAAGTGGGGACATCATTTGAACCTTTGTGGTGAGCCACTTCTAAAGCTGGTCCCACTTCTGGACGTTGAAGTACACTAGACATGAACCGGAATTGGATTATTTCTTTGGTCAACTACAATCACAGAAAATGTCTGAGACTTTGTCAGGTGCACACTGATGTCCTTTGAACCCAAAGTGTCGAGGGTTCAAGTGTAGAGTAACCTTTATGGAAAAAAAAATAAAAGGATTTACTACGGCAAATGGACGGTTTGCTCCGTCTTGGGATATGAGAGGAATTTCCTGCCACGGAAAAGGAGTAAGATCAGGGAAATCATATCTAGAGAGGAGGTGGCTGGGGTCCCGCGTGGAGACTTAGAGCAGTTTCAAAGGACATCTCACAGGGAGGGGGCTTGATGCCTGAGTGTATGATCTCTGGAGAGTCTGCAGTAGTTCATGGTGAGAAAAATCATAATAGCTAACACTGATCAGTTTCTTTGTCCCAGGTGTTCTTCTAAGCACTTTATATGCAGTGATTCACTTAATCTTCATACAAACTACACTATAGATAGATATTATTATTACACACATTTTGTAGATGAGGAAACTGAGTCACAGATGTTCAGTGATTGGTATCCAAACTCTCACAGTTAGTTCATTGTCATCATCACTAACTCCACCACCTCCCTGACCTTCATCCTTAGAAGCATCCAGCTCTCCTAGGCGGGTAGGAATGCCTGGTGCTTCATAACCACCAAGGCAAAAATAATTAGAATGTATTTCTTTTGGGGAAGAGATAGTTAGGGAGTTTGGGATTGACACGCACACACTGCTTTCTTTCTTTCTTTCTTTTTCTTTCTTTTTCTTTCTTTCTTTTCTTTCTTTCTTTTCTTTCTTTATCTTTATTGGAGTATAATTGCTTTACAATGGTGTGTTACTTTCTGCTGTATAATAAAGTGAATCAGCCATACATATACATACATACCCATATCTCCTCCCTCTTGCGTCTCCCTCCCACCCTCCCTATCCCATCCCTCTAGGTGGTCACAGAGCACCGAGCTGATCTCCCTGTGCTATGCGGCTGCTTCCCACTAGCTATCTGTTTTACCTTTGGTAGTGTATATATGTCCATGCCACTCTCTTACTTTGTCCCAGCTTACACTTCCCCCTCCCCGTGTCCTCAAGTCCATTCTCTAGTAGGTCTGTGTCTTTATTCCCATCTTACCCCTAGGTTCTTCATGACATTTTTTTCTTAGATTCCATATATATGTGTTAGCATACGGTATTTGTTTTTCTCTTTCTGACTTACTTCACTCTGTATGAGAGACTCTAGGTCCATCCACCTCACTACAAATAACTCAATTTCGTTTCTTTTTATGGCTGAGTAATATTCCATTGTATATATGTGCCACATCTTCTTTATCCATTCATCTGTCGATGGACACTTAGGTTGCTTCCATGTCCTGGCTATTGTAAACAGAGCTGCAATGAACATTTTGGTACATGACTCTTTTTGAATTATGGTTTTCTCAGGGTATATGCCCAGTAGTGGGATTGCTGGGTCGTATGGTAGTTCTATTTTTAGTTTTTTAAGGAACCTCCATACTGTTCTCTATAGTGGCTGTATCAATTTACATTCCCACCAACAGTGCAAGAGGGTTCCCTTTTCTCCACACCCTCTCCAGCGTTTATTGTTTGTAGATTTTTTGATGATGGCCATTCTGACCGGTGTGAGATGTTATCTCATTGTAGTTTTGATTTGCATTTCTCTAATGATTAATGATGTTGAGCATTCTTTCATGTGTTTGTTGCCCATCTGTGTATCTTCTTTGGAGAAATGTCTATTTAGGTCTTCTGCCCAGTTTTGGATTGGGTTGTTTGTTGTTTTGATATTGAGCTGCATGAGCTGCTTGTAAATTTTGGAGATTAATCCTTTGTCAGTTGCTTCATTTGCAAATATTTTCTTCCATTCTGAGGGTTGTCTTTTTGTCTTGTTTATGGTTTCCTTTGCTGTGCAAAAGCTTTTAAGTTTCATTAGGTCCCATTTGTTCCTTTTTGTTTTTATTTCCATTTCTCTAGGAGGTGGGTCAAAAAGGCTCTTGCTGTGATTTATGTCATAGAGTGTTCTATGTTTTCCTCTAAGAGTTTGATAGTGTCTGGCCTTACATTTAGGTCTTTAATCCATTTTGAGTTTATTTTTGTGTATGGTGTTAGGGAGTGTTCTAATTTCATTCTTTTACATGTAGCTGTCCAGTTTTCCCAGCACCACTATTGAAGAGGCTGTCTTTTCCCCACTGTATATTCTTGCCTCCTTTATCAAAGATAAGATGACCATATGTGCATGGGTTTATCTCTGGGCTTTCTATCCTGTTCCACTGATCTATATTTCTGTTTTTGTGCCAGTACCATACTGTCTTGATTACTGTAGTTTTGTAGTATAGTCTGAAGTCAGGGAGCCTGATTCCTCCAGCTCTGTTTTTCTTTCTCAAGATTGCTTTGGCTATTCGGGGCCTTTTGTGTTTCCATACAAATTGTGAATTTTTTTGTTCTAGTTCTGTGAAAAATGCCATTGGTAGTTTGATAGGGATTGCATTGAATCTGTAGATTGCTTTGGGTAGTAGAGTCATTTTCACAATGTTGATTTTTCCAATCCAAGAACATGATATATCTCTCCATCTATTTGTATCATCTTTAATTTCTTTCATCGATGTCTTATAATTTTCTGCATACAGGTGTTTTGTCTCCTTAGGTAGGTTTATTCCTAGATATTTTATTCTTTTAGTTGCAGTGGTAAATGGGAGTGTTTTCTTAATTTCACTTTCAGATTTTTCATCATTAGCGTATAGGAATGCAAGAGATTTCTGTGTGTTAATTTTGTATCCTCTGCAGGGAAGTCTCTGCATGGGGCAGAGTAGGAGGGAAGGGGGGCAGGTTTTGGAGTCAGGGGATCTGGTTTCTAATCCTGGCTCTGTCACTGTCTAGCTCTGTGACCTCCAGCTCGCCGCTCCTTCTGGGGGTGTGAGGGTCACAGTTTGATCATCAGGACATTGGGAACAATAGTAATCATCCTGACCATGGGGCTGCTTGGTCAAATTGCTCTGTGATCCGTGTATGTGGAAGAATGTGATAAGCCATTAAAGTGGCAAGTACTGGTAGAAATGAGGAGGTGCTCTTGACAGTGGGGGGACTCTGCTTATGGAGACATGCATTCTGGAACATTCTCTCCAGTTGCCCCTTTGGCAGCAAGATGGAATGGCTGGAAACAGGGACACAATGGGACGCCTCTATTCATGGCTTGCATAAATTAATTCCCGGAACTTTGTGATGGCAAGAAAGGAAGCTTTGAGGAGTTAGCATATGTAGTCACCAGAATTCAACAGGAAAAACCATCCAGTTGGGACAAGGAATGGCGCCTGAATCTCTGGAAGGGGTCAGGAATGCCAAATGCAAGAGCGAGCAGGTGTATGTCTTAACATCTGTGTAAGGTCCTATAAGAAGGGAATACAGGAAGCAGAAACTTTAAAAAATTTAATTAGATATGCAAGTATTTGAGTCCCCTAATTCCACCCGGGGTTCCTTATGGTAGGCAGCAAAATCAGGGGCTTTAGGACAACCCTTGAGTCCAGAACATTCTCTCCTGCTGCTTGAAATTCTGACTTTAGGGATTCCCTTCTTTGGGTCCTTTTTGGATTTTGATAAATCCTTTTTTAAAGTTTCAGTCGCTCCTGGGAGGGTCCATTCACCTGTTTTTTCTTCTTTTCTTTCTTTTTTAATTGAAGCAAATTTCACATAACATAAAATGTACCATTTCTAAGTGAATAATTCACTGGTGTTTAGTACACAGTGTTGTGCAGACACCACCTCTATCTAGTTCCAAGACATTTTTATGACCCCAAAAGGAAGCCCCATACCTGTTAGCTAAGCAGCTACTCCTCGTTCTGCTCCTCCCAGCCCCTGGAAACCACTAATCTGCTTTCTATCTCTGTGGATGTACCTGTTCTGGATATTTTATGTAAATGGAACCATACAATACATGGCCTTTTGTGTCTGGCTTCTTTCACTTGGAATGATGTTTTTGAGGTTCATCCACGTTGTAACATGTATCAGCACTTCATTCCTTTTTGTGGCTGAATAGTATTCCACGATACGTATATATCACATTTTGTTTATCCTTTCATCATGTGATGGGCATTTGGGTTGTTTCTGCCTTTTGGCTGTTGTGAACAGTGCCATCATGAGATGCATGTACAAGGGTTTGCTTGAGTATCTGTTTTCAATTCGTTTGGGTCTATATGCAAGAGTAGAATTACTGAGTCATATAGTAATTCTGTGTTTAACTTTCTGAACATCTGCAAAGCTGTTTTCCGCAGTAGCTGCACCATCTTACATTCCTACCAGCAGTATACAGGGGTTCCAATTTCTCCACATCCTTGTCAACATTTATTATTTTCCCTTTTTTTGATGATAGCCATCCTCGTGGGTGTGATGTGGTATCTCATGGTTTTGATTTGCATTTCCCTGTTGACTAATGATGCTGAGCATCTTTTCATGTTCTTATTGGCCACGTATATGTTCTTTGAAGAAACATCTATTTTCAGATTGAGTTATTTGTCTTTTTTGTTGTTGAGTTGCAAGAGCTCTTTATATATGCTGGATACTAGACCCTTATCAGAGATATGATTTGTGGATATATCCTCCCATTGTATCCTTTCACCTTCATTCATATGTTTTAAATTGCATCTTAGACCTTGCTGTTATGTGTGGATTTGATTAATAAATCTCTTGGAGGGAATATTTGCTTCTCAGTTCTTGGTGGCAGTGGAATGTCTGTCTTGATGGATCTGTCTTTGCTGATGCTCCTGTAACTCCTGCACACATACCATTTTTTTGCATCGTGGCATTCCTTTTGCCTTCTCTCTGGAAAAGGATGCCCAGAGCCTCACTGGGCATTTCTTGTTAGTCCACAGGCCTCTGGGAAGCAGAGGGGGTTCAGGTACCTTCACAGCCAAGCAGGCGCTGACCCTCTGCAGCATTAGTTCATGCACCTGGAAGTCCAGTGACACCCTTTTCATATTACTTACATTTAGTTAAACACAGCAAGCAGCTTGGCTTTCCATGACCCTGTCTTCCTCCTGATTGTTCTCCAGACAAGTCCACAGCATCTGGGCAAGTCCTAAGGCCATTGTCAGAGAACTTGGATGCTGCCTTGCAATCCCTGTGGTCACAGAGGAGAGGTATTCTGGTTAGTAGCAACATGAAGATAGTTTTAGGAGCAGGGAAGAAATGGCAGACAATCCAGGCTGGGAACTCTCTTTGGCCTTTGCTCGATGGCTGAAGCAGCTGGGGCCTTGGATTCTTCCTTGGGGAATTGAGTTCTGCAAACATCGCACCAGGCAGTACTTGGCCACTTTAGCCTGCCTGAACGCTGTATTTCTTCTGCTCCTCTGAGGACCGCGTGGTCCCACTGTTTCCTCTTCACAGTGTGATGGGTGCTGCCCGCATCCCCCTTGGTGCCCTGGATGGTGCCATCTCCTGGGCTGGCATAGCCCCTGCAGCCTCTCAGACCCTCCCACCTCATGGGGACCCTTCCCCATCCCCAGGGGAAGAACCGGGCCCCAGATTCCATCCACACCTACCAGACACATCTGTCTCGTCTCCGTCCCACGGGACCCCTGAAACAGAGAGCGATCTGGTTCCCAACACACCGATCAGACAGAAAATTAACAGACATGGCAAAATGCTGGGGCTCCTACTTTGGGGCCCTTGTAAAAGTAACAGGACACTTAGTTTTCAAAGGAAAGGCATTATGGCCACGCTTCCCTACACGTCCCAGAGGAAAGGGGAGAGCTGTGCTAACTCCCTATTTTTGCTCCCTGTTTTGAACTAAAATGGTCATATATATATATATATATATTTTTTTTTTCTACCCCACAGAATTAAGG
Organism: Mesoplodon densirostris; assembly: GCF_025265405.1. NCBI lineage: Eukaryota > Metazoa > Chordata > Mammalia > Artiodactyla > Ziphiidae > Mesoplodon > Mesoplodon densirostris. The sequence continues at coordinate 5,115,051 of NC_082675.1, read as the reverse complement.
CAGCAGCAGGTGTGAAAATAACCGCAGTGAGAGTCAGCAGCGAAGACCAGTGGGCGGTCCAGGAGGAAATTGACAATGACCGTGTTCAGACAGCAGCCACCCTCACCTGCGTGGGTCACCACCCGGACATACAGAGCAGGTAAGCGCTGAGATGCTCAAGGCGCCTCGGCAGTGGTGGGTTGGGGATGGTTGCAAACGCTGATAGGAAAATAATGAGTGTATAAATAAAGCGGTGCCTCTGCATTTTTATTTTTTTGTGCCCTTTTAAAAAAATTTTTATTTTATTTATTTTTTGATACAGCAGGTGCTTATTCGTTATCCACTGTATACATATTCGTGTATACGTGTCAATCCCAATCTCCCAGTTCATCCCACCACCACCCTCCCCCACCTCCACTTTCCCCCGCTTGGTGTCCATACGTTTGTTCTCTACCTCTGTGTCTCTATTTCTGCCCTGCAAACCGGTTCATCTGTACCATTTTTCTAGGTGCCTCTGCCTTTCATGGGAGACGTGTTCCTTTGAATTCATCAGCTCAGCTCCGTCCTACAGCTTCTGAATGTATTATCGGATGTGCTGCAGGATGAGGGCTTTATCCTTTATGCTCTTTGTACATCAGTGACCTAATTAGGTTGGCAATCTCAAAAATGACCTGAACTCCTATTTGTCCCAGTGCAGGGTTTGATAACCATTATTTAAACATTTTATTATTGTTACTGTTATTGTTGGCAGTGTAGAGCTGAAGAATGAAGTGGGGAAAATAGAAATGATTTAAGAGGCAAGGGGGAAATGTACATTTTTAGGAGTGAACCGAGGGCGCCTCTAGCTGTCAAGTAATGGTCTCTCAGCGCTTAAAAGTAGTCGTTTTGCAGCTGTCCTACTTGGGTGTTAGCATATGGGCTCGGGATGTGAAGTTGGGGAACTTGGCGCTGCTGGCAGGTCTTCTCTAGCTCCGATAGCAGCCTTGGGTTTTACGGGGCTGAGCTTGCCTGGGAAGCAGAAGGAGGCTGTTGCTAAAAAATCTTGCATCTGGGCTCCCACCAGGCGGAACGAGCTCTTAGCCCTGTTGCCACAGTCTTTTCTACAGTCTCTTGGCCTCTCTTCTCTTCCCTTTTGACTGAGCAAGGCTGGCCATGCAGTTCCCCTGGCTTTAAAACCACCAATGGCTCCCGCTTCAGCCAGGATGAGACCCCTAACTCCTCAGGCTGGCAAAGAGCCCTGTTTAGATCTTTCACTTATCATCTTCTAGTGTCATAACATGTTCTCTTTTTTTTCGTTTCTGTCTTTCTTTTTTTTTTTTCTTCTTTTTTTGCCACACCGCGCAGCATGCAGGATCTTAGTTCCCCGACCAGGGATTAAACCTGCACCCCCTGCAATGGAAGGGCGGGAATCTTAACCACTGGACCACTAGGGAAGTCCCTCTTTTCTTGTTTTTAAACCCTTTGAGGTCCATGATGTTGGACACCAAAGGGGCACTGGGTGAATGAATGAGAGAGCTGGTGGGTGGGTGGGTGGGAGCATGAGAAATGGAGAGATTGCATGGAGCTTTTGCCTTTTCTAATGGATTTCTAGGCTGAGGGCTGTCTCTGCTTGGGTGACCTCAGCCAACCTCAGCTAGAACTCTGTTCTGCCTGATTTTGAAGAGCTCTTTTAAAGGGAAAGAGTGACTCAGGTTGAGTGATCAAAAGCCTCTGGTTAGGAATATTGATCAGGTGATCTGGGTTCCTCTCACTCCCAACTCAGCATTCCGGTCATCGTCCTCTACATCCCTTGACAGAGCTTTTAGTCTGCAGCCTCATGTGACCCATGGTTTCCCTGGAAATCTGAATCTGCCGTCTGAACACTCCCCTATCCTGAGCTGTCGATACCTGGAAAGAGTCTAGGATTTTTATATTTGCTCAGTTGCAGGTACTAGAATTCTCACCTAAAAGTGGCTGCAACAATAGGATTTTGTCATCTCATGTGACAAGAAGCTTGGAGGTGGGTGGCTCCGTGGTTGGTTAATCCAGCAGCACCATTGTGTCACCCAGGTGCAGTCCGTCTTCCTACTGTATCATGCCCGATTCACTGGCTGTCATCCTCCAGCTTGTTTCCTCACAGCTGCAAGGTGGCTGCAGCAGTTCCAGGCATCACAAACTTATCTAGTTGTATACAAAGACTAGAAGGGAGGGGGGCTTCTCTTTTGGCCAGGGAAGAAGACCTTTCCAGCTGGAAAGAAGACTTTCCCTGGAAGTCTAAGATCTCATCAGTAGTTCCATGCCTTTGCTCAAGAAGCAGGGTAGTCTGGAAAGTTGAATATCTGGTATTATTTTCAGGCTTTGTACTGAGAGATAGTCTTTGATGTCAGGGAGAAGGGTGGTCAGCTCGCAGTATTTGCCACGCTTCTTAAAGGTGGGATGCGTCCAGGGTTGTGCTTTGATCTCTGTTTTGACTCCACTGGAAGACTTCCTCTTGGCTGCTGGGGTGTTTATCCGGTGGACTTTGTCTGACCGATGCCCTTAGGTGCCACACGATTGAAGCCCAAGCAGCAAGGGCTCCTCGACTGCTTGTGCACGTGGAGAAATTCAGGGGGGACGGGTGCCAGAAGTGTCTGGATGCAGCAGTCTTAGCAACCTGTCTCTTCGTCTTTCCTCTGGGTTGGCCTCATCTCCAGCAGGTCTTCCCAGCATCAATCCTACTGGCTTGGTCACTTCAGGGAGAACGCTGTTCTGCTCCATCACATCCAGCGCAAGTCCTGGGGCTGCTCATCACCGGATCTGCCTGGAGTAACACGGATCTTGTACTCACTCTGAACCAATCTCTGTAGCCAGCTGTAAAAGTAGGGGATGGGTGGGTCTTCCCTGGTGGCGCAGTGGTTGAGAGTCCGCCTGCCGATGCAGGGGACACAGGTTCATGCCCCGGTCCGGGAAGATCCCACATGCCGCGGAGCGGCTGGGCCCGTGAGCCATGGCCGCTGAGCCTGCGCGTCCAGAGCCTGTGCTCCGCAATGGGAGAGGCCACAACAGTGAGAGGCCTGCGTACCGCAAAAAAAAAAAAAAAAAAAGTAGGGGATGAGTGGACCCACCTTAATGACTTGGGCTTAGAGTACGGGAGAGGGTTCTGGGGGGAAAATGGGAGGGCAGAAACAAGAGGTGGCCAGGAAGTTACGACAGTCCTGCTGACCCTCTTGTTGGGCTGGAGGAGCCCCAGTGGGATGCCTGGACTTACACCCTCAGAAGTCACTGTGTGGCTCTCTAACGGCCGTCTCCATGGTCTGCACAGGGGAAGTTGGCTTGGTTGAAATACTGGCTGGTGGAGTGGTGATGTTTTAAATTGAAGGGAAAACACAGGCTGTGGTTTTCGCTTTTGGTTCTGAGAGAATCAATTTTGCATTCTCTTTAGAAGAGATTAAAAAAGTTACAAGAGAAAAAAAAGTAGTTACATAACCAGAGTTACATAAGTATCAGACATTGCAGCATCGTCTTCTTCTCTGACTTCACTTTCCATTTTTGCCCTTCCCTGGGCTGTTAGAAGGACAGGGATTGTTGCTGGCATGACAATTTATGCTTATCTAATATCCCTCTAAAATCGCTTCCAGAATCTAAGTAAATAATTGCTTCTTTTTATACTTTTTTTGTTGTTGTTGAATTGTGAGATCAAATGAGGTGTGAAATACCAGCTCATGGACTGTATTTGTCAGGCTAACAAAGTGAATCTGTGAATATATCCCTAACAAAACATCCCGCGGAAAGCTGTTATCTCTGAATTGTGACAACCTTGGGCGGAATAGGGTTTTTAATAGAATATAATGTACCAACTGCCTGAAGTTCTGTGATAAGAATTAAAAATGTGTCAGTATGGGAAGACTCAATGGGCTCGGTTAGGAAGGCAGAAAAGTCTTAATTCAAAATATTTTAATGAACACTCATTGTGAGGAAATGTGAGTAATAAAGATGGAAACCACAAGGGACTTCCCTGGTGGCGCAGTGGTTAAGAATCCACCTGCCAATGCAGGGGACACCGGCTCGAGCCCTGGTCCGGGAAGATCCTACGTGCCACAGAGCAACTAAGCCCGTGCACCACAACTACTGAGCCCATGTGCCACAACTACTGAGCCTGCGCTCTAGAGCCTGTGCTCCGCAACAAGTGAAGCCACCACAATGAGAAGCCCGTGCACTGCAAAGAAGAGTAGCCCCCACTCGCTGAAACTAGAGAAAGCCCGCGCGCAGCAACGAAGACCCTACTCAGCCAAAAATAAATAAAATTAAATCTTAAAAAAAAAGATGGAAACCACAAGATAATGAGTTGCATTGCCCAACAAAACGAGAACGGATTAGAAAAATAAGCCAATTTGAAAGTGTTCAGAACAGATAAAATGAAACCAAGAGAAATGAAAGCCGGATGATGGACTCTTGGTGTGGGAAACCACGTGCAGCCAGCTAGTTGAGATGAGGTTGTTTCTTCAGTGATTTCTGTCTGGCCGTTGGGACCCAAACCTCTGAGAAAATAAGGTGCCACTCTGTGTGGTCAGAAACCACAATGCAGAGCTCATTCTCACCTGAAAGTTGGTACAGAGGCAGAGAGAAGCTCCGGGCTGCACCATAGAAACGGGAGTCTGTGCTTCTCCATAGGATAGAAAAGCCAAACCCTAAATTTACATTTGTCGTATATAATGAAAAGCATGGTAAAAACAAACTTTTTGTTCATCGATTTTTGAGATTTTTCTGTGAAAAGTTCTTGAAAGAAATAGACACACCCCACATGACTGTAGCCCAGTTGAAGGTGAAATCGACATCAAAGTTAAATGTTGACTGTGAAGTGTTACCATGTTTGAACATCTGGATTCACTGTTTCAGGAGTTTTTCTCGGCCTGCTCTAATCCAGAAGTGATTATAACGGGTTGAGCAGAAGAAGGGATCACCCTTTCAACTAACGTGACTAACTCGTTGCTTTTTGTGAGATTTAGCAGCTGAACCTTAAGGAACAAGCAGTGGTAATAGAGGAAAAGTCACCAAGTCGTGTGTCATTTTATGGATCCGTGAAACACGAACCAGGCTCAATCTTTTATTGTGCTTAAGGGGTCTTATTCAAGTTAGAGAAGAAGAAGGAGAAGGGGGAGGGGGAGGGGGGAGGGGGAGGGGGAGGACAGGTCAGTGATGGTAACAGTTGCCTCTGTTTCTAAGCCGTGTAAGTAGATTTTTCCCACCAGACTCAGTTCAGGGTGGTTACTTTCCTTCTGTAAAACGTTTTATTGAGACATAAAAGACAGAACACGTGGAAATGTTGTAGTATGTCTCTGAGGGCGGTTTTGTGTGATTGTGTTTCTTATTTATTTGAAAAACTTCTTGAAAAACCAAATCATTCAGTGCCTGACACCATTGTAAGTCTTTGTGGGAAAACACACTTTTAAAGGTCAGAAATCTTAGAGCCCTAGGAGGGAGATAACTATTATCATTCCCATTCAACAGATGTGTAAATTGAGGCACAGTTTCAGTGATTCCCCCAGGTCTCAGAACCAGTAAGTAGCCAAAGCACTCTGCCTTTCGGGTCCACGCTCTTGTCCACGACACTGGGCTCTTTGTGAGGCACGAGGAGATGCCCCTGCTGTGCACTCTCCTTACCCCCCACCCCATCTTTCAGCTCTCTTGCCTTAAGTGGACTGAAAACTCAGTAAAAAGCAGTGTCCACAGCACTAGCAGACCATCTAGCATGTGGAAATAGATGCTGTAGTGAGTTGAAGGGTGGCCCCTCAAAGGATGTGTCCACATCCGAATCCCTGGAACTTGTGAATGTGACCCTGTTTGGAAAAAGGGTCTTTACAGAGGTAACTCAGAATCTTGAGAAGAGGTGATCATTCTGGATTATCTGGGCAGGCCCTCAATCCAATGACGTGTCCGTATAAGATATGTTCATTGCAGCTGTATTTACAATAGCCAGGACATGGAAGCAACCTAAGTGTCCATCGACAGATGAATGGATAAAGAAGATGTGGCACATATATACAATGGAATATTACTCAGCCATAAAAAGAAACAAAACTGAGTTATTTGTAGTGAGGTGGATGGACCTAGAGTCTGTCATACAGAGTGAAGTAAGTCAGAAAGAGAAAAACAAATACCGTATGCTAACACATATATATGGAATCTAAGAAAAAAAAAAGGTCATGAAGAACCTAGGGGCAAGAGGAGAATAAAGACATAGACCTACTGGAGAATGGGCTTGAGGATATGGGGAGGGGGAGGGGGAAGGGTAAGCTGGGACAAAGTGAGAGAGTGGCATGGACATATATACACGACCAAACGTAAAATAGATAGCTAGTGGGAAGCAGCCGCGTAGCACAGGAAGATCAGCTCGGTGCTTTGTGACCACCTAGAGGGGTGGGGTAGGGAGGGTGGGAGGGAGGGAGATGCAAGAGGGAAGAGATATGGGAACATATGTATATGTATAGCTGATTCAATTTGTTATAAAGCAGAAACTAACACACCATTGTAAAGCAATTATACTCCAATAAAGATGTTAAAAAAAAAAAAGATAGACACACAGAGGAGCAGGCCACGTAAAGATGGAGGCTGAGATGAGAGGGATGCAGCCACAAACCAACGAAGCCTGGTGCCACCAGAGGCTGCGCAAGGCAGTGAATGGATATCCCCTGGAGGCCCTGATAACACCTTGATTTTGGAGCTCTGCCTTCCAGAACTGTGAGAGAATAAATCTCTATTGTTTTAGACCATTACTTTTTTGGTAATTTGTTGAAGCAGCCCTAGGAAACGAATACGGGGGCTTAATGACTACTTGGCAAATGAATAAATCAAGGCATCTCAATCCTAGATGTGTATCACAATAGCCTGGGAGTCTCTAAAAAGCACACACTCCTTAGACCTTACCCCTAATTGGGTCACAGGCATTGTTTAAAAAAAAAAAAAAACCCTAGTAAATTTAATGTGTAGCCAGGGATACAGGAATAAATGAAATGTTAATGAATTTAAGCACCATAAAGAAGATAAAGGTACTTTGTTTTTTAAACAATTTTAGGATTGGAAAATAATTGACTTAGAACACGGAATTCTTGGATTTACAATAGCATTTGCCACTGTGCGCTTGGAGACCTCTGAGTAGCAGCTATCACAACAGTTCAAAATCAAGATTTGATGTATAGAAACGCATCGTGCCCTGGACTCGTTTGTAATTCTCTCTAGAAAGTGGCAACAGAATTCACCTATAGGAAACAGAGGACTCTTCCCCTCCCCCCGAAAGGGACCAGACCAGCTGAAGAAAAGAAAAGAAAAGAAATATTTAAAAAATATTTCTCCTCTTTTCCTAACCAGTGCGAAACTTTGTGCATTTATGCAGCTGGCTAGTTTCAGCCTAAGTGTAATAGAAAGCTTCTTACTTCAAAAGTAATAGATGTTTAGCTGTAGAAAATTTAGAGAATACAACTGAGTAAAATGGAGAAGATAAAAGTCATCTCTGAACCAATGTATGAGTCATAGGCAGCCATTGTTAACATTTTGATGAGTATATCTGCACATGCTCATTGTTCACATTATGTGAATGTACATAAAGACGATTTTTGTCAATACTAGAATTTGTTTACCTTTGAAAACTGTTGTTTTCTGTAATAATGTAGAATAAATACATGGCAGCATCTTTTCATGTCATTAGATATTTAACCATAAAAAGAATTATCAACGCTTTTGAAAAACTGATGAAAGTGGTGGATTCTTCCTCCCCCAAAACTACAAATATGCACACATAAACATTGTTTTCTAACAATTTCAAATTAATGGGACCTTTCCATGAACCTGTAATTTTTAATGCAATATTTAAAAGTGGTATAGTATTCTGTTGATATTATAGAGGTGTGTTCTATTCACTTACCATGTTTCGTTTTCTCCTCTTTAAAACATTGCTGCTGGCCATTTGTATGATGTTTTATTTTTTCCTCCTTTTAAACATTCTTTTTTTGTTTTTTTTTTAAACATAAAATGTCTGTTGCATATTCCTGTAGATAAGTCTTTGGGAGAGCAAGCTACAAGTGAATGGGTGGGTTCAAAAGACATGACTATGTTTTAAGTTTGTGATGCTTTTGTGAAATTTTCCTGCCAGTTTACACTGCCAGCTCTGGGTAAGCGTGCCCAGTTCTCCGTTCCTTTGCCAACTTTGGGCATTGCCTTAAAAAGATAATTTGATAGTTGAAATATGGCTGTCTGCTTGCATTGACTTAATTTCTGGTGAAGTTTAACAATTTTTTGTCATGCTTGACTGCAAATGTTTTTCCCCACTTGTTGTCTTTGGTGTTTTTTGTTTGTTTGTTTCTTTTGTTATTTTTGTATTCTGACTTTAGCGATGTTGTAGGCTTTTGTGTTGTCCAATCCAGTCATCATTTTCTTTCAAGTCAAGGGCTCCCACCTGGAGGAGGGATGGTGTAGGGGCGAGCAGGATGCGTGAAAGGCTCTGTCAAAACCCACCCATGGGCTTCCCTGGTGGCGCAGTGGTTGGGAGTCCCCGGTTCGTGCCCTGGTCCGGGAGGATCCCACATCCTGCAGAGCCTGCGCGTCCCGAGCCTGTGCTCCGCAACAGGAGAGGCCACAACAGTGAGAGGCCCGCGTACCGCAAGAAACAAACAAACAAACAAACAAAACCCACCCATGAGGCACTTCCCTGCTGGTCCAGTGGGTAAGACTCCGCGCTCCCAATGCAGGGGGCTTGGGTTTGATCCCTGGTCAGGGAACTAGATCCTGCATGCCGCAACTAAAAAAGATCCCATATGCAGCAACTAAGACCCGGCATAGCCAAATAAATACATAAATAAATATTAAAAAAAAAAGGCCACCCATCCGCCCAGCCTCTGAGTGGTGTCAGAGAGTACCAGAGCCAGACACTGGTTAAAGTGGTGGAGAGAGATTTTATTCAGAAACCATTGCAATGGGGGAAGAGAGACCCCAGGGTAGAATTGGGCTCCATTCCCAATACAGTAAAGATAGCTGGAGGTTTACAGCCAAGGAACAGAGTGGGCGTGGTGTCGATAGATGGCAAATTGCCCAAAGGAGACAGTGAGGGTAGGGGGATTCTTGCTAGACTGTCCAAACCAGATTCTTGCTGAGGGCAGGCCGGACTGATTAGACAGCAAGCGTGGGCACGAGGAATTTGATTGGATATGGAGGGTGATCAGCTCTCCAGGGTGGGGTGGGATGCCTCTAAACTGACTTAGCAAGATTCTTCCTGTAATTGGGCTACACAGGTGTGGCAAGGACATGGCCACCGTCAAGAGGAGGGAGGGCTCAGAGGAGCCAGTCTCAAGTTTGGTTAAAGTGAGAGTCTTTGTCCAGTGACTGCACAGAGCAGTGCCCACTGCTGGCCTGGCAGAGGCAGGTAGTGTGAGTGGGAATTAAACCTTGGTCATCTTAAGCCATTGAGGGTGGGTTTTTTTTTAATTGAAGTATAGTTGAATTACAATATTGTTTTAGTGTCAGGTGTACAGCAAAGTGATTTGTGTATGTGTGTGTGTGTGTGTGTATTCAGATTATTTTCCTTTATAGGTTATTACAAGATATTGAATATAATTCCCTGTGCTGTACAGTAAATCTTTGTTGCTTATCTATTTTATGTATAGTAGTTTGCATCTGTTAATCCCGAACTCCTAATTTATCCCTCCCCCTTTCCCCTTTGGTAACCAGAAGTTTGTTCTGGGTCTGTGAGTCTGTCTGTGTTTTGTATCTAGAGTCATTTCGTTACAAGCCTGAGCCGGAACTGAACTCAGGTTTGGCTGCCCATCGTCTCTCAAAAATTCAATGTTTGAGAGACAAGGGGTGGTGGAAAAAGAAAAATGCTTTATTCAGGAAGTTGGTGACCCCGGGAAGATGGCAGGCTAGCATCCCCCAAATGATCTCCCCATCGCCGATCAGGGGGCAAGAGCTTTTAAAGGAAAGCTTCCAGGGTGTGCAGGTGAGGGCTACATGCAGAATAGCACAGTCAGCTCTGAGAGTCATCTTGAAACTGGCTGTATGGTGGTCTGGTCAGCGTCATCTTGATTGTTTTTTTTTTTTTTTTTTTTTTTTTTAATTTTTTTTTTTTTTTTTTTTTTTTTTTTTGCGGTATGCGGGCCTCTCACTGTTGTGGCCTCCCCCGTTGCGGAGCACAGGCTCCGGACGCGCAGGCTCCGGACGCGCAGGCTCAGCGGCCATGGCTCACGGGCCCAGCCGCTCCGCGGCATATGGGATCCTCCCAGACCGGGGCACGAACCCGTATCCCCTGCATCGGCAGGCGGACTCTCAACCACTTGCGCCACCAGGGAGGCCCATCTTGATTGTTTTAAGCACACTTAATCTTCAACTCCAGCGTTGGTTTGTTCCCATTTTCTTGAGGCCAGTTCCTGGAATTGTGCAAGCCATGGATTCAGTACTGCTCTAGATGGAGCAGCTTGTGTCATAGGTGTAGTCTGGTTATCATGCCATTAGCTTTTTCCCTCTGGTGGCTGTTCTAGTATCTGCAGAACAACTCAGGAATGTGCGTCAGACACTGTTATCTAAGTCCTTCAGGGAGGAACTGAAGATGCTGTGATGCTATCGCCCTAACCATTAACTGCCTGAGCCTGCTCTTCAGTGACTCAGGGGAGGCCTGGGAGACTACAGCTTTTCTACAAACGAGAGGCAGGGCACATGGAAGAGCCTTTGTACATGGGAGGGCCCCTCAGGGCCCTGCTCGTTTCAATTTGTATTATTTTTTGATTCTACATATAAGTGATATCATATAGTATCTGTCTTTCTCTATCTGACTCACTTCACTAAGCATAATATTCTCTAGGTCCATCCATGTTGCTGTAAATGGCAGTATTTCATTCTTTTTTTTATGGCTGAGTAATATTCCATTTTAAAAATACACACCACATCTTCTTAAACCAATTGTCTGTGGATGGGTACTTTCTATGTCTTGGCTATTGTAAATAGTGCTGCTATGAACACTGGGTTTATGTATCTTCTTGAAGTAGAGTTTTTGTCTTTTCCTGATAGCCCAGAAGTAGGATTGCTGGATCACATGGTAGCTCTATTTTTAGTTTTTTAAGGAATCTCCATACTGTTTTCCATAGTGGCTGCACCAATTTACATTCCCACCAACAGTGCACGAGGGTTCCCTCGTCTCCACACCCTCTCCCGCATTTATTATTTGCAGACTTTTAGATGGTAGACATTCCGAACAGGGTGAGGTGATACCTCATTATGGTTTTAACTTGCATTTCTCTGATACCTAGCGATGTTGAGCATCTTTTCATGTGCCTGTCAAGCCATCGAGGTTTGAATTCACTTGTTACCACAACATGAATAGTCTATCCTGACTGATACAAAGAGTATCCAAATATACAGTTAAAAAATATTAAGATTTTTTTTGAGCAGTTTCAGGTTTACAGAAGAATTGAGTGGAAATTACAGGAAATTCCCATATTACTCCCCTACATACAGTTTCCCCATTATTAACACCTGGCATTATTAGTGTGGCACATTTGTTGCAATTGATGAGCCAATAATAAAGATGCATTCTTTCTTTTTTAAACTTAACTTTTATTTTATATTGGAGTATAGTTGATTTACAATGTTGTGTTAGTTTCAGGTGTACAGCGAAGTGGTTCAGATACACATACACATATCCATTCTTTTTCAGTTTCCTTTCTCATATAGGTTATTACAGAATATTGAGTAGAATTCCCTGTGCTATACAGTAGATCCTTGTTGGTTATCCATTTTATATATAGTAGAGTGTATATGTTCATCCCAAACTCCTAACTTATCCCTCCCCCCCTCACCTTTCCCCTTTGGTCACCATAAGTGTGTTTTCAAAGTCTGTGAGTCTGTTTCTGTTTTGTAAATAAGTTCATTTGTGTCATATTTTAGATTCCACATATAAGTGATATCATATGATATTTGTCTTTCTCTGTCTGACTTACTTCACTTAGTATGATAAAGATACATTCTTGGGCTTCCCTGGTGGCACAGTGGTTGAGAGTGCACCTGCCGATGCAGGGGACGCGGGTTCGTGCCCCGGTCCGGGAAGATCCCACATGCCGTGGAGCGGCTGGGCCCGTGAGCCATGGCCGCTGGGCCTGCGCGTCCGGAGCCTGTGCTCTGCAACGGGAGAGGCTACAACAGTGAGAGGCCCACGTGCTGCAAAAAAAAAAAAAAAAAAAAAAAGATACATTCTTATTAACTGAAGTCCACAGTATACATTAGGGATCACTCTTTCTGTTGTACATTCTCTGGGTTTGGACGATGCATAATGACACGTGTCCACCATGCCGGCATCATGCAGAATAGCTTCACTGCCCTAAAAATCCTTTGTGTTCCACCTAATCATCCTTCCCTCCCTCCCCCACAAACCCCTGGTAACCCCTCATCTTTTTATTATCCTTATAGTTTTGCGTTTTCCAGAATGTCATAGAGTTGGAATCACAGAATGTAGCCTTTTCAGATCGGCTTCTTTCACCTGGTAACATGCATTTAAGGTTCCTCCACGTCTTTTCATGGCTTGATAGCTCATTTCTATTCAGCACTGAATGATATTCCATTGTCTGGATGAACCACCGTTTATTTATCCATTCACCTGCCGAAGGACATCTTGATTGCCTCCAAGTTTTGGCAGTTGGGAATAAAGCTGCCATAAACATCTGTGTGTGTATTTTTTGTGGGCTTAAGTTTTTATCTCCTTTAGGTAAACACCGAGGAACGTGATTGCTGGATCTTATGGTAAGACTATGTTTATTTTATTTATTTATTTTTTTAAAGAAGATGTCGGGGGTAGGAGTTTTTTATTAATTAATTAATTTATTTTTGCTGTGTTGGGTCTTCGTTTCTGTGCGAGGGCTTTCTCTAGCTGTGGCAAGCGGGGGCCACTCTTCATTGCGGTGCGCGGGCCTCTCACTGTTGCGGCCTCTCTTGTTGTGGAGCACAGGCTCCAGACGCGCAGGCTCAGTAGTTATGGTTCACAGGCCTAGTTGCTCCGCGGCGTGTGGGATCTTCCCAGACCAGGGCTCGAACCCGTGTCCCCTGCATTAGCAGGCAGATTCTCAACCACTGCACCACCAGGGAAGCCCCTATGTTTAGTTTTGTATGAAACTGCCAAACTATCGCTGCAAGTGACGGCACCCTTTTGCATCCCCACCAGCAAAGAATAAGAGCTCCTGTCGCCGCCCCGTATCCTCACAGATATTTTGTTGTTAGTGTTTTGGATTTTAGCTCCTCTAATAGGTGTGCAGTAGTTTCTCACTGGTTTTTGTGTGTGTGTGTGTGTGTGTGTGGTACGTGGGCCTCTCACCGTTGTGGCCTCTCCCGTTGTGGAGCACAGGCTCCGGACGCGCAGGCTCAGCGACCATGGCTCACGGGCCCAGCCGCTCCACGGCATGTGGGATCTTCCCAGACCGGGGCACGAATCTGTGTCCCCTGCATCGGCAGGCGGACTCTCAACCACTGCGCCACCAGGGAAGCCCTCACTGTTGTTTTAATTTGCAACTCCCTAAGAACATATGATGTGGAGCATCTCTTCATAGGCTTATTTTCCATCTTATCTCTTTTTTGGTGAGGTGTCTGATCAGATCTTTGGCCCATTTAAAAAATTGGGTTGTTATTTCTTATTGCTGTGTGTTAAGAGGTCTTTGTAGATCTTAGATACCCATCCTTTATCAGTTATGTGCTTTGCAAGTATCTTTTCCCAGTCTGTGGCTTGTCTTTTCATTCTCTTAATCAAATATACATGTTGAGTAGTGATACCATGTAGGGAATAAGTTCAGAGGTTTCAAAGTGGCTACATTTATTTGATGAAGAAGTTTCCCTAATTCTCAGTATGGCTCGTTTGGAGCAGAAACCTATATATTTGGGTGTTTGGGTGTGGTTTTTGCTTAAAAAGTGTGTCTTTCTTTGTGCCTGTGAGTCTTCCTGCTGCTGGCCAGGAGGGCCGTGCTGGCTGAGGACTGTATTCCTGGCAGGCTCATTCCTAGAAATTCCTTGTGGCCACCACACGGCCTCTGGCTGTGGTCTCTCCCCACTAATCCATTCTGCTACCAGCTGCCAGACTAATCTTAAAATACCGCTTTCATCACCACCTAGTGGTTCCCTGTTGCCTGTCTCAGCGAGTCTAAACAATTGGCTTGACTTTTTTTGGTCTTTTTAGAAGCAGGGTTCTCTCTGTCACCCAAGATGCTCAGAACTCTGGTGCAAGAGACAGATGCGGGGACAGCGAACTCAGTCAGTAGGTGGCGCTCTGTACAGTTTTAGGACAAGAGCCCAAGTGTAGCAGAAGAAAGAAGAGGATACAATGGAGGAAAAGTCATCTCAGAGGAGGTGACGTTTGAACTGGCCCTTAAAGGATGAGTGGAAGTTTAAACCTAAGCAATTCTGGGAAGGTGCCCTATTAAGCCATTCTTTAAATAATACTAACGCTGTATTGTATTCGTTTTCCAGAATGTTCTTTAATGCACAAGTTTGATAGTGGTTGGATTGTCTCAGAATATGGAGCATCTGTGGAGAGTAGACCTGGATGGGGCCGTTTTGAATAGTCTTGAAAGGTGCCAATGTGGGAGGAGTTTTCAGGGGGTGTTGGAAGCAGATCCTATTAAATGCAACGCTTATTTAGCACCTACTTTGTGCCAGGTTCTATGCTGTATATTATCCCTGTGAATTATCAAAATATACCCATGAAGAAGGTAGAACAAATAACCCCACTTACAGGTGCGGAGAGTGAGGCTCAGATATTAAGGGTCCACAGCTAGGTCCATAGCTAGGACTGGTGGATCTGGGATTTGAACCCAGATTTCAAGATCCTAGAACAGTGCCTGGCACACAGTAGGCACTCAACAAACGTATGTCAGATCATTCTAAGCCCAAGACTCCTTCCCCAGCACCAGGGAAAAAGAGAAGAGAGTGGTGCTGAAGAGAAAGTCTGCCAAAGGTCAACACTTGGGCAGGATTTTGGTGGCCTCCCCAAATCCCCAATGTAAGCAACATTGTTTGAGGCTATAGGAAGCTCAACCTTAATCATTGCTTTGTCAGCTTCATGCATTATGGGTCCTTTGTGAAATAGAAATAGAAAACAGAGTTTCTTTCAGACACTCAAGTATCATGGAGATTCAGACATGTCCTTTCTTCCTGATTTTATTTCTGCTGTGGGATTAGACGTCTGTAGTTCCCTGATGCAGGCAGAAATTGAGCCAGAGGAAATGGGAGGCTTTCTTTCCAAAGGTCTGCCCAAATGGTGATCTGCCACGGGAGCCTTTGCAACAGATTTCTGATGGGCGGTTGATGAAATTAATCGAGGGTAACCTGCAAAGTTGATGCTCTTGGGAATGACTCTTTGTTTGACCTTTTAGGTTGGTATTTGTCAGAAACCCCAGCCACTCCATTAAATCATTTTTATGTCATTATTGTGATGTATTTATTTACTTATTTTGACATATTTATTATGATGGCATTGACCACATTGACCACTGGAACTAGGAAATTTCCTCAGGTCTGGTGCAAGTCTTCGACAAAAGCAATCAAATGAACCTCTGAGCGCTTCCCCCAAGCCCTCCACCCCTCCACTTCCCTCACGGTCCCCTGGAGAAAATACTCTGTGATTGGGAAGTATTCAGTTAATGCAGCCTGCCTCAGCCAAGCATCAATTCCTGTAAACCTACAGAAGAGCTAGTATAACTGGTTACCTTTTTTTTTTCCTATGTGAGCAGAAACCTCTATGTTTTTCGAAAGGACATTTGATTTGGTTTTATCCAGCTCCATGGCCAGCGTCCTCTGTTGCTTCCCGTGGGTACAGGTGCAACGTGGCTCCATATTCTATCACCTGTATCCAAACATAACTATTTAAAGCCACTTGATGCTGTTTGCAGGAGGGATGTGCAGCCTTCCACCCCCAAAGACGTTCCTCCATCTCATCAGAAGATCCACTCTTTTAATGAGTAGACTTCATTTTTTCTTTTTCTTGGTTTTTTTTTTTTTTACTTTAGACTTTATTTTTTAGATCAGTTTTAAATTTATAGAAAAATGGAGCAGAGATTTCCCATATAAGTTCCCCACCACTCCACACCCACTTTCCCCCATTATTAACACCTTGCATTAGTAAATTGCATTTGATATAATTGATGAGCCAATATGGATACATTATTATTAATGAAACTCCATACTTAATTCAGATTTTTTAAAGTTTTCACCTAGCGTCCTTTTTCCATCCCAGGATTCCACCCAGCACACCACATCACATTTAGTCATCATGTCCCCTCAGTCTGTGACAGTTTCTCAGACATTCCTTGTTCTTGGTGACCTTGATGGGTTTCGGGGGGGAGTGTTGGTCAGGTATTTTGTGGATGTCTCTCCACTGGAATTTGCCAGATTTCCACCCCCCTCCTGATTAGACTGGGGTTATAAGTTTTTGGGAGGCAGACCACAGAGGTGGAGTGTCATTTTCATCACATCATACCGAGAGTACCCAACGACCAACACTGTTTTATCACTGTTGATGTTGACCTTGGTGACGTGGTGGCAGCCAGTGCTTGCTAGGTTTCCCCACTGTGAAGCTACGCCATCTCCTGCCATCCGCACCGTCCTCTTTGGAGAGGAAGTCGCAACGCAGCCCATACTTAAGGGTGGGAGTCTTGGTCCCCTCCCGTGTGGTGGACTGTCTGCAAAATGTACTTGGGATTTTCCCTGCTGCTCCATTTTGACTTCCCACACTAATTGCACCTAGTCTGTGAACTCCAGGACTAAAGGATCTGTGTGTCTTTCCACACAGAGTTGCTGTTGCCCAGCGCCATGCCTGGCACATATTAGGTGCTAAATAAGAAATGACCGGCTGCATGAATAATGAAGGATGATCTAGTTAGGAACGCCTCACCTCCTGGACTTCTGCCTCCCCGTAACAGAGAGGGACCTCAGCTGCAGTGTTGACGGTCGGTGGGTACCCTGGAGATTTGGACATCACATCATCCATCAGAGTTTCACTTTAGCCATTGCACACAGTGATACGCGTGTCCACAGAGCAGAAGTAGAGTCACGTGATGGAGGATGACCGGCATGGGGATGGGGCTGCGGTAGGTAGGATGGGCAGAGCAGGTCTGTGTGGGAAGCGCCACTGGCTCTGAAATGGGAGTGAGGAAGAGCCAGCCACGAGGTGATCTGGGGAAGGACTTTCTAGGCCGAGGGAAGAGCAGGTGGTGCCTGGGTGGTGGGTTGGAGCTCTGGGAAGCATCCAGCTGAGCTGGAGCCAGTGTCTACTGAAGGTTGTGTCTACCTCTGACAAGCAACCTAAGGCATCACAGGTTCTGGGGATCAGGATGTGGATGTCTTTGGGCGATGCTGTTCTGCTTACCCCCATGTGTACTTGCAATCCTGCAAAATTGGAATCTGTGATGCGTGTCTCCCGGGCTTATGTGCCCGGATGCTGGGTCAGCGGGCTTCCGTCTGGGTCTGGCCTGTGGGCACCACTGCAGGAGAGCAGAGGGTGGGAGGAAAAGGAGGCAGTGTGGGGACATCCCTTCTGTCGCTGGCCCCGGCAGTGGCTGCCCCCTCCTCACAGCCCAGCTCCTGCCGGAGGGATAGCTGTGGTTGGTTTCCATCCAGGGGTCCTTGGGCTCCTGTCCACCCACCTCCCCCTATTGCTCCTCTAGCCTGGAGGTGGTCCTGGCTTCTTGCTCTTCTGATCTGTGCTTTCTCACCATCCCATCCTACTTTTCACATTTGCTGTCACTTGGGCAACCAATTCCCTGCCCTAAATTCCCTTTCTTGTTTATTCCTGAGGTAGTTTGCATCCTGCTCACACACTGGCCTGATACGGTGAGGCTGGGGGCCAAGAGGTCCCCGTCACACTGAAGGGTTGTTTTTTTTTTCAGTATGAAACTCAGAGTGCATGAGAGGAGGGCTGGCAGTGGTTGAGCCAGCCTTGGATTCTTGCTTCACTAAGTGTTCTGGAAACCCTGAGGAATACCCCCTCAGTGCACCGGAGCCATCCCTCACCCCATCACTGCAAGCAGACGGACAGATAGGGGCCCTTGTCTCTGGTTCCCGACAGGGACTGCTCAAGTCGTCCCTTCCAGAGTGACACTGTGGCACTGCAAACCCCCTGCCTGAGGCCACCTGGTTGGGAGGCCCTGCTTTCTTGCTCTTTTGAGTGACATCTCTGTGATTATCTGGGGAGATATTTGCATTTGATTTCCAAGAGAGGAAGGAGAGAGTTGGGTTTGGTTGCCACTAAGATTGGGGTGCAGAAAGGAGTGGTGCCCCCAGCCCTGCCCATCCGGGGCCAGGATAGTCTCCCAGTTTCTCCAGGGAGAGGATTCAGACATGTCCACCCTGGTCCTCAACAAGGACACGCCAGCCAGCACCAGGGTCCAGGACTGCCCAGAAACATTTATTCACTCCATGTCTCTTCCTTGTGAAGTTTACATTCTAGTGGGAGGAAACAGACAATAATAAGTATTTACTATAAGATGGAGAAAAGTTCTAAGGAGATGAGGTCATACTGGAGTAGGGTGGTCCTAATCCAGTATGACTGGTGTCCTTACAAAAGGGGGAAATTTGGACACAGACACATAGGCAGGAGAACGCCATGTGAAGGTGAAAGCAGAGATCGGGGTGAAGCTTCTACAAGCCAAGGAACACCAAAGATTGCCAGCAAACTCTCAGAAGCCAGGGGAGAGACAAGGAACAGATTCTCCTTTGAAGCTCACAGAAGGAACCAACCCTGCCAACACTTGGATTTTGGACTTCCAGCCTCCGGAACTGTGGGAAAATACTTTTCTGTGGCTTAAGCCACTTTGTTACGGCAGCCCTGGCAGAGGGGTACACTTCCCCCTTCTTCCTTTGTCCCCCTCCCGGGAATATAGATCTACCACGGAACTATTTACAGTTGAGTGGCTGCGTGGTTCCAGCCCGTCTTTTTTTTTTTTTTTTAACATCTTTATTGGAGTATACTTGCTTTACAATGGTGTGTTAGTTTCTGCTTTATAACAAAGTGAATCAGCCATACATATACATGTATCCCCATATCTCTTCCCTCTTGCGTCTCCCTCCCACCCTCACTATCCCACCCCTCTAGGTGGTCACAAAGCACTGAGCTGATCTCCCTGTGCTATGTGGCTGCTTCCCACTAGCTATCTATTTTACATTTGGTAGTAATGCCACTTTCTCACTTCGTCCCAGCTTACCCTTCCCCCTCCCCGTGTCCTCAGGTCCATTCTCTACGTCTGCGTCTTTATTCCTGTCCTGCTCCTAGGTTCCTCACAACCATTTTTTTTTTAGATTCCATATATATGTGTTAGCATATGGTATCTGTTTTTCTCTTTCTGACTTACTTCACTCTGTATGACAGACTTTAGTTCCATCCACCTCACTGCAAATAACTCAGTTTCGTTTCTTTTTATGGCTGAGTAATATTCCATTGTATATATGTGCCACATCTTCTTTAACCATTCATCTGTCAATGGACACTTAGGTTGCTTCCATGTCCTGGCTATTGTAAATAGTGCAACAGTGAACATTGTGGTACATGACTCTTTTTGAATTATAGCTTTCTCAGGGTATATGCCCTGTAGTGGGATTGCTGCAGCCCATCTTCTTTTCCAAGTCTCAGAATGATCTCTCCAGGAGAGGATGCAAGTCCATTCCACCACCTGGGAGGGTTCTCTCTGGGCTCCAGGTGGCCTTTGACCCTCAAGCACAGCTCATCTGCAGAGCACAGATGTGTCTGGGTGGATAATTCTTGTGGACACAGGGATCAGGGATTCATGCCACATACTGATTTAGCCAATAGATATTTGGCTAAAAGCACCGATGAGGGAAGGAAACCCAAATAAGACCTTGAATGCAGATAGCCCTGCCCACCATCTACTCAGGAGAGTCTGCCCTGGAGGGAGCACGAGACAGGAGGGTGGCCCCGCCCTTCCTTGGTCTGGATACGCTTCCCCTCGGTTTCTCATACCCTGAGCATCTCCACACACTGACTGCCATCCTGGGGCTTGCAGACCTCAAATTGTCATGTAACATGACCTTTGCACAAGCCAGCTACCAAAAACAAAAGGTGGACATTTGGGTCATTTCCACCTTTTGGCTATTGTGAAAAGTGTTGCTATGAGCACTCGTGTATAAGTTTCTGTTTGAACACCTGTTTTTCATTATTTTGGTTAGATGCCTAGGAATTGCTGGGTCATATGGTAATTCTGTGTGTAACTGGCTGAGGAACTGCAGCTGCTCCACTTCACTTTCCTACCAGCAGTTTACAAGGGTTCTGATTTCTAACACATCTTTGGATGAATTAAGAAAATGTGGTCCACCTATATGGGAAAAGAGTCTCAAAAAGAGTGGATATATGTCTATGTATAACTGATTCAATGTGCTGTACAGCAGAAAGTAACACAACATTGTCAATCAACTATACTTCAATAAAAATTAAAGAAAAAGAATATGTGGTCCATCTATACACTATTATTCAACAATAAAAATGAAATGAAACACTGACACAGGCTACAAGGTAGAAGAAACTTGAAAACATGATGCTAAACAAAAGAAGTCAGATCCAAAAGGTCACATATTGTATGATTCCACTTATAGGAAACGTCCAGAATAGACAAACCCACAGAGACAGAAAGCAGATTGCCAGGAGCTGGGGGGAAGTGATATGGGGAGCGATTGCTTAATGGGTAAGGAGTTTCCTTGCAGTGTGATGAAAAACTTCCAGGACGAGATTGTGGTGGTATTTGCACAATGTTGTAATCTACTTAATGCCACAGAATTGTATGCTGTAAAATGGTTATGTGTATTTTACTGAAACCAAAACAGCAACAACAAAAAAGAGAGAGGTTCTTTTCTCAGCAAAAACCACCTACAGTGTGCTTTAAGGCCACTTTAAGAGATATTCAGAGGCCATTTCTGACCTGTAATTTTTACCATCCATTTGGTCTTTCAAACTAAACCCCTGTGTAAGAATCAGCTCCCGCTCTGCTCGCTATAGTGAGACTTTCCAAGAATTAAACATATTTTTTAAGAATGCAAAGCTAATAATTTCAGAGCTTACAGTTCCATGTGGGTGGTTATTCTAGTAGGAAAGATCCGAGCAAGGCTTTATGAGAATTAGCAACGGCTCCAGATTCAATCCCAGCGAGGCGTGACTCTTGAAAGAGCAAGGAGGCAAAGCTAAGACACCCACCACTGAGAGGCAAAGCAAAGCTGGAAACAAGCAGACACCCTGGCACCCATGATCCACCACGTTGCACACGCAGGTCCAAACAGCAAGGAAGCTGACTGCTGTCTGGTCTTTCTAAGTGGACAAGTTGTTTTCCTTTACTCTTCTTTCTTTAAGAATGATTTCAGGGCTTCCCTGGTGGCGCAGTGGTTGAGAGTCCGCCTGCCGATGCAGAGGACACGAGTTCGTGCCCCGGTCCAGGAAGATCCCACATGCCGCGGAGCGGCTGGGCCCGTGAGCCATGGCCGCTGAGCCTGCGTGTCCGGAGCCTGTGCTCCACAACGGGAGAGGCCACAACAGTGAGAGGCCCGCGTACCGCAAAAAAAAAAAAAAAAAAAAAAGAATGATTTCAAGGGACTCACCAGGTGGTACAGTGGTTAAGAATCCGCCTGCCAATGCAGGGGACATGGGTTCGAACCCTGGTCCGGGAAGATTCCACATGCCGGGGAGCAACTAAGCCCGTGCGCAACTACTGAGCCTGAGCTCTAGAGCCCACGAGCCACAACTACTGAGCCCTCATGCCACAACTACTGAAGCCAGTGCGCCTAGAGCCCGTGCTCCTCAACAAGAGAAGCCACTGCAATGAGAAGCCCACAAAGAAGAGCAGCCCCCACTTGCCGCAACTAGAGAAAGCCCACATGCAACAACGAAGACCCAACCCAGCCAAAAATAAATAAATAAATAATTAATTAAAAAAAAAAACGATTTCAAGCCTATTTAAAAATACAGAGACTATTGTAACAAATATCCATCTATCTGCTGCATAGCTTTGTCACACTTTGATATTTTCCTACATTTGCTGCAGAGCTTAAAAAAACAAAAGCAGGGCTTCCCTGGTGGCGCAGTGGTTGAGAGTCCACCTGCCGATGCGGGGGACGCGGGTTCGTGCCCCAGTCTGGGAAGATTCCACATGCCACGGAGTGGCTGGTCCCGTGAGCCATGGCCGCTGAGCCTGCGCGTCCGGAGCCTGTGCTCCGCAACGGGAGAGGCCACAGCAGTGAGAGTCCCACGTACCTCAAAAACAAACAAACAAACAAACAAAAAACAAAAGCAAAGGGAATTCCCTGGCTGCCCAGTGGTTAGGACTCCACACTTTCACTGTCCAGTGACCCCTGGTCGGGGAACTAAGATCCAGCAGGCCGTGCAGCGCAGCCGACAAAATAAAAAAGAAACAAACAAAACCCCAAAGCGAACAACAAACTATCCTTATTGTATTCTCCTTCCTTCCCCCTTAGAGCAGTTAACCCCTATTCGGAATTACATGCTTCTCCCTGTTATGAATGTTTATGTAATGTTATTACATAGATACTGCTAGGGTTCAAATGCTTGTGTCCCCACCCCCCAATTTATATGCTGGAATCCTAACCTTCAAGGTGATGATATTAGAAAGTGAGACCTTTGGGAGATGCTTAGAGGTCCTAAGGATGGAGCCCCCATGATGGGATTTGTGCCCATATCATAGAGACCCCAGAGAGGTCCCTCCCCTCTTTCACCATGTGAGGACACTGCAAAAAGTTGCCATCTGTGGGTCAGGAAATGGGCCTCACCAGGTACTGAATCTGCTGGCACCTTGATCTTAGACTTCCAGCCTCCACAACTGGGAGAAATAAATTTCTGTTGTTTATAAGCTACCCAGTGGGTGGTATTTTGTTAGAGCAGTCCGCATGGACAAAGACAGGTACAATTCCATAGAACTGTGTCTGTCATATTTTCAAACTATGTAAATGACATCATGCTATCAGGATCATTCTGCAACTTGTCTCTTTTCCTCAGTGCAACATTTCCTCTTAAGTTTTTTTTTTTTGTTGTTTATTTATTTTTTTATTAGTTTCTGCTTTATAACAAAGTGAATCAGTCATACATATATATCTGTTCCCACATCCCTTCCCTCTTGCGTCTCCCTCCCTCCCACCCTCCCTATCCCACCCCTCTAGGTGGTCACAGAGCACCGAGCTGATCTCCCTGTGCTATGTGACTGCTTCCCACTATCTATCTACCTTACGTTTGGTACTGTATATATGTCCATGCCTCTCTCTCGCTTTGTCACAGCTTACCCTTCCCCCTCCCCATATCCTCAAGTCCATTCTCAAGTAGGTCTGTGTCTTTATTCCTGTTTTACCCCTAGGTTCTTCATGACATTTTTTTTTCTTAAATTCCATATATATGTGTCAGCATACAGTATTTGTCTTTCTCTTTCTGACTTACTTCACTCTGTATGACAGACTCTAGGTCCATCCACCTCATTACAAATAGCTCAATTTCATTTCTTTTTATGGCTGAGTAATATTCCATTGTATATATGTGCCACATCTTCTTTACCCATTCATCCGATGATGGACACTTAGGTTGTTTCCATCTCCGGGCTATTGTGAATAGAGCTGCAATGAACATTTTGGTACATGACTCTTTTTGAATTATGGTTTTCTCAGGGTATATGCCCAGTAGTGGGATTGCTGGGTCATATGGTAGTTCTATTTGTAGTTTTTTAAGGAACCTCCATACCGTTCTCCATAGTGGCTGTACCAATTCACATTCCCACCAGCAGTGCAAGAGTGTTCCCTTTTCTCCACACCCTCTCCAGCATTTATTGTTTCTAGATTTTTTGATGATGGCCATTCTGACTGGTGTGAGATGATATCTCATTGTAGTTTTGATTTGCATTTCTCTAATGATTAATGATGTTGAGCATTCTTTCATGTGTTTGTTGGTGGTCTGTATATCTTCTTTGGAGAAATGCCTATTTAAGTCTTCTGCCCATTTTTGGATTGGGTTGTTTCTGTTAAGTTTTTGCCTTTCTAGATTTCATTGCCCATTCTTGTATGTGCAGTCTTAAATGTTTGCACCAGGTCCTCTGGGACAGTGGTTTTAAACTGAGGGTTGTGACTGTTAATGAGTAGTGACAAGTATTAAAAAAAAAGAAAGGGAAATTGAATAAATTAGCAAAGAATAGAAACTATCAGAGCCCATAGCATTTAATAAAGAAAACTATTATTTCATGAAACTTTAGTGTTGTTCATGTGTGACTTTTCTGAGTGGCCATGCAAAATCGATTCTTTACTGGGGACTGGAGTAAAAAAATGGGATGCCCAAGCTCCAGGGTCTGTCCTAGCAATGGGATTGCAGCATCCTTGGGTGTACATATCTTCAGCTTTCTACACGTGGCCAAATGGCTTTCCAAAGTGGTTGTACCAACTGGCAAGTTGTGTTTGAGTTTAGAAGTTTCTTAAGTTTTGGAAATGAGGGGACTTTTTCAGAGGCTTGTCCCTTCTGTCTTATTTTGGGTTGATGTTCTTCTGGCTTAATTTTATGGATCTGCTGGTGGTGTTTGGTTGGGGAAACAGTCATATTAAAGTCTGGCCATTTAATTTCTCTGCTGTCAAGAGGCAGGATGAAGTTATTCCTCTTTTTCAAAGAATGATTTAAGTAGAAAATAATGAATGCAAAATGCTGTAGTTAGTTAACCCTCAGCAGATAAGCTGATGGATCGGCTGTCACTTGGATCTTGCTCTAAAGGGAAAGAACAGGATATTTAATCATTTTCAAAAAACAAAAACAGCAGTGATGAATTCGATGCACTTTGACGCTGAGTGACTCATTAGGGTGCACTGTTATTTTCCAGTTAAAAAAGGCGCCTTGCATCTCCCCTTTGATTAAACAGTTGTGAAGCAAGGTCTTTGTTTTCAAGAGCCCACCAGGTCTCCTGAACTGTGTAGATGTACGAACTATTGGTACTTAGCATGGGGTCAGTTGGAATCTCCTATATTCAGGTGGCAAACTGGTAGACTTTGAACCCGTTTTGAATGTTTTCTTTCCCCCCCCTTCGATTTGGGCCAGCATTTAAAAGATCAGGAGCTTTGACTGCAAATACACATTTCAGGCATCTCTGGAGAAGCGGAATGTTGGCAACGTGGAGTCAGGCTGATATTGGATGACCACACTGCTGATGCTGCCTGTGGCCACTCAGTTTACAAGGGGTGAGCTCTCTTATTTACCACAGTCCTCTCCACTCCGTACTGTCCTCCCAAAACTGGATAAAAAGCCTGAACCCAGTTCTAATGTGTGTGTGTATATGGGAGTGGGTGGTTCCCCCATCACACCAAGCAGGGCTCCCGCACCAGCTGGGTGTCCTACAATTCAACTCGATTCTGACTCTGTCTACCTGGAGTCAGCAGCAGATCCCACAAGACTGCCCTCTCATCCCCCTCCGAGATGCCAACTACAAGTCCAGGTTGTCACCTGTGCTTCTGAGTGACCAGCTATATGTCAAAGGTTCCAGCGACCCCCTCCTGGGCTTGATTAATTTGCTAGAGCATCTCACAGAACTCAGAGGAACTTTTTACTTCCTAAATTACTGGTTGATTATAAAAGGACATAACTCAGGAACAGCCAGATGGAAGAGATGTGCACAGGGCAAGGAATGCAGAGAGGACATGGAGATTCCATGCCTTCTCTAGGCCACCATTCTTCCTGAATCTCCACATGTCCATCAACCCGGAAGCTCTCTGAACACCATCCTTTTGGGTTTTTATGGAGGCTTCACTACATAGGCATAATTGATTAAAAATCATTGTCCATTGGCAAGCGATTCAACCTCCAGCTTCTCTTCCCTCCCTGGAGGTCGGGGGATGGGACTGAAAGTTCCAACCCTCCAATCACACGGTTGGTTGCCCTGGCAACCAGCCGCATCCTGAGGTGAGTTCCAAAAGTCACCTCACT
Source organism: Mesoplodon densirostris (assembly GCF_025265405.1). Taxonomy (NCBI): domain Eukaryota; kingdom Metazoa; phylum Chordata; class Mammalia; order Artiodactyla; family Ziphiidae; genus Mesoplodon; species Mesoplodon densirostris. The sequence continues at coordinate 5,089,151 of NC_082675.1, read as the reverse complement.
AACGGAACAAAAGATGCCTTTATTACTCTCATCATTTAGGAAATTCCAAGGGTTTTAGGAGCTCTGTGCCAGGAACAGGGACAAAGACCAAATAGATCTTATTATAACTCACAATATCACCCTGCGGTTGGCTGTTAGTTGGCATTTATCATTAAGCGCACAGTGGTGTTTTTTTTTTCTTTTGGGAGTTCTTTCTTTTTCTTTTTTAAATTGAAGTAGAGTTGCTTTACAATGTCATGCCAGTCTGGGCTGTACAACAAAGTGACTCAGTTACACACATGCAGACATTCTTTTTTTTCATATTCTTTTCCATGATGGTTTATCACAGAATATTGAATATAGTGCCCTGTGCTCTACGGTAGGACCTTGATTTTTATCCATCCTATGTACAATAGTTTGCATCTTCTAATCCCAAACTCCCAATCCTTCCCTCCCTCACCCTCCCCTTGTCAACCGTAAGTCCTTTCTCTGTACCTGTGAGTCTGTTTTTGTCTCCTAGATATGTTCATTTGCACTTGTGCCTCCCTCAGAGGGACAAGAGGCGCCGCAAACTGGAAGTCTTGTAATCTTTTATAATTAAAATTAATGTTTGCTTCTTTCCTCTGCAAATAGTTCCCTTTCATCTTTCTTTGTTGGAAAAGGGAAGAGATGCATTCATGGAGTCCTTCTGCTTTTTTTAAAGCAGAATGTCACAGGTTGCTCCAGGAGATGTCACATCCTAGAATTAAAGCTTTCCTTGTTTGACCCATTCCAGAAACTTTGATGCCAAGCCCATACTCTTTAGGGGAGATATGTATGTAGGTGATTTGCCTAGGACTCTGAAAGTAAAAAAGTAGAAAATAAAAAAGAGATTTGCTGCATTAGAAAAGACTAGTGCGTAGAGTGTGGGCTCCTGTTGTACACTCGGGATGACCTAGCCCCCTCCAAGTCAGATGTGGGTGAGAAGTAGCAATTCCAACAGACAAGGATGGTCCTCCCTATTTATCCCTACCTTGGGCTCATTTTATCCTGGGCTGCATCACTTAAACTCAAAACACACTTTTAATATTCAGGGGTCAGTCCTTGTAGCCATCACATTGTGCTATTCTCCACACCCTATGAGTGGGTCCACAGGAAACTGTAAACAGGTCTGGCTTTCCATGTCACCACTCACACAAGCCAGTGCTTTTCCACACTTGATCTACAGATCACAGACACGCGAGGATTATGCAAAAGAACAAGATCAACGCTTTATTATAAGTTATGAAGACAACACAAGGGTTCTGGAAGGAAAACAGGGAGAGGGGAGGAGTCAGCTACAGGCAACAGGGGGCATCCCCCTGTTCCAGGACTGAAGGGGATGAGGCTAGGGCTTCTTGTTTACTGTCCTGAGGACTCTGAGCGCTGGGATGGGACAACAGCCTCAAACCATCCACCTTTGGGGGCAAGACTGCAGGCCGGGGGTGGGAACGGAATGCGGTATCTCTGGGTGCCCAGTTTGCTCCAGGATTACAGAGGTTAGGGCTAAGACGTCCGTTTCACATCGAAACAGGGTCCACACGAGGCCCAGCCTGGGAGGACCCTCCCCAAACTTATTGGCTCAGACCAACTTTTTCCTCTTACGCCCCGAGGTAATGATGAATCTCGGCCCGGAGGAGAATGACTTGGTCGATGGCCCAGTGGTTTTATGTCCAGCCCAGCGCCTTGCCCTAACAGCGAGGCGGCACCTTGCTGTGCCCACTGCGGAGGTGAGGCTGCTAGGAGTAGAGGCCGGAACCAACGCGCCCCTAAAGGCAGCCTTGGCTGGACATGGGCTGGGCCCTCTGCTGGAAGTAGGGGGGCCCTGCCTGGGTGTGCCCCCAGGGATGTGACTTCAGATGGGGGTGGGCAGTAGTGTCTTCAAACCGACGCTCATTCTTATTGCTGTGGTGCTCGGGGTCCCCCGGTTCCTGCTGTGAGGCTGAGAGCTGAAAAGAGGCAGCTCAGATCTTGGGCAGCCGCTGTGCTCCCAAAACCCAGCTGGGTGCTGGCATGGGTGCCCACGGTGGAATTTGTGGATGATGCTTGGGCACGGCTGCGCTTAGCTGGGGGAGCTGCAGCAGAGGCGAAGGCTGGAGCTTTCCTTTTCAAATACCGGCGAGAGCTGTCGTAGGCGGGGGTTCCTCGCTGCTGCCAATCAGGGGCCCCAGAGATGAAGCAGGGAAGGGAAGCCGCAGCAGCGGCAGGAGCGGGCCAGTCAGGAGCCAGGCTTCCGAGGATGCGCCGGAGCGCTGCTTCCTTCTCGGAGTCTAGGTCTTTGGCGGTGACCTGGAAACCCAGCTGAGGGGGTGGGGGCAGCCTCAGAGGCTCCCCTCGCCCGTGCGGCAGCAGAGGAAACCTGCGTTTTCGGGGCCTGGAACTGTCAGATGTTGGGGAGCAGTCCCTCCAGGGCCGTTTCTGCCCTCTTGTTGCCTCTGCATGCTTGTCAGGCTGGCTTTTTCTCTGGGAAACCACCGGAGCTGCAGAGGGCGACGGAGGGCCCTCCTCGCTCCCTTTCTTTGAGGACTTCCGGGGCAGCCGTTGCGGTATGGCGGAACCCCTCCTACTGTTCACGGGCGGGAAACCTCGGGTGGAGCTATACGAGCTCGTGATGGCGTTTCTTTTAGGGCAGAAGCTCATACAGGAGGTGTGGAGTGTCCTGTTGGATCTGTCTTCTGCCCTCTTGGCGTGGAGGTTTCTCTGCAGAGGTCCAGGCCTGGGCACGAATAAAGAGACCCCCAGAGGCCTAAATGCAGATCGTGCGCCCCCGGTGCCACTGGGGCCGGTTCTCTGGTCGTCGTTCCCCCCTATGACTGTGGGGACTTCTTCCTGCTTGGCCATCCCTTTCCCGCTCTCTCCCAGGGTCCTCAACGCCGTCTGCTCTGTGCTGCAGTTCGGGACACAGCTGGGTGTCGTGGGCGGCACTGGCTGCCCCCGCGCCACACTGACAGTGACTGTGTCCACCGCGGACACTGAGCTGCGGGACATCGTGGAGGTGAGAGCACCCATCACCGCCTCCTTCCGATGGCCTCGTCTGCAGATGGAGATAAGGACCCCCAGAAAGGAGCGCAGGGCCTGCGGGATGCTGGAATGGGGTCTCAGAGACTCTGTGGCGAAGCGCAGATGCGGAGTCACTGGACACTTGTGGGCTGGCCTGCGAGTGGACAGCCGGCCATAGACAGCTGGGTGACCCGGGCCGGCCACGGGAAGTCGGTGGGCGCGGGGAGCGGGCTGGGGGCAGCCGAGCCCTCCTGGCAGGTGTTGGTCCCCCAGTGCCTGGGGCGGGGGTGAGGGGCAGGGCCTACCTAAGTCACTGCCCATAGAGAACTTGGGTGAGATCGGTCCTTGGATAGAGGCTGAGCGCCGAGCACTCTCCTTCAGCTGCCAAGTCGGCCAAAAGCAGAGTGCGCACTGTTTGGCCTGTTGCTGGGATTTATAGCTCTGCAACCTGTGAGCGAACAATGGGCTTGCGTTTGCGGGACGCAATAAAGAGGTGGGGGAGGGGTGGCGCATGCGCAGAGTACACGTCACGCCCTGGGGCGCACAGGTGAGGATAGGCGCCTCGACCGTCTAGCGCTTCTCAATCTCCTGGGGTCTGAGGGTTGGAGGTGTTTGCCTTGAGGGTGATGAGCTTCCTGGCAGGACAGCTGGCCCTTCTCCCCTGGCCTGGCCCCAGTGCTGTCGGGGGAACTAACCGTACTGGACGGGGTCCCTGCCCAGCAAAGCGGAGCAAGGTTGCTGGCTGTGCAGCTCCCACGAGAGGCGGCAGCGCCTCTGCGTCCTCCTGCCCTTTCCCCTGGCGGCACTGGAGGGGAGAGCCGCTAAGAACGGAAGTGCCCGCACCACCCAGATCCTGCTGGGGTGACACCTGAAGTGGTGGCCAGGGCTGGCTGAGAGGGCCATACTTACCATATGACCCCAAAGCCCACTCCTAGGCAATTAACCAAGAGAAAATCTTTTCACAAAACAGGTCTGTGAATGTTTTAGCTATCTTGTCCACAATTCCTAAGTATAGGACTATTGAGGTGATCCAATTTTCTTGAGTTTGTCATTTTTTAATTGTTCTTGGAATAACACTATGTATACGTACTGTTTCACAGTCTAGAGTTACTATTTTACCAATTCAATAAAATCCAGAAGCCTTACATCCATATAGATTCTTTTACCTTCCACTCTTTGTTATAGCTGTCCTATGGGTCACCTTTATGTGACTTGAACGCCACCCTCTGAGACTGTGGTATCCTTTTTTCATACATATACAGGGAATTCCCTGGCGGTCCAGTGGTTGGGACTCAGCACTTTCACTGCTGGGGCCCCGGGTTCAGTCCCTGGTAGGGGAACTAAGATCCCGCAAGCCACGCAGGCGCGGCCAAAAAAAAAAAAAAAAAAAAAAAAAGAAGTCATACATATATAAAATAATGAAGAGGATAATTTTTCCAGACACGTGCCATTGTTGTTGCCCTTCCTTTGTTCCCGAAGTTGCAAGCTTACTTCTTTCTTGTGTCATTTCACTTCAGCCTGAAGAAGTTCCTTTCATGTAATATTTTTATAGCAAATTGCCTGGTGATGAATTCTCTTAGTTTTCTCTCATCTCCATCAGCCTTCGTTTTGGCTTTTGTTTGGCTTTCAGTCTTTAAGGATATCCCTGCTTTAAGGATATAATATCCTGGTTTGGTCTTTTCCTTTAATACTTTAAAGATGTTATTCCATTCTTTTCTGGTCTCTATGTTTTCTGATGAGAAATCACAGTCCTTCCAGTTGACATTCTGTGATGTATAACAGGTCGTTTTCTTTTGTCTTTTCACTTTCTTAATGGTGTCCTTTGAATCACAACAGTTTTACATTTTAGTGATGTGTCATTTATGCATAAGGGAGTCTTACTGGCTGGGAATTATTGAGACATTAAATCACATCCTCATCAGTATTTTGGTTATATAAATTAAAAGCTAAATGTGAAAGGGTCAGGGAAAGATTTGAATTAGTTCATTTCAAACTTTGCTATAGATGCTAAAGAACTCATCAGGGCCATGTCATTCCCCTGTTCAAATATTTCTTTGTTTTTTTTCTTATTTACAACGTTGTGTTTAATTTCTGCTGTACAGCAAAGTGACTCAGTTATACACATGTATAGTCTTTTTCATATTATTTTCCATTATGGTTTATCACAGGATATTGAATATAGTTCCCTGTGCTCTACAGTAGGACCTTGATTTTTATCCATCCTATGTACAATAGTTTGCATCTTCTAATCCCAAACTCCCAATCCTTCCCTCCTCACCCCCCTCCCCCTTGGCAACCACAGGTCTCTTCTCTATGTCTGTGAGTCTGTTTCTGTTTTGTAGATGGGTTCATTTGTGTCGCATTTTAGAGTCCACATATAAGTGGTATCATATGGTATTTGTCTTTCTCTTTAGGAAATATTTCTTGATATCACCACTTATTAGCTATGTGACCTTGAACAAGTTATTTGAACTCCTGTGCTTCCATTTCCTCAACTTTAGGGAAATTTTTGTATCTACTGGTAGGGCTGCTGTGCGATTAAGCTATTTTATCTTTTTAAACTGCTTACAGCAGAGGACATGACCTGTAAATATCACAGAATTCATATTATTATATCCACCTCTGGGTCAAGATAAACATAGAAGGTGATGTGCTTTAAAGTAAGTAAGTACCAAAGAATATTCCTGTATGGCTACTATGAAAACAAAAGATTTTCAGGTTGAAAGAAACAATTTAGAACACCCATTAGAAATAAACCTTTGTACCACTGTGATAAATACACAGAAGTGATGGATGATGAAAAACGTAATGAACCGATAAAAAGGCCCAGATTTCAACAGGGTTTCTTTCTAAATGTAAATAAGCTGAGTGCTGCTTTCGAGAACCACACTTGTGTGTTGTATCTGCAGGGGTGTCACCCTCTGAGGGTGTCTGCTGACCCTTCTGGCGTTGAGACCCCCGCACACCACCCAGCGTCCGGCTGTGACAGAAGCAGCCCCAGTGGGATCTGGAAAGAATCTCTCAGATCCAGGGACAAGGGAGCTTTTTAGAGGCAGGTGTAGCCTGGGGTTTGAGAGCAGAGAGCTGGGTTCCATTGTGGTGCCTTCATCTGTGACCAGCTGTGTGACTTGAGTCAGACGACAAACCTCTTCTGTGAAGTGGGAATTTCCTTGCAGGCTCACTGTGGGGATTAAATAAAGTAAAATAGAAAGAACAGCCCAGGCTTTGTAAATGCTCCCTTAACAGTTTCTTCCCTCCGTAGAAATCCACCCTAAGGAGGCTGGGATTAGCAGGTACACACTACTATGTATAAAATAGATAACCAACAAGGTCCTACTACTGTAGAGCACAGGGAACTCTACTCAATATTTTGTCAAAACCTATAAGGGAAAATAATCTGAAAAAGAATATATATATGTATATATAACCGAATCACTTTGCTGTACACCTGAAACTAACATGATAGTCTACTATACTTCAATTTAAAAAAAAATCCACCATAAAGACTTGAATCCAAATGCTGTGTTTTTAAAGATTTTTTTCCCTCTAACACTGATTTTATTGACCCCAAACACACCATTAGGCAAAAGCCAATGTATCCTTATGGAGAATTTCAAGGTACGTTTCATTTTTCTCCCCAGAAGCCCATTTGGATTCCACCTTTACCTGTTTCAAAGGCAACAGCAAATAAAGGAATAGCTTTGCCAGGGGCCTGGACCATGATTTATCGAGGAGCAGAAAAGACAGGAGATTCAGAAAGTATTCGGGAGAGAAAATTGCTGTGAAATCTGTTGTCCGTGTACTTTTACTGCCTCTGGGGAATATCGAGCTGGTGATATCTGAAACAGAGGAGTAGCAGAGAGCTGTTTAAATTGCACGGCAGCCAATGTTCCTAGGATTGGGAATTTGAATATTACCTATAAACTGAGGATGGTTTTGGGATTTGCCCGAATCGTCTACTGGGAGGTAAATACTCTAGTCATTGAAAATTACAGTCTTTAGAGTCAGATCTGGGCTCCAATCTTAGCCCTGTCATTTTCTAGCTGTGTGACCTCAGACAGGTGACTCAGTCTCTCTGTTCCTCAGTTTCTCATCTGTGACATGAGGAAGAGAATAATACTTACTGTGAGGTTTGCTGTGGGGACTAAATGAGATAATTATCTGAAGTTTTTTTTTTTAAGATTTATTACTTACTTATTTATTTATTTCATTTATTTTTGGCTTCATTGGGTCTTAGTTGTGGCATGTGGGATCATTCCTTGCAGCGTGCGTGCAGGCTCTTTCATGCAGGGCACGGGCTTCTCTCTAGTTGTGGTGTGTGGGTTTTTCACTCTCTTGTGGCACCCCCAGAGCGCATGGGCTCTGTAGTTTGTGGCATGTGGGTTCTAGTTGAGGCGCGTGAGCTCAGTAGTTGTGGCACATGGGCTTAGTTGCCCCGCAGAATGTGGGATCTTAGTTCCCCAACCAGGGATCAAATCTGCATCCCCTGCATTGTAAGGCGGATTCTTTACCACTGGACCGCCAGGGAAGTCCCCGAAGTTTTTAGTACAGTGCCTAGAACAGAGTAAGCCCTCCATAAGTGATCTCCTTAAAAAGATAAGAGAAGAAGCTCTAGTTAGGAGTAAGGAACAAGGCTCAATAAGGAACACCACCCCGTGTAAGCCGAGACCATGGGAGGGGTTTTTCTCTGTGCCAACTTTTGATCATCGTGCATAAAATCACAGTCTATCCTGCAAGTAGGGTTAAGTTTTGGACACAAAAATACATACCTTTCTATGAAATCTCTAGACACTAAGTTTTGACACATGCTGAGTGGGCCAACAAAGATGATCTGGGGGTCAGAGTTGGCCCCTGCTCTCCAACTGCCAACTCCCAAACACTGAGCAATCCCTCTGAGTTGTGAGAAGTAGCCCAAGGGATGGGTGTGGCTGTCCAGTTTCTCCTTATGCAGGGGTTGGGGGGGGCGCGGGGAGTACATTCAGATTTTAACTTATAATTACGATCAGAACCAGGAGTCTCTGAGCGGCATTTGTGGGTGATGCTGCTCAAGGCACTTCTGTCTTTTTTTTTTTTCTCCAAGGGAGAGAATGGGCTTCTGTTGGTTTCCCTTTTCCTGATCCATAACAGGAGACCCAGGCTGCAGTGGATATTGTCCCTTGTTGTTCTAGGGAAATCCACCGGGTCCAACTGGTGGGTGGAGGGCTGCCTGTAATGTTGAGGTCCGTGGGAGAAACATTTATGAGTGTCCATGGCTGGAAACTTGCTTTATTTGGTGCAGGGAGAGGGTGTGGACGACCTCTTTCTCCGTGAGCTTCAGTGGAGCGGGAGAACTTCCTGAGGACCTGGTGGGGACACTGATTTTGTCTCCTCTGTGATTACCTGTCGGTCCCTTAAAGACTCCTAAGTGGCAGTTCTGGGATCCCTGGGGGAAGGATTGACTGGATTCCTGCTTTAGGAGAGTTTTGGGGGGCCGGGTAACAATCACTGCTGTGGATATTTTCCCACTCTGTTTCCTTGGGAACAGTTTTCTTAAGATAGAAAGCAAATTTATCTTAAATTGAAATGGAAACATTATAATTAAACATTTACAACCAAAGCAGATTTATAGCTATGGTGGTTACATTTCGCATTGTCAACAGATGCCATTGAAACTAAATAACCCATTGGAACTGTAAGAAAAAAACCCAGTTTTTTTCAAAACGTCTGCTAGCAATGGTAGCCTTTATTCTATTTGTTTTCTCCGGTGCCTTAGTGACAATAAAATAGAAGGCAGTCGTGCACCATGAAATTGAGCTGAATTGGGAAGGGCAAGGCTGGTGAAAGTGTATTTTTTTTCCAGTAATTTATTCAAGTTACCTTCACAGTAACTGTGGTTGGGAAATGTCCTATCTATTTGGGGTCTCTGCTGGGTTGAGGGAAGTGTCATTTTTTCACTTTCAATCTTTTCTCTTTTTTCTCTTAAAGATGAGAATAGGTCATTCATTGACCTCATTTGCATACAAAAGACTTGGGGTCTGTAATAGGACAAAACACTCCTAATTACTGGAATGACTTCTACATCTCGCTTTTATACAAGCTTCCTTAGTTTGCATGGAACATTCTTCTTTATTTCACTCCGTGTAATGTGAAAAGTAATGAAAGGTCATTGTCAGAAAATTGCAAAACAGAAGCACAAAGAATCACTGTTACCATATTTTTCTAGTTCCACTTAATGCTCTTATTCTCCGAATTTATTACATTCTGTATAAACAATTTTCTCTCCTGCTTTTCTTGGCTTAATATTTCATCACAGGCATTTACAAATATAATTGTAAATATTTTGTAAACCTTTCACTAGCTCTGCACTATTTCCTCAGACTAATGTTACGTAGTTTGCTTAATTTCTTGAATGGGGCCAGTTAGGTCGTTTCTAAATAGCTTTCTGATCTAAATAATTCTTGAAGCTTTGTCTTTTAGCTTATTTTCTTAGGTACGTTTGCAGAAGTGACGGTACTGGATATTGATATTTTAAAGGCTTATTCAATGCTTTGGAAGACTGCTTCTCCGAAAGTATTAGCTAATACTTGTGATGGTCAGTTTTATGTGTTAACTTGGGACTAGACTATAGTCCCTGGTTGTTCAATCAAGCACTAATCTAGGTATTTCTGTGAGGTATATTGTAGATGTGCTTGATGTTCATCATCAGTTGACTTTAAATAAAGGGGATGATCCTGGATAATCTGGTGGGCCTGATCTAATCAGTTGAAACACTTCAAGATAACTTTTATTCTGCCTTTGTTAGTATTTTATTTTATTTTATTATTATTTTTTTTGTGGTACGCAGGCCTCTCACTGTTGTGGCCTCTCCCGTTGCGGAGCACAGGCTCTGGACACGCAGCCTCAGCGGCCATGGTTCATGGGCCCAGCCGCTCCACGGCATGTGGGACCCTCCCGGACCGGGGCACGAACCCATGTCCCCCTGCATCGGCAGGCGGACTCTCAACCACTGCGCCACCAGGGAAGCCCTGTTAGTATTTTATTTAGTAATGTTTGCTATAGGTAAATGTTATCTGTTTTTGTTGGAATGCAAATGCCTTTATTTCATTTTTGTTCTGGAAGAATGATTTGCTTGGTAGTAGAAATCTAAGTTGGCAGTTATTTTCTGTCAGCACTTTGAATATAGCATGGTACCGTCTTCTGGTTTACATTGTGTTGAGAAGTTACTGTCAGTCTATTTTTACTTTCAAGGCAATCTTTCTTTTTTCTGTGGCTGCTTTTTAAAAAATAAAAAATTCTTGGGCTTCCTTGGTGGCGCAGTGGTTGAAAGTCCGCCTGCCGATGCAGGGGACATGGGTTCATGCCCTGGTCCGGGAAGATCCCACATGCCGCGGAGCGGCTAGGCCCGTGAGCCATGGCCATTGAGCCTGCGCGTCCGGAGCCTGTGCCCCGCAATGGGAGAGGCCACAACAGTGAGAGGCCCGCGTACCACAAAAAAAAAAAAAAAAAATTCTTGAGGTACAATTCGGATACAATAAAACACACCCACTTTAAATGTACATTTTGATGAGTTTTGACAAATTTATTCACCCGACTAGTAAGTACCACTAGCAAGATGTATAATATTGCGATGACAATGAAAGCTTTCCCTGTGTTATTCCAGTCAACCTCCCCCACTCCTGTTCCCAGGCAACCACTGACCTGCTTTCCATCTCTGTAGCTTAGATTGGCCTTTTCTACAGTTTAATATAGATGGAAAGATGTGTCTGCATCTCTTGCTCAGCATAATCTTTTGAGATGTATCCATGATGTTGTGTGTATTAGTACTTCATTCCTTCTCCCCTCCCTGGTATAGATACAATTTGTTATCTATTTGCCCATTCATGGACATTTAGGTTGTTTCCAGTTTCATGTTATTATGAATAGAGCTGCCATAAGCATTCGTATACAAATCTTTGTGTGGAAAAATGTTCACCGTTCCCATGGTTAAATAGCCAGGATCATTGGATCATATGGAAGGTGTATGTTTAATTTCATAAGAAACTGCCAAACTGTTTTTCAGAGTGACTGTGTCATTTTATACTTCCAACAGAAGTGTAGGAGAGTTTCAGTTGCTCCTACTCCTTGTCAACTTTTGACACTGTCAGTCTTTAATTTTAGCCATTCTAGTGAGTATATAAGGGTATCTCATTGTTATTTTATTTACATTGCCCTAATAACTAAATATTTTGAGCACCTTTCCCTGTGCTTATTTGGCATTCATGTATCTTCTTTGTTGAAATGTCTGTTGAAATCCTTTGTCCATTAAAAAAAAATCAGGTTGACTGTTTTCTAATTATTAAGTTGTAAGAGCTGTTTTTATATTCTGAATACTAGTGTTTTATTAGATATAATTGGCAAAATTTTCTCCTGGTCTGTGGCTTCTCTTTTTATTTTCTTACCAATTCCTTTTGTTTTTTGTTTTTTTTTAAAGTCTTCTAGCCATTGCAGAGCATTTATTTTCTTTCTTTCTTAAAAAAATTATTTATTTATTTATTTGGCTGCGTCGGATCTTGGTTGTGGCATGTGGGATCTTCAGTGCAGCATATGGGATCTTTAGTTGTGGCATGCAAACTCTCAGTTGCGGCATGTGGGATCTAGTTCCCTGGCCAGGGATCGAACCTGGGTCCCCTGCATTGGGAGCACGGAGTCTTAGCCATTGGATCACCAGGGAAGTCCTTACCAATGCCTTTTGAAGGATAAAATTTACCAATTTTTAATTTTATGTTTCGTGTTCTTTGTGTCCTATCAGTTTTACCCTGAAGTCATAAGGATTTTGTACTATATTTCCTGTTAGGAGTTCTATAATTTTAGGTCTACAATTCATCAGAGTTTATTTCTGTATATAGCAGAAGGTAAAGGCCCAGGTTCTCTTCTTTTCTTTTTCCTTTTCTTCTCTCTTCCTGTTTGTCCCTCCCTCTGGCTCTCCTTCCTTCTTCTCTGCATCTGTTCCTTTCTTTGCTACCTTTTTTTTTTGGCCAGTTTTTTTTCCAGCACATTTATTGAAAAAAATTCTTTCCCCATTGGAAGTATCTTGCTACTTTTGTTGAAAATCAATTGACTCTATACATTTGCAAGTCTATTTCTGGACTCCCTATTTCGTTCCTTGTAGCTATATGTTTATTTGCCTACATTATCTGGATTATTTTGAAACTAGGTAGTGTAAGCTCTTCAACTTTCATCTCTGCTTCAAAATTGTCCTGCTAGTGTAACTCTTTTGAATTTCAACGTTGGTTTTTTTGAGATTGCAGTTTCATGGGTAGATTCCCTAGACCTCTGCCCCTGTGTGGGCTCTGGACTCCAGTATTTGCCCCAGCCCTGTGAGGCTGTCAGAAGCTCTCAGCCCCTCAGCTGTCTCCTCTGATACTGACAAATGCCCACAGAGGGAACGACATCTCCAGTCCTAGGCTCATATTCCTGGCCCTCTGCTGTCTCCTGGATTCTGGTGCAGTAATTCTTCCCTTTTTTGTTTGCTTCTCTGATGCCTTCATTAAGTCATCCTTATATTTGGAGCAGCTTTTATTGTGTCCTCAGCAGGAGGGCTGGTTGGGATTATCCAGGCAACTATTACTGAAAGCAAGGGTCTTCCGACATGATTCTGTTTTAAAAATTAAGATACAATTGACATATAACATTATATTAGTTTCAAGTGTATAACCTAATGATTTGATATTTGTATGTATTGCAAAATGATTACCATAATAATCTAGTTAACATCCATCACCAACAGTTACAAAATTTTTTTTCTTGTGATGAGAACTTTTAAGATCTACTTTCTTAGCAACTTTCAGATATGCAACTCAGTATTATTAACGATAGTCGCTGTGTTGTACATTACATGCCTATGACTTATTCATTTTATAACTGGAAGTTTGTACCTTTTGATCCCTTCATCCATTTTGCCCACCCTCCTCCCCCACCTCTGACAACTGCTAATGTTTTCTCTGTATCTATGAGCTTGTTTTTGTTTATTTGTTTCTTAGATTCCACATATGAGATCATACAGTACTTGCCTTTCTCTGTCTGACTTATTTCACTCAGCTTCATGCCCTCAAGGTCCATCCATGTTCTTGCAGATGGCAGGGTTTTCTCCTCTTATGGCTGGATCATATTCCATTGTATGTATAAACCACATCTTCTTTATCCATTTATCCATCCATGGGCACTTAGGTTGCCTCCGTTTCATGGCTACTGTGAATATAATGCTGCAATGAATACGGGGTACATGTATCTTCGGCTTGATTCTTTTAACTGCTACAAAAGAGTCAGTAATTGGGATATGTCATGGCTTATTTAACCATTCCTGCATTGGTGGATGTTTAGTTTGTTTATAAATTTTCTCTGTTTCCCATAATGGTGGGTTAATTGTGTTTGCACATGTGTCGTTATGAACATGTGTTAAGCACTTTTCTAGAAAAAGTTCCAGGAAGTGGAAGTGCTCAGCCAGAGGGTTTGCACGTTTTGAATATTTTGAAGCAGCCAATTGTTTTCCAAAATCGCTGCGCTGGTGGATACCCTCCCAGCAATGTCTGAGAGTTCTCATTTCCCTCCACTTTCCTCGGTGTTTGTATTATACAGTCTTTTAAATAATGTCAGTTTGATGAGTGACAGTATCTGCTGATTGTTCTGATTTTCATTTCGGTGACGGTTGGGGAAGTCGAGCATCTTTTCATATGTTTATCGACCATTTACAAAAGAAATCTCTTTTCATATCATTTGGCTATGAGTTGATTTTTCTTTACTGATTTATAGGTGCTCATTGTGTATTTTGGATATTAGTTTTTTATTTATGTATCCAATATTGTCTTTACTTCGTCCCGTCCTTTCACTTTTTGTGAAGTCTTCTGTTACATATGTTTAAAATTTTATGATAGCCGAATTACCAATCTTACGTTCTATGACTTGGCATTTTATCTCTTACACTAAAATCTTAAAGCTTGTCTCCTATAATTTTCCTAATAATCCTGCTTATTTTTTTGCATCTCAATGACTTGCGTAGATATACAATCCAATATTAAATTTTGTTGTTGCTATTCACTCACATATTGTGAGCTTTTGCTGCTTGCATTTCACTTTCAGATTTTGTGGTATGAATTTTAAATGAGAGCATGTGGTGACCTTTTTGTAGGCGGCAGAAGGAGTTGCTTTTCCCATCACATCTTCTCTAGGTTTTTTTTGCTCTAATGATGGCAAGAAGCCATAGCATAAAGTGATGGCAGAACCCTGGGTCGAGCTTCAGGGGAAAACAGGCCGGAATCCTGACCACCACCCGGCTTGTTGTGTGTTTGTCCACGCACCAGTATTTTCTCTCTTGGGGCCTCGATTTCCTCTACCTTAAAATGAGAGTGTTAAGTCTGCAATCTCGAAATTCTTTTCCAGCTCTCCTATTTTTGTTGAGTTGGCCATAAAGTTCATTCAGGTTTTTCCATAACATCATATGGATGTTATATATAATATACACAACACAATACTAGCATGATGAAGCTGATTCTTTTAAAAGACTTGTATCAGTGTTGCTTAAGACCTTTGGCCTGAAAATAAATTATACATTGAAAACCAGGGGCAATAAGATAAAATAAAACTAAAACAAACATTGAAAACCTTCTCTGGCACAGCTATTTCCCAAAGGTCACATACAGTAGATTAGTCTGCTTAGAGACCTTCCATGAAACATTTGGAATACGTTGGGAAAATACGTTTGGAAAATGCCTCATACTGTATTCTCTATTCATATTCTACTCTTGGAGATTCCAAATGCACATTAGCTTCTTAAACTCTGCCAGTTGATGGGGGCAGGTGACCGTCACCAAACCCCGGACAATGCAGGAATTCTCAGCCTGGTATGTGCAGACCCCGCTTGCCTTGGCCAATCCCACTGCCCTTTGGGATTGTCCCTGTCTTGTTAATTACTGTTTGGGCAGCTTGTCCTAATCCCCTACCCTCGGAACAGGGCCAGGCCTGACAGAAGACATCTCTTGTCCTTGCTGAATTTACTATTGTTTAGCTTCTGCACATGGCTCTGGAGGGCTGAATGGAGCTTTCAAGTAGGGCTTGTCTGAACAGAGATTTCTGGGTTCTGGCTTGGACCCACCTAGGCTGACTGTGCCCTGTTGAGAATGCCGAATTTGCATTTTCAGAAACAGGCAGCAAAGTTATTACGATGACAAGTTTACAGTTAAGAAGCGCTGCGGTCTAACTTTGTTGTGGCTTCTAAAATAAAACAATAGGCATCAGATAGGATTCTGGCATTGAAGTCACTGCCTCTCTTCTTCCTGGCTCAGTTTTCCACCATGAGCCTATCCAAGGCAGGAGTTGTTTAGAAAAATGGCAAAAGGAGATGTCTGCATAAAACAGAAGTGTGTGTGTGTGTGTGATGTTCCTGGCCATTCCCAGCGCCCCACGGGATGTGAAGGTGATCGGGTGAGAACTCCCTCGGTTTTGAAGCCAAGTGCCAGCAGATAGCTTGGCCTCTTCATGAATTTAAGATCGTTCATATAGGCATTTGCAAAGATAGAGCTGACATGGTAAACATCTTGCCTAAGGCATAAAAGAGAAAACATTTCTGTCATCCAGAAATCAGCTTATTTATCTCTTAGGAAAACATTTACAAATATAGTGGTAAGGAGACAGAATCCATTCCATTCTGGGTGATCTTGTTAAACTTCTCAGTTTGTTGACTCTGCATTTGAATACTTTCCTATTTCCTTTGCTGTTTTTCTCGTTAAGTGGATCTGGCGTCTTCTTTGATGCTTATTTTCAATCACAATGGAAACTGAAATATCTCTAGGTTAAGAAGTGAAATTTTAAATGCCATGCGCTGATACTTTTCTTCCCCCCTCTGTGAAGCTAATAAGAGAACTTTCAATGTGGGTCTTAAAATGAGTCTATACTGAATTGGACTCATTAAAAACTGAAAAGACACCTCACCATCCAAGGCCCTCCAGCAATTTGAACAGAAGGTGCTCTATGTATTAAAAGAAGAAATAAGCAGTTTGAGCTGAAGAGACTGCAACAAACAGCCATTGATGATTTAAGGGAATTCTGGACTGATTCCTAATTGGGGGGTCGGGGTCGGGGAGAGTCTGGAGCACTGTGGAGGCGAGTGCACATTTCAGGAGTGGGGACAATGGGGTGGAAGGAAATTGGAGGGATGGAGGGAGAGAGAATAAAGACCCGGCGGCTGGGAGAGAGACAAGGAGGGGAAGAGAGGAAACTTGAGAGCCCTAAACACTGGTGGTCAACGCTGTCTTGGGAACGGAGGCCTTGGGTGAGAGGCAAGAACAGAGTGCTCTCAAGGATAAAGCCTGTCACTTTGGGACATTTGTGGGAATCACAGCTTGCACGTAGCGACTAAAGTAAATCAGATTTGAAATGGTGCCCAGTTCAGGAAGGCACAGTAGACTCTCCGAAAGGGCTTGAGAGAAATTTGCAAGGATATGGGGGTGCCAGGAGGTTTGAATAAGAAAGAAAAATACTGCGGGTGGGATGAATTGGGAGATTGGGATTGACATATAGACACTACTATGTATAAAAGAGATAACTAATGAGAACTTACTGTATAGCACAGGGAACTCTACTCAATGCTCTGTGGTGACCTAATGGGAAGGAAATCTAAAAAAGAGGGGATATATGTATACGTACAGCTCATTCACTCTGCTGCACAGCAGAAACTTACATAGCATTGTAAAGCAACTATACTCCAATAAAATTAATAAACAAAGCAAAACGAAACAGAACATAATAGCTGTCTGACATTGAGCAAATCAATCTCCTTAAGTTCCAATGTTTACATCAGTAAAATTAAGGTAACAATAATACTTTTTATACAGGATGTTGTAAGAATTTAATGAGTGCACGTGAAAGGGTCTGGCACATTATATAGTCTCAATGAATAATGTTAGCTATTACTGTTACTACAAATAGTAATACACGCTATTGTAAATCCTTAAAATGCAAAAGGCAGATTTGTTGATCTCTGGCAATAAAGAAGGGAGAAGCTGGGAAAAAAAATACTAATCAAAGAAAGAATATGTGTGTTGGTGTGTGTGTGTGTTTTTGAAACGGTGTCCTTATTCTTTCTTGACTTTTTTTTTCCGAGTTTCCTGAAAAGGCCAGCGGACCAGATGGCTTCCATATGTGGTTTTTGCCTGGGATAGATCGTTTTCAAGGGTTTGCAGAATTCTTTATTTTAAAGAAAGGAATCTGAAGGTGTGGGTGGTCGCTCCTGTAGTTCACCAGAAATTTGATTACACCTCCAGCCCCTGTGGTCAGGTAGAGCCACATGACCATTTCTGGCCAATGAGTCGTGAGTGGCGGCGTGTGTAATTCACACGTAATTTCATGCCGGAGCATTTATTTACTGCTGCGGAACTTTCCGGAACTCTTCCCCAGGGGATTGGTCCTGGAGTCAAATGCCAGGCAATAGACCAGGGATCAACACACTTTGTCTATAAAGGGCCAGGTAGTAAATATTTTTCGCTTTGCACAGTGTGCAGAAAAGCAGTAAGCAAATGATTACGCCATGTTCTGATAGCCCTTTAGTTTACGAAAGCCGGAGGCTGGCCGAATTTGGCCCGTGGGCCTCAGTTTGCTGATCTGCAGAGTAGCGCACCCAGCCGGTCCCTGCCAGGCCTGTCACATGAGTAATAAACTAATTTTTTCAGCCACTCTCAGTTCTGGGGTGGTTTGTGGCCTCTGCGTACCTAGACTGATAGAAGGTGAAATGGGGTCAATTTCTGGTTTATAAAAGTGAAGCAGCTTTCCTGGGAAGATGGTCAGGATGAATCCCCAGACCATGTCAGTTAAATCTGCATTTATTGATCGCCAGCTGTATGCTCCTAACATTTCTGATGCTTCTAAAACTGTTCCCAGGAAACAGGTGTCCTTGTGAAGAGGATCCGAGAGTGGGGGTCCTGACAGGCCTGTGGGGATGATGGGGGTAAAGATTTTTTTTTTAAAGCTCTTGCATGCACATTAAAAAATATGTATTTATTTATTAAGGCTGTACCGGGGGATCTTAGTTGTGGTACGCATGCGGGATCTAGTTCCCTGACTAGGGATCGAACCTGGGTCCCCTGCATTGGGAGCATGGAGTCTTACCCACTGGACCACGAGGGAAGTCCCAAGGTAAAGATTTTTATTTGTTTTCCAGTCTCCCTTGCTAACGCTCTCTCCTGTGAGCCCCTCCTGGGTCTCGTGTCTGTTTCAGCCACGCCATCCGTCACGCTGTATCCTCTTGCGTTTATTCTCGCGTCTCCCCCATACAATCTCTCTGTGCTCCTCCAAGGAGAGAACTCTGCCTTATTCATCTCTGTGTCCTCGGAGGCTGTTGCTTCGGAAATTCCTGGGGACCCTCAAATCCTGAGAATGAACTTCTGGAATTTTATTTATAATTTCTGTAGCAAAATCCACGGAATTTCAAATTCCCACTTAAAACCTCTGCTCTATGGGCTGGAGAACCTCTTTCCAAAGCGCACCCTACTCCACTTCCTTTATGATCGTCTCTTTTTCTCATCTCGGAGCGCTCCCTCCCCTACACCGGCGCTCCCTCCCCTACACCGGCCAGCAGGTTTGGGCTGGGCCGTGCTCTCGTGAAGCCTGCCTTTCTGAAGTTCATGCGCGTTTTGTGACTCAGAGGGGACTTTTTGTTCTCTCGATTGATAATAAAGCTGCGTGTACTCAGTGACGAGAGGCTGAGAGACGGGGGAGCTGCCAGGACCTGTGTTCTTCGCTCCCACCCTCTCGTCAGGTTCTTTGCGGGGATTCATCCGTCTCTCCCTCAAGACTGTCTTTTTCCTCCTGATTTTGCTTGGCTTGAACATTGGCTTTCAGACTTGGTTTGCTGATGTAATGCTACCACTTTGGGTCCTGTGTGGGGTGGAAGATGAATCAGCGCCCCGTGCTCGGAGCTGGAACTGGGGCCTGCGTTCGGGGGTTCCCGGATGTCCGTGTCAGTCAGAGCCTGCTTCTACTGCTCACGGGGGCCTGATTCAGTTCAGCCAGAATGTGTGCATTTAGTGCAGGATCCTTGCAGGGCTCAGGGGATCAGGAAGAGGCGGTTCCTGCTTTCCAAGTGCTTGCAGCCCTGAGAGGACAGGCGGGCGCACACAGCCCACCAGGGGTCCTGCAGCCGGTGATGTACGCCAGGGGAGGGTTAGAGAGAGCAGGGGATAGTCAGTTTGACTGGGGAGAGGATCTTACAGGTGACGGTGGAGCTGCCAGGGGCTCTCCTAGGGCAAGCCTGGAAGAAGAGCATCCTGGGGCAAAGGGAGAGGCTGGTCAGAGGCCCTCAGGTGTGCACATCCAGGTGAGCCTGGTTCAGGGGCCCTCTGGTGTGCACAGGCAGTCACGTGCAATGGCAGTAGCAGGGACCACCTCCAGACAGGCAGGTGGGGATGAGGTGACCTGAGTGCCCTCCTAATGGAGAGCAAGGCCGCTGTGAGTAGGGGTTGGGTGGGGATGAGCACAGCTGTGGTGTGACGGGTGTGTCTCAGGGCGATGCCCCTGGTGGGGCCGGAAGAATGAGAGGCAGAGGCCTGCCGTGATGTAACATCAGTGAGGTTGACGAGTGGGAGGGAGGAGGGCAGAGATTCCAGGGAGGAGTCTGGCTGGAAGCAGCAGGAGCCGGGACAGATTCCATGTGGCCGACCAGAGCGGAGTAGGAGGCCGAGGTGTTGAAATGCGGGCCTGGAGGAAAGCTCTGGTTCACGTGTATTTATTTTCAAGGGTTGCTCACGGCCTGTGACCACGGTGACGTCACTGGCTGTACTTGCCCTCCCTCTGCAAACAGCTGAAACCTGGCCAGAAGACATGAAACGACTGCTTTCAGACATGAAACTGGTGGCACAGACCTGTGATCCACGAGGGAAGGAAACAAAGGCGGCTGCGACTCCAGGAAGCCAGCCAGGGTCACTTGGTTTGGGTAGGACCTTGCAGGGACTGGGGAGCTGTGAGCTACATAATTCCCGGAGATTCTTCAGGGCTGGGGGTCGGTCAAGTTCGGAGCAGCTGGGTGGAAATCGGGGCATGGACTGTGCCAGGAGCACGGACCCTGGAGGTGAGATGTATGTTCAAAGAGTCAGCTGTCTGGGGTGCCCACCTCTAAGGATGGCTGGCCTGGGAACCCTGATGGAAGCAGGTCCTGCCCTGAGTTGCTGCCACACTGAGTAGCATCATTGCGGTGACCCATGTGGACGCTGGGAATGGAAGGACCAACAAAAATAGAGGAGGGTGGAGTCCTGTTCACAAAGCCACCCAACGGGAGGATCATTGCTCACCTCATTGCTTTTATCTTCCTTCTGCGCCCTAACACCCCCAATGTGCAGACGAGGCCAGGTATGGAGTCGTGAATGTTTACATTATCTGCACACTCAAAGGTCACACCAGCGATTGCTGTCATAAGTATGTTGCCTTACAGCTCAGTCTGGGTGTGGTCCCAGCATCTTCTCAGGACCTCAGCATCTGTCCATCTCACAGTCCCTTCCAGAACACCCATCAATCTTTTGCCTACGTGGAGACAGCTAGGTCTCCTCAGGCTTGGGCTGGTTACTACTTTCGGTGGGACCATGCAGATTAACACAGGGAGGGGCTAAAATTGAGGCTGCCGGGAAGACTGCCTCTTAGTTCCAATGCAGGGACCCTCTTCTGCATCTGGGGGAACACCAACTGTGTTCTTGGCTCAAGTCACCTTGGAGGTCATGGGAGTCTCAGTTCTCGGCAGCCTCCAACTCCGCTGTTATCCCATCTGCTGGTCCCAGGGTCTTGCTGACCAAGGTGCATCTTTCTAAAGCTACTGAGAACGCATCTTAATTTTTCTCATTGAACCAAACACGTCATCTCTACTCCAGCTGGATCCATCTCCCTCTGGAACCGTCGGAGTTTCACGTTAAGTGTTTCTCTCTTTTTGAGTCGGGGGCCATTTCTCTGTTCTCAAGCCATAGCCCAGAGTCAAACGATGAAATAAAACTGAGTCCATCTGAGACCCCAGACATCAGTGCATGTCATTGACACTGGATTTGAAGGGAAACCACTTCTTCTGAGGACTAGCTGCTGACCTCATAGGCAAGGAGCTGGAAAATGTTCATGAAATCTAGTCTCAGCCCTTCTTTGTCATCTTTTAATTCTACTCTTTCTGAAGATGATGGACCATCATCTTTGTTGCTTCTCATTTTGGAAGCTTTTAAGAAGCTCTTTAAAATTCAGCTCCTCCCAGAAAGTTATCTTTGTCTTCTATTTTCCCACATCTCCTGTGTTTTTCATTAATGAAGCAAAGGGAAGGGGCGTGGGTCTCTCCCCAGTGGAACCATCTGAGTTATGCGTCTGTTGATGGCAAAGGGCTTCCTTAATCATTTGAATGATAATGGCCATCACGAAGGTGATCTTATGGAGAAATAATATCAAAGTTAGATAAGACTGTTCACCAGGGGAGGTGCTGACTACACCCAAGACAGCAAAGCTGGGAGGTTCTCGAAACTTCTTTAAGTAGGGCATCTCCTGTTGACTGTTTCAAAAGAAGATGCACGTCTGGATTTGATGTGAAGCATTTCAGTTTTCAAATGATGACACTATTTTATTTTATTTTAATTTTATTATTATTATTATGTTTTGTTTTTTTTTTTGCAGTACGCGGGCCTCTCACTACTGTGGCCTCTCCCGTTGCGGAGCACAGGCTCCGGACGCTCAGGCTCAGCGGCCATGGCTCACGGGCCCAGCCACTCCGCGGCACGTGGGATCTTCCCAGACCGGGGCACGAACCCGTGTCCCCTGCATCAGCAGGCAGACTCTCAACCACTGCGCCACCAGGGAAGCCCCCTTTATTATTTTTGATAGCCACATCACGCAGCTTGTGGGAGTTTAGATCCCTGACCAGGGATTGAACCTGGGCCCCCTGCAGTGAAAGTGCTGAGTCCCAACCACTGGACCGCCAGAGAATTCCCCAAAGGATGACACTTTAAAAGCACCATAAAGGGCAGCACATCTTCAGACCAGTTTATAAACTTCGTAAGTGGCCCTCTTCCATTGTCTGCTGAAGGTTCTTTTGACTTTATGTTTTTTTCTCTCCAGAACCTCAAAACTCAGCCTACATCTTACATCCAAGTAGGGCATTCCTTTCAGGCTCTGCCGTGCCTACCGTGCCTGACCTCTGTTTTACCCCACTGGTCTCACCAAGTCAGGAAAATTGCTCCCCGGCCCCTTCCTCTTGCTTTGATCCCACTACCTTCCTCTGTGCTCCTCTTCTTCTTCTTTTTTTTTTTTTTTTTCTAGTGACAGAGACATCAGTGGTTTCATGGATAGGGAGATCTTACATGTCTGAAGCAAGGTCCTGGAGCAACACGCCCCTGTGTACCGCAGATGTCAGGCAGGACATGGCAGTAGTCTTTTCTCTGTGCTATTCTTCGGGTCTCCAGCAGGTCCTCCTCTTCTTTCTGCCCTTCTGAAACTCGTCTACCCTTCAAGGGCCAGCCCAGTGCCTACATCTTCTGAGAAACCCTCTTCAACTGGATTTTGAATTCATTTTGCCCCGATTCTGTGCATGAAGTGGTTTGATGGAAAATACACTGGTCTCAGGGTCCCTAGCTTCCTTGGTATTTTACGGGAGGCTCTCCACAAGCAACAGAGACCCAACTCTAATGTCTTAATCCATAAAGGAAACAAATTAGCTCATATAATAAGAAAATCCAAGGGGACCCCTGACATCAGGCACAGCTGGATCTAGGTGCTATAATAATACCAGCAGGAATCTATTTCTCCATCTTTTGGATTTCTCTAGGTTTTGTTAATTTCCATGGGGGTGACAAGATGGCCCATAGCAGCTCTAGGCTTTCACCCTCTCAGTAGTGCAATCTTTTCACCATGGATACTCTTCTTTCCCCGTGGTTCCAACAAAAATCTCAACTTGTGTTTCATTGGCCCAACCTGAGTCATGTGTCCATCTCTGAACCAATCACTGTGACCAATGAAACGGAACACATTGATTGGCCTGGCCTGTGTCCCATGACAACCCCTGGAATTTCAGATGAACCTAGGGCCATCTGAGCCACAAGGATTAAAAGTGTGGCGTGCGTTTTTCTACTGTTATCAGAAAAAAGGAAATAGATGCTAGGTTGGCTAAAATCATATACGTCTGCTACACTTGGATCTCCAACAAAATTAGAAAATTTAGAATTTGTAAACCAGGACTTTTAGCCAGTTTTATCCCTAAGTAGGTAGTAATCCATTTCTTTATTAAAGTAAGTGAATACATAAATATTTTTGTTTTTATTCGCTGTGTGATGTGCTTGGTTGTGTCTGTGCTGAACAGGCAGAAAGGGACAGCTTCTGATGAGCCTGGCAGTGAAGCTGGATTCTCAAGAATTACCCAGATGATTAAGTATAATTATGAGAAGTGCTGTTAAAGGAGAAATATTAGGAACTTTAGAGTGTAAAACAGGGAAGTCTGGTAGAGTCGAGGGGTGATGGCTTTCTTGAAGAGGGGACCTCAAACTGAGACCTGACGGTAAGTTGGTGTCACCTAAGGGAAGTGGTGGGCGGGTTGGGGGATGGGTGTTGTTTCCACATGCTCATTAAACCCAGAATGGATTCTGACGTATCTAGCGGCATGGGTTAAATTTCTATAAAGACTTCTTTCTTTTTTTTTTTTTTTTTTTTGCGGTACGCGGGCCTCTCACTGTTGTGGCCTATCCCGTTGTGGAGCACAGGCTCCGGACGCGCAGGCTCAGCGGTCATGGCTCACGGGCCCAGCCGCTCCGCGGCATATGGGATCCTTCCAGACTGGGGTACGAACCCGTGTCCCCTGCATCGGCAGGCGGACTGTTAACCACTGTGCCTCAAGGGAAGCCCCTATAAAGACTTCTTAATAAAAAAAAGCTTCTTTGAATGTTCTGAGGATGATTACCACCTTAAAGACTTGGCTGTCCTTTCTCTGGAGGTAAACTTGGCTGATCCCCAATCAGCAGCCGGTGAGCTTTGGGTCTATATAATTATGTCGGTATTTTTGCTCTCTTTGAACCATCCACAAAGCCTCATGCCCAGCACCCACAAGCCCATGTTAAAAGCTGACTAGCCAGGCTTAGGGATGGCATTTGGCCCCGAGAATGAAGTTTCCCACTAGAAAGCTAACTGGTCCCCAGGATGTTGAAACGTTCAGCCTTAGTCTTGAAATGCTCATGGTCCAGTAATTCCAACTTAAAGTTTGCAGGGTCAGAATTGACCTCCCAAATATTAAGTACACTAAAAGCATTGAACGTCTCCTTCTGAGCTAAAGCTTCCACCTGATAATATTTCCAATCCTCTCCTGACCCAGACGACTTAATTCAAACCTTACTTGTGAGCAAATGGGTTTTCATTAGTGGCAGGATATTTTTAAAGTGCCATTGTCATAGTGCTCTGTTAGCCGACCCTCCCTGGAGACTGGAGTGGTCTGAGTCGCTACATCCTTGGTGATAAAATATCGCCACAATAGATTGGATGTTGATGGGCTGGGCTCAGAGTGTGATGTGCATTTCAGAATCACATATCTTCTCCCTTTTCTAAGATAAACACTCTGTTAGTTGTTTATGGATTTCCCCCTCTTTGTGCTGACGACTTCTCACGTTTTTGATGTATAAAATCAATTCTATTTCTCTTGCATTTTCTCTATCTACGATTGTGATTGCCTGCACTGACTGTCCTTGGAAACCCATGAGTGTGCACTTGAAGAAAATGAACAAGTGAAACATCCAGTCACTTTACAGCAGGGTCCTTGCAATCTCAACCCGCTCTGGTTTGAAAGGAAGCTCTGGAGCCACTGCTCACCTTGAGCTTCTCTCTGCTGGGAGGGAAAGAATTAGAAGGGTGGTAAATGGAGGGTGATTTCTTCCTCTCTTGTGTGGTCCAGGAAAGTCACTCCATATCTGGCCATTTGAAAGGTTGACCCGATGCTAATGGTGAAAAAATATTAACGTGAAGCCAGTGAATTTCTTCTCTGCCAGAGGTCACCTCTGCTGGGAGAGGACGTCAGTTAGCCCTGGGCGGCTGTGAGGTGAGAGGTGACCATTTGGACTCTGTGGGCTCTTCTCTGATTCAGTCCAGAATGTCAGATGTCTGCTTGGGGCTGGGTTCCCTCCCTCTTTAGCTTTTGGATCAGGGGATGGGCAGAAAGTGACCATGATCTGCAGAATTAAAGCCAGTCTCAGCAGACACCAGCCATCACTGCATAGTGTGGACCGAGGGACACCGGACACCGGACACCTTTGGTCTGCACGGTAATTGCTGTGTGCAAGTTACTTAGTTGCCCTGCGCCTGGGTTCTGAAATTGATTTCCAGACCAGACTGCGAGAGACGATTAACCCAAGGCTGAGCTTAGCCATCAGCCTCGGGGGCATAGGATAATTATTTATTTTGCTAAATAACACAGACAACGCTCTGGCTTAATTATAGTAGTTTTGCTGGGAAAAAGAATGGTGGTGTTTTCTGTGTCACTGTCTGTCATTAATGAGACTTTGCTTACTTTTATTGGCAAGACTCGGCCGTGCCCTTTGGTTTGAAATGATTTTCTAATGTGCCCGTGTCTTTTATGAAAGAGGAACGTTTCCAAACTATCTTTTGGAGGTGAAATCATTGTGTTTTGGGAAAGCCTGAGTGTTCATCTCTTCCTGGGTTTCAAGACTTGACTGTGTAAAAATATACCATCTTTACCATCTTCGTGTGTCTCCACATCATCAGTATTTGTTTGAATCCCAGCATTAAGAATCCCAAGTGTCAGGGCTCTTTTCAGGGGTCCTAACGATTGACCCCACTGACAATCAAGGGTCCTGGGTCTGAGTCCCAGCCCTGTCACTAGGTAGCTGCGCAGGGCAACTGAGTAACTTGCACACAGCTATTACCGTGCAGACCAAAGTTGTCTGGTGTCCCTCGGTCCACACAATAATTTGCCTTGGGAATATTCTTTAACGTTTGTGAATCTCAGTTTCCTAATATGTAAAACAAGTGGGTTCATTCTTCTATTCACATATTAGCTGAGTGGCTACTGAGCCAGGCACTGTTGTAGGTACAGTACTAGGAATATGGCGAGAGAAGTAGACAAGATTCCTAGTCACCAGGCGTTTATATTCCAGTGGGAAAGACAGACAGTAAGCACATAAGTGAATAAATGAGATCATTCTATGACACAAATAAAAATGTCATTGAGACAGGTGGGAATGGAGGGGGGAGGCTGCTTGTGGCAGGGGCACAGGGAAATCCTTTCTGAGAATGGGGACATTGGGAAATGGTGGTATTGGAAAACTGAATAAAGCAAAGGAGCCAGATCTGCAAAATTTAGAGGACGAGCCGCTCAGGCTAAGGAAAGAGCAAATTGTCAGCCATGCAGACGGGTCCCTTGAAGTGTCCTCCAGCTCTAAGATCCAGAGAATGATGTGCCAGGCATTTCTTTTCTCTCTCTTTTTTTTTTTTTTTTTGGCCGCGCTGTGCTGCGCGGCATGAAGGATCCTAGTTCCCCAACCAGGGATTGAACCCGTGCCCCCTGCAGTGGAAGCACGGAGTCCTAACCACTGGACCACCAGGGAAGTCCCCAGGCATTTCCAACTGTATCCCACCGTTCTTTCAGGCGAGCTTCAGTCAACGCTGTTTACTTATTGTCCTGGGTCTGATTTTCGTGTCCTTACTGAGGTTTAGCTGGTGTCCTAAGCAGCTCACTATTTATTATGTGTTAAACCTCCCTTCTCTCCTGGCCTCTTGCTTCACTGTCTGCCTCCACCAAGTGGAATTCAGGCTGGGACTTGCCCTGTATCATCTCTGTCAGTTTCATGCTCCACAGGCACACCTCGTTTTATTGTGCTTCGCTTTGCATATACTGCGTTTTTTGTTTTTTACGAATTGAAGGTTTGTGGCAACCTTGCATCAAGCAAATCTATGGCACCATTTTTCTTTCTTTCTTTTTTTTTTTTTTTTGTGGTACGCGGGCCTCTCACTGCTGTGGCCTCTCCTGTTGCGGAGCACAGGCTCCAGACGCGCAGGCTCAGCGGCCATGGCTCACGGGCCCAGCCGCTCTGCGGCATGTGGGATCTTCCCAGACCGGGGCATGAACCTGTGTCCCCTGCATTGGCAGGCGGACTCTCAACCACTGCGGCACCAGGGAAGCCCAATGGCGCCATTTTTCTAACAGCATTTGCTCACTTCGTGTCTCTGTGTCACATTTTGGTAATTCTCGCAACATTTCAGACTGTTTCGTTATTATTATGTTATGGTGATCTGTGATCAGAGATGTTATGATTGTAATTGTTTTGGGGTGCCACAAACTGTGCCCATATAAGACCTTGAACTTGGCTGATAAATGGTGTGTGTGTTCTGACTGCTCCATCAACTGGCCGTTACCTCATTTCGCTCCCTCTCCTCGGCCCTCTCTATTTCCTGAGACACAGCAATATTGAAATCAGGCCTATTAATAGCCCTACAATGGCCTCTTAAGTGTTCAAGTGAAAGGAAGAGTCTCAGGTCTCTCACCTTAAATTAAAAGCTGGAAATGATGAAGCTTAGTGAGGAAAGCCAGTCAAAAGCTGAGACAGGCTGAACACTAGGTCTCTTGCACCAAACAGCCAAGTTATGAATGCAAAGGAAAAGTTCTGGAAGGAAATTAAAAATGCTACTTCCGTGAATGCACTGAAGGACGCTAAACAGCCTTATTGCTAATATGGAGAAGTGATAGTGGTTTGAACAGAAGAGCCAACCAACCACAACATTCCCCTAAGCCAAAGCCTAATCCAGAGCAAGACCTTACCCATCTTCAATTCTATGAAGGCTGAGAGAGGTGAGGACGCTGCAGAGGAAATTTTGAAGCTAGCAGAGGTTAGTTCATGAGGTTTAAAGGACAAAGCCATGTCTACATAACATAAAAGTCCAAGGGGAAGCAGCAACTGCTGATGTAGAAGCTGCAGCAAGTTATCCAGAAGACCTCACTGAGATAATTAATGAAGGTGGCTACACTAAACAACGATGTAGACAAAACAACCTACTCTTGGGAGAAGATGCCATCTAAGACTTTCATAGCTGGAGAAGAGAAATCAATGCCTGGATGCAAAGCTTCAAAGGACAGGCTGACCCTCTTGTTAGGGACTCTTGCAACTGGTGACCCGAAGTTGAAGCTAATGCTCATGTCCCATCCTGGAAATCCTAGGGCCCTGAAGAATTATTCCATCTCCTCTGCCTGTGCTCTACAAATGGAACAACAAAGCAGCTCATCTGCTTACAACGTGATATACTGAGTATTTTAAACCCACCGTTGAGAATTACTGCTCAGAAAAAAAAGATTCCTTTCAAAATATTACTTCTCAGTGACGATGCACCTGGTCACCCAAGAGCTCTGATGTACAACGAGATGAGTGTGTTTTCACGCCTGCTAACACAACGTCCATTCTGCAGCCCACAGATCAAGGAGTGGTTTCAACTTTCAAGTCTTATTCATTAAGAAATACATTTTGTAAGGCTACATCTGCCACAGATACTGATTCCTCTGATGGATCTGGGTAAAGTCAATTGAAAACCTTCTGGAAAGGATTTGCCCTTCTAGATGCCATGAAGAACATGTGCGATTCATGAGAAGAGATCAAAATATCAACAGGAGTTTGGAAGAAGTTGATTCCAGCTCTCGTGGATGACTTGGAGGGGTTCAAGACTTCAGTGGAGGAAGTCACTGCAGCTGTAGCAGTGCAGGAAATAACAAGAGACCTAGAAATAGAGGTAGAGCATGAAGATGGGACTGAATTACTGCAATCTCATCATAAAACTGTAACAGACGAGGAGTTGCTTCCTATGGATGAGTGGAGAAGGGATTTCTTGAGATGGAATCTACTCCTGATGAGGATGCTGTGAAGATGGTTGAAATGACAACAAAGGATTTAGAGTATTACATAAACTTAGTTGATAAAGCAGTGGCAGAGTTTGAGAGGACTGACTCCAATTCTGAAAGAAGTTCTGTGGGTAAAATGCCATCAAGCAGCACTGCATGCTACAGAGAAATCATTAGTGCAAGGAAGAGTGAATCAGTGTGGCAAACTTCACTGTTGTCTTATTTTAAGAAACTGACACAGCCCCTCCAGCCTTCAGTAACCACCACTCTGATCCTTTAGCAGCCATCAATGCCAAGGCGAGACCTCCCACCAGCAAAAAATTACAACTTGCTGAAGCCTCAGATGATGGTTAGCATTTTTTTTGCAATAAAATGTTTTTAAATTGAGGTATATACATTTTTTTAGACATAATGCTATTGCACACTTAATACATTATGGTATAGTGTAAACAACTTTTAGATGCACTGGGAAACCAACAAATTCATGTGACTCAATTTATTGTGGTCTGGAACCAAACCCACAGTATCTCCGAGGTATTCACTTTTCTTACCACTCTCTCAGTGATTAGAAATTGCCTGAAAAATCATATGCAATTTAAGATTGTATTTCACCTATTATTTTCAGCAAGGTCTAATGATGAAAAGTGCTGGCACTTCTATCCAGTGTTGATACTATTCTAATTCATGAAGTCGATTAGGAGAACCAGGCAGCGACTAAATAATTGATGTCTTCAGCTGGCAAGACACTAATTCTTCCTATGAATGCATTATGCCTTTATGTGTCTACCTGGTATCTAGAAATGAACTACTCACTGACAATGTCCGATGCATCTCAATACACTGCTAAAGAGTGAATAGTCTTAGAGCCTGGTTCACATCCTTTTGGGCAGGGCTGGACCTGGCTTCCCACCACCTTGGGACCCATTGACCCAGGGACTCCCACCTGGATGGACAGACTCTGGCTCTTCGCCCCATTTCCAGTGAACACTACCCTCCACATATTATTGTAATTTTCTCAGGCCAGTTGCTCCATGGTCCATCTGGTTAAGCTAACCTCCTGAAGGGGCATCTGGTCAACCCACTAATCAGGACCCATGGTCAACCCATCTTCCAAACAGTTATTTATCATGATTATTGAGTTTTCTTGGTGCCCTCTTAAATTTTATGCCCTAATTCTGGCCCTGATGTCAGGCTTCAGTGACAACAGGAGGGTTCCTTCTTCCTGATGGCCCATGTTCCATGAAAGCATGTTGGCACAATCAGGCCACGATATTGCCTCAGTTCACTTGTTTGTTCAGGCTAGTGTTTGCCTGGTCTCTAAAAATTGCTTGGAGGATCCACGTATAGAAATGCGTCTAGATATCAGGCAGCACTAACCCCTCTCATGCTGGATTCCACTTACTAGTCTCCTGACCTTGGAGAACTCAGTGGCTTCATGTATTCCTTCCTTCCTTCCTTCATTCATACATGCATTCCTTCCTTTTGAGTGCCTAAAAACGTGCTTCAGGTTTTCCATCTGAAACTTGGTGTAACGACATCAACTTTAATAATATATAATAAAACAAGAATACAATCCTATCTAGACTCTGTATTCAGATCCTTGCATCGCCAGCCCCTTGGGGTCATTCAGATGTCACCTCCAAAGGCAGACCTTCTCTGACCATGAACCCAAAGTTGTCCTTGTTCACCAGTGTCTATCACATCAGCCTGTTTTCATTCCTCTCTAGCAATTGCATTTTGAAATTCTGCTTTTGTGTATTTATCGTTTGTCTCTCTCTGTTTTAGAATGTCAGCTCCATGGGGGTAGGGACCTTATTGGTTCTTTTAATACGGTTATATCCTCAGCACCTAGAAGACAGTCTGGCGTGTAATAGATGCTCGTGAAATTATTTGTTGAATGAAGGTCAGGGCGTGGGTCAAATGCCGCTCCGATGTTTGTGAGGGTGTTTTGTTTCTTTTCAAGCTTCATATATATGATGAAAGGTAAATGCTTGGAGGACTTTGGCCCAGCAGTCTCTGGGGAAAGTAATTTTAGTTCTCGGAATCCTGGCCATCTCATCTGTAAAATGGCAGGAATGGTAGTACGTGCCTCGTAGGACTGCTGTGAGCGTTAATTTGATAACATAGCATACGAATAGCACTTGGCATGGGACTAAGTGTTAAGTCACCGTGGTGTGACGAGTTCATGGCAGCAGCCTCCATCTTCAGTGAATTCCAGAAATACCCAGAATTTATTTAATGTCCCATTAGAGACTTTTTTTCATTATCAATTGATCCAGCCCTTTAAAACCCATTGCAGTGTGAGGTCATTTGCATAATGGTGAGTTCTCTGAGTTTACTCTTTGGTTGTTAAATTGGAACTTTCAGAAATTCATCATGAATCTCCAGGTGTGATTTAAATGGAGGTGAGCTTTTGAGGACTCCTCCTAGGTCTAAGTCTTGTCCTCTCCTAGGGCGTCTCTCTCTTCTGTGTGATGTTCATTCAGTAATTTTTTACTGAGCACCTACTTGGTGCGAGGTTCTGTTCTTGGAGCTGAGTGGAGAATAAGATAGGAAAGGTCCTTGTCCTCATGGGCTTATTCTATTGATGGAGAAGTAACCTACATATGCACAAGTTAAGTGAACACACATACATACATGTAAACTATGTTCAGGGGTAGATGCTATGAAGACATAAGACAGTATCATGCAATAGAAAAGGGATATGCTTGGTTGTGAGAGGGGTGGATGATTATTTTAGATAAGGTGGCAGAGGAGACCTCCATGAAAGGGTGGCGCTGAAGGAAATGGGAGGTCCGGGCACGTGGGTGTCTAGAAAGAGCATCTAAGGCGGAGGGAGGAGAAATTGGAGAGGCCCTGAGGCAGGGGTGTGGTGTGCTTGGTGTGTTTGGCAAAAAGAAGTTGGCCAATGCCACTGGAGCATTGGCCAACTTCTTTTTGCCAAACAGAGGGGAAGTCATGCCAGAGAGATGCTGGAGCCTTCGTCTTTTGGGCCTCGCAGGCCTTGGTGAGGACGGTGGATTGTACTGAGTGAGGTGGGAAGTTAGGGGAGGAGTGGCTTATGTTTTCAAAGGATATCTTGGCTGCCCCTGGGGAGTCATTCCTGGGGGCGGGACAGAGGCAGAGAGACCAGCGAAGAAGCTGTTGTGATGGTCCAGATGAGAGATGATTCTGGCTGAGGTTAGGCTGCTACAGAGCAGGGAGTGAGGAACCCTCAGAATCTGGGCTTATTACGACAGTGGGACCGATTGGATTTACTGACATTTTGGAGCCCTGGTGTGTGAACGAAAGACAAGAATCAAGGATAACAGCAGAATTTCCCCCGAGTGACTGGAAGATGGACTTGCCATTTATGGACCTGGGGAGAAGTGCTGGGAGGGGCCGGCTGGGGAACAGGGTGGCGTCACGTGACTGGTGTGGGCCACAGCAAATTTGAGATGCCTGTTCAACGTCCATGTAGGCAGTCTGGAGATCAGAGGACAGGTCTGGCCTGGAGACATAACTTTGGGAGCCCCCAGCGCAGAGTGGGTATTAAACACAATGTCATTTCATGGTTTCTTAGATTTTATCATCAACCCCTCAATTCACCTTTTCCCACAGGAGCTGGACCACATATGGGCTCCTATCCCATGATTCCCACTCCTCGTCAGGGTGAGGTCAGGTCCCACCCAAGTCAGTAGACTGTCCCGCTGCAGCCAGGGTGAAGCCGCTTAATGGGATGAGTGCCCAGCGGTGTATGGTGTGAAAATCTGTGCTGCGAGAGGGCAGCCCACAGTGTAGCGGAAGTCGCCCTGTTGTTTGTCGTGTCATTAGTGGGGAAAGGAAAACAGGATACAGTCTTTTATGGGTAGATCTCACCAGGGCAACGGGTGAGACCCCTTCCTGTTTAGAGCATCACTGTTCTGCTCTCCAGAGCAACTTAGCATGATTCACATGGTGCAGACGCCTCCGTACCCAGCCTATAGTGTTTTGGAGTTCTGAGTATCTCACGGGCTCGTGGCCAGAAGTAGAAAAAGAGGTTCTTTGTAATTGGGGTGAAAGGAAGAAAGTGCTGGACTATGAAATTCTGAGAGCAGAGGCTCTACCACCTGGCCCTGCAGACCATCTCCATCCTGGGTCTGTGCAGAGGCTGTACCTTTCACAGGGACCTGCGACAGTTTTCCAGCAAAGACCCACCTGTTTGTGTATCTCTGTGACAATGAGTCGTTCGTCTGGACCTGGCACTGGATAGTGAGGGGTAGGAGACATGTGCCTGCCCTTTAGGGTCTGATGGGAGACACACACATAAACGAATGAAGTTTACATGCTAAAATAAGGGCACAGGGATGGTCTAAGGAGGAACTGACAAACTTTCCTGGTGGATCAAAGAAGACATTTCCAAGGCTGTCCCTGTATCTGCCCATAGTGATGACGTGGGGATGGGCTTATGATCCAGCCCTGCCTGATACCAGGACCAAGACTTGTATTTTACTGCCAGGGAAGAGAACAATCCTCTCTCTTTCTCTCTCTCTGTCAAAATACTGCTGTGTGGGTATATATTTTCATTTCTCTCAGTGTCTAGGCGTGGAATGGCTGGGTCCTATGGTAATTCTATGGTAACTTTTGGAGAAACTGCCAAATTGTGCTCCCGTGCAGCTGCACCATTTTACATTTCCCAGCAGCAATGTGTGACCGTTGCAATTTCTTCCCTTTCTCCCCAACACTTGTTATTTTCTGTTTTTTCTTTTTTCTTTTCTTTTTTTTTTCTGGATGAAAGCCATCCTAGTGGGTGTGACTATCTGTTGGTTTTGGCTTAGACTATTTTAGCTCTGTTTTCTGTCCCTTGCCCGGAAGAGTTTTATTTGGTGCATTTTGGAAGGATGATTTTGACATGTGGTGTTGGTAGTTCCGACCGAAGGAACTGCATAGGCTAAAGCATGGAGGTGGGAGAGCCTAAAGGACATTCAAGGAATTGCAGATGATCTGGGGTATTGGGAATATGGTGTGTGAAAGGCCAGGAGATCAAGGTGAGGGGTTGTGATGTGGGGAATCTTGGCTGTCAGACTGAGAAAGAGCTAGTGAGGTATATGAGTGGACAGATTTAATTCATTGTGCAGTTGGTTTCTAACAAACACCTTTTCTAAATGAAACTTTTTTTGTAGTTACTCTGTGTGTACCAAGAAAGCTAATAGCTTAGGGTTTGGTTGTGTTTTTTTGCAGGGGGAGTTTTGTATTTTTTGGAATGATTTGTTAATTTTTCTCACTTTACCAAAGATAGCAGCTTATACCTCAACAGAACAGGGATATTTTAACTCACATAACTGCAGACAAACTGGAGCAATATTGTTTGAAAAGTTTCTCTTTTTTCATTGGATAGCTAATGAAATGAACAAATAAATGCAAACTAAGGACTATGATAAACATCATGGGAAGATTTACTTGTCTCTTAGGGGTTTAAGTTTCGACCACCTTTACTGGGGAGCAGTGTGCATCCCAGATGTTGTTTTGTTCTTTTTTTTTTTTTTAGTCATTAAATGATCTCTCTTTGGTTATACAACAGTACAACGAAGCTAAACACATGAGTAACCCAGAAGAACTAGACCTATAGTCCAGTCTTTCTAAACAATGCTATCATTTTCTTTCTTTTTCATGTTCTTAAAATGAGAGAGTGTATGGAACACAGCTCATATAATACCTGGGGCACGGTAGGTAAACTGTAGATGTTATTGGTCCGTGTCTACCAGTCCACACCTGTGCACACATGCCTTTTCACCTAAAATGATGCACTTTTTTAGGAGTTTGGGATTAACATATATACACTACTATATATAAAATAGATAATCAACAAGGACCTACCGTATAGCACAGGGAACTCTACTCAATATTCTGTAATAACCTAAATGGGAAAAGAATTTGAAAAAGCATATATATATATATATATATATATATATATATATATATATATATGACTGAATCACTTTGCTGTACACCTGAAACCAACACAACATTGCAAATCAGCTATACTCCAGTATAAAATAAAAATTAAAAGAAGTAAAATGATGCACTTTTATGTTCTACTTTTCCATTTACCATTCAATCAGAAGAACTTCCAGGGTTGCCATGGTATTCACAAACACCCCTTCAGTGCTGCAAATGTCTGTCCAGGGCGTTACCATCAGGTCACTGCTTGTCCTCTGTTGGACATTCACAGCTGAGGGGAACCTTGACAGATGTTATCCTGTCCAGTATCTAGTCTTCATTTGTCTGGCAGGTGCACCCCTACCGTGTCATGGGAACCGTCCTCCCCACCCTCAGTCCGTGTTGTTCAGGGTGAGAGGGTCACGCCCTTCCCTGTTCCCGGTGTGGCCACGTGTCCTGGCCTTGGACACTCCGATGACTTCACCCCTCTAGACGCTGTGATGAAGGCTTGGGCCTGTCACCCAAGTCTTGCCAGTGAGACTCCACCATGAGCTTTTGTGTGAACAGTTTGGAAAAAGATTTTCTTTCCATGGAGCTTGTCAGCAGAAGGATGAGGGGGTCTGGACTCCCCAACACCACCTACTGGACCTGGGGCCACAACACAAAAAAGTAGGGAGAGACTCTGTCCTGATGATGTTGTTTGAGCCCAAGATCCAGTCTGCCCACATTGCAATGTTCTGTCATAGGAGCCAATACATTTTCTTTCGTTCTTTTTTTTTGTGTGGTTTAAAAAAAACCTCGTACCCTAAAATTGACACTCTTAACGATTTTAAAGCCTACAGCACAGTAGTGTTAACTAGAGGGAATGTGTGCAACAGTTCTAGAATTTTTTTTTTTTTTTTTTTTTTTTTTTGCGGTACGCGGGCCTCTCACTGTTGTGGCCTCTCCCGTTGCGGAGCACAGGCTCCGGACGCACAGGCTCAGCGGCCATGGCTCACGGGCCCAGCCGCTCCGTGACACGTGGGATCCTCCCGGACCGGGGCACGAACCCACGTCCCCTGCATCGGCAGGCGGACTCTCAACCACTGCGCCACCAGGGAAGCCCCGATTTCTAGAATTTTTCATCTTGTGAAACTAAAAATCTATGCCTATTGAACAGCAACTTTCCCTTTTCCATCCCCCCAGACCCTGGCAACCACCATTCTACTTTTAGTTCTGAGAGTTTGACTACTTAAAGACCCATATAAGTAGAATCATGCAGTGTTTGTTGTTTTTGTGACTATCTTATTTCACTTAGCGTGATGTCCTAAAGGTCCATCCATGTTGTAGCATGTGACAGGATTTCCCTCTTGTTAAAGGCTGAATAATATTCCACTGTACGTTTGCACCTCATTTTGTCTATCCGTCCATCACTGGTGGACGTCTGGATTGCTTCTGCCTCTTGGCTATTGTGAATAAAGCTGCAATGAACGTAGAGGTGCAAAGATCTCTTCAAGATCCTGTTTTCAGGGGCTTCCCTGGTGGCGCAGTGGTTGAGAGTCCACCTGCCGATGCAGGGGACACGGGTTCGTGCCCCGGTCCGGGAAAATCCCACGTGCCGCGGAGCAGCTGGGCCTGTGAGCCATGGCCGCTGAGCCTGCGTGTCCGGAGCCTATGCTCTGCAATGGGAGAGGCCACAACAGTGAGAGGAAAAAGATCCTGTTTTCAGGTCTTTTGGCAATATATCCAGAAGTGGAATTGCTGGGTGATATGGTAATTCTATTCCTAATTTTTTGAGGAACCGCCGTACTGTTTTCCACAGCAATTGCACCATTTTACATCGAACCAACAGTGCACAAGGGTTCCCATTTCTCCACATATGCTTGTCAACATTTGCTATTTCCTGAGTGTGTTTTTTAAAAAAATCCTATCAGATGTGAGGTGGTACCTCACTGTGGTTTTGATTTGCCTTTCCCTGATGAGTGAGTGATGTTGAGCATCTTTTCATATGCTTGTTGGTCACTTGTATACTTTCTTTGGAGAAATGTCTATTCAAGTCCTATGCCCATTTTAAAAATCAAGCTATTATCTTTTTCTCGTTGTTGAATTGTGGGATTATTTTATATACTACGGAAATTAACCGCTTGTCGGATATATGGCTTTGCGATATTTCCTCCCGTTCCGTAGGCTGCCTTTTCACTCTGTGGATTGTTTCTTTGGCTGCTCAGTTTTTCATTTTGATGCGAGGCAGGGTGGTCTCCACTAGACCCCAGGTTTCCCATCTTCCAGCGGAGTGTCTTTTACCCTTGAAATGGTGAGCTGCTGTGTTTTATTTGTGGCATTGCAGGAGAAATCCTTCAAATGCAACTGCTTATTGAAACAGCTGTCTGCTAGTTGAGGCATGTATTCAGCTATAAAATAAAACCAGTCTTTCTTGTATTTCCATGAGACAGGTGTGTGCAGTGCGCTGAAATCAAGATGAAAGCTTCGTTCCTCACGCCTTAGAGCCTGAGCCTCCAAACCACATTGCTCAGAAGGTTCTCTTGCGTGTTGTGAAGACAGATGCGCTCTAGGAAATGTCCAAGAACAGGCCGTATTCAAGGCAGGGAGGCTGTGGAACTCCTCTACATTAAAATACGATTTATTTTGCTTCCCAGTGATCATTTTCAAAAGGCATGTGCAGGTCGAAAATCCCATTTGCTGGTTATAGCCGGGGTCACCAGGGCAGACCTGGACTCCGGCGTTAGGGATGGTACATGGGGGTCTAGGACAGGCAGGTGGAGCTGCTCCATCTCCCTTCAGGAAAGACGTGCTCTTCGCTGCAGGGAGGACAGTGTGTGACAGCTGCCAGCTGCTGCCACCCACCCTCAGGGTCCCTCTGGGCTGCAGAGCTGAGCTGAGGCTACTTTCTCCCCGGATAGCCCCCAGCCATCGACTGTGGACCACACGGATTCTGTCTGGGCTCCGGCCATCCCTGCCCAAGGCTGGACTTGTCTCCCGGGCGTCTTTGCTCCGGAGCTCCGCGCTGGGCTGGGCGAGCCTCTTTCAGATCTGCACTGTGCTCGGAGCCTCCCCCTGTCCCATCTTTCTCCCTCCTCCTCCTCCTC
Source organism: Mesoplodon densirostris (assembly GCF_025265405.1). Taxonomy (NCBI): domain Eukaryota; kingdom Metazoa; phylum Chordata; class Mammalia; order Artiodactyla; family Ziphiidae; genus Mesoplodon; species Mesoplodon densirostris. The sequence continues at coordinate 5,051,333 of NC_082675.1, read as the reverse complement.
TCTCTCCAGGGTATCACTCTCAACGTCCTCACTCCCAGCTCCATTTTAGCATCTGCCTCTTGAAGCATCGAAATAACACAGGGTCCAAGATGCTTCCTCTCTATACATCCCTGATGTTTTTGGCTCCTGAGCCATGGCACCCAGTTTCTTTATGAGCCACGTCTCAGTGGCTGGTCTTCAGCATTGGGGGTGAGGAGAAGAAATAGCAAAAAGAGGTTGTAAAGAAAAGTTCCGAGTTCGTGTCACTTTGGAAATGAGGGTGGGAGCAAATCCAGACACCACGGGTCCTATGTGGGGAGGACAGCTCCCCATCTGGGGTCGCTGATTTGTTCAGGGGTCAGAGTAAGGAAATGGTTTGGATGCCTGGACATCTTTTGAGTTGACATCTTTCTCTGGGAGTCGTTTTCCCTGCTTTATCATCCTGCCTCCCCGTATTTCTGTAAGCGTTCATCCTTGCCTAGACCAGGCTAAGAGGAGGAGGACCATCTTGGTCGGCTTTGCTGAGATGAGGTAGGCACCCTCCCTGTCCCGGCCGGCTCTAGTTAACCCTGAGATCGCAGCTTAGCAGCACAAAGGAAAATGAATGGCTGGCGTAACTGATGAGTGCAGGACAGGGCTGGCTTCAGGCATAGCTGCCTCTGGAGGGACCCACTGCTGCCATCAGGATACAATCTCTGCCAGCCGCTGGGCACCGTGGATCCTGGGATGGTGCCACCCTGAGGTGGGTTCTCTCCTGGGTGTGGTAGGGGCGCCTCCATCAATTCTGGGCTTACCTCCTGGCCTCAGACAACCCCCCTGGGAAAGATGACGGTTCTCACAAGTCCAAGCAAAGTCCCGGAAATAGGTTCTGACCGGCCACACCTGGAAGGAGCCGGGGGTGGAGTCAGCCCCACCTGGACAGAGTGGACAAAGTGAGGGAGAAGTTGATCCCTGAGAAGACTCAGGTGTGTGACAGGTAGATGTCACCTCACCTGGATGACAGGTATAGAGGAAGGTTTGACAAAACGAGGTGTGCGTGGGACCACCCAGCACAGTGCCTGGCTCACAAGCAATTCGTCAATGGAAGTTGTAGTTTAGGTTAGTATGATTGGCATTGTTACCACCATCGTTATTATGGTATTTTATTTTATTGTTTTATATAACAAAATGTGTCAAGATGCCTATTCCCTTTAAATAGCTGTAGAACTAAGAGGAAATAAGCGAATTCTCCCTATACCTTTCTTTGTGATGGTGAGAAGTACATGATCTTGTCTTCTCTTTCTAGAACATTAAGGAAGCATTTGAGACATCCGTTAAGTTTTTTTTCTGTATAAGGATTGCTGTTACCAATCTTGAGTATAAAAGTGGCTGTGAAATTTAGCTCTGGTTTTTCTGTTGACATTAATTGGGTATGTAACTTTGTCACCTACTTTTGTACCTTGTAATTAAAACATGATGTGTTTGCGTTAATGTCTGGGGAGTAGGGGGCTCAAAAGGTGTTTAAAGAAGGCAAGTTTGACAGTATGAGCCTATATAATATAAAAATGGCAAGGTTTGACTTTCGGGGTAAGGCAAATTGTTATCATCTTTCACTGAGTTGAAATTCACGTAATGTAAAATTAACCACTTTAACATGAACAACTCAGTGGCGTTTGGCACATTTGCAAGGCTGTGCCTCCAGCATCTCTAGTTACAAAAACGTTTTAAGCAGTTGCTTCCCAATTTTCCACCCCTGTCCTCGGGAATCACCGATCTGCTTTCCATCTCGTGGATTTACCTTTTCTGGATGTTTCATATAAACAGAACTGTACAACATGTGAGCTTTTGTGTCTGGCTTCTTCCTCTTAGCAGAGTGTTTTTGAGGTTCACTCACAGTGTAGCATGGATGAGTCTGTCATTCCTTTTATGGCTGAATAATAGTCTGTTGAGTGGATACACCACAATATGTTTATCCATTCATCAGTCGATGGACATTTGGGCTGTCTCCAGCTTTTGGCTATTGGGAATAGTGCTGCTATAAACATCTGTGTGCTAGGATCTGCAAGAGTCCCTGCTTTCTTTTTTTAGGGGGGTGGAGTATATACCTAGGAGAAGAACTGCTAATTCATATGGTAATTCTATGTTTAACTTTTTGAGAAAATGCCAACCTGGTTCCAGGATTGCCTTTTGAAAATAATAATAACATCTACCTTAATTCTCGGGCTTGAATGCCAGCTGGGACCGGTCTTCCAGGAAGTAGACGTGTAAAGCTGGTCTTTCTCACAGATATGCAACTCCACGGGAGATTGGAACAGAGTCTGAGGCTCATTTGCATCGGTCAGGCTCAAATGGTGAGAAATAATTTGCAAAACACATCATAAAGCAGAATCTTCCTCTCCACCCAAATCTGTAGTTGTTAGTGAATGGCAACCTATTATGTATGGACTGCTGAGTATACTTTGGGAAAATCTGTCTGGATACTTGTAATCAGGTGCAGGACAGCATTACAGCAATCCTGATTTAACGCCAGCCCTATTAGAAGCAGGCTCTCATCAGCTCTACACAAACGATAATTTATGTTTTCATCGACTGCGCACTCCTCACTGGCTTTTGAATCAAACCTGGATATGTATCTCCTTTTTTTAAGAGCACAGTATATTTCACTTTCACTTAAAGGTGTCCGGATGGATTAGGAAAAGATTCAAACTCAAAACTGATCTTATCATAATTTAAAAAAATGATTGGGAGAAAATGGAGCCACTTGGACAGCCAAGTCATGCAGTTATCCTGATTTATGGTGCAGATTTTCTCTCTCGTGCTCAATCCACCCCTTTCCTTAAGAGAAAGAAATCTGAAGAGTCTGTAAGCTAAATGAGTTAACTCTTCCTTCACCTGATTTTTCTTTCTTAAGAAAATCCCTTTATTTTTTCCCAAGAATCTAAATTTTTTCTCTTCCCACTCTGAGACAAAATTATTATATTTTTGGTATTGGGACTCTTCTATTCTTCCAACCGTAGTTAATACTGACCGACTATTGAGGTTCTGAGGGGTAAAGTTCAAACATACCTTTCTTGGCATTGTGGATTTTTAATTTGCTTCCATTTAAAGAGCACATAAAAGCATTTTGGTTCTGTCAATTGGTTGAGTTGGGTTTTTTTTGGCAAAGAGAAACATCATGTCTTTTGGTATCTGTCTTATTAGCTGAAATCTTGGTGAAATTTTTTATCTTGGACTAGGCAGGAACTATTGCTTTGGCAAGAACAGAAAACCAGTCGTGAGTAAAAAAAGGTAGTTTATTGGGAGGCTGCTAGGTTAGTGCATGAAATTCGGAGGTCCACCAAATGACTGAGCTACAGGAAGATCAAAGCCAAAGGTATTTCTAAAGACCTCAGAGGAAGGAATTCCAAGAGACTCCCTTTAGGGTTCTGTCCTCAATATTGTCTTATCTCTCAATCTTATTCTTTATTTTAATTAATTCATTCATTCATTCATTTTGGCTGTGCCCCATGGCTTGCGCGATCTTAGTTCCCCGACCAGGGATTGAACCCACACCCCTAGCAGTGGAAGTGCGGAGTCCTAACCACTGGACCGCCAGGGAAGTTCCTCAATCTTATTCTTTAAACTCAGTTTATCAAAAGAAAATCTGATTGGCTTTTTGCTATCCCATGGACTGGCTTTCCATGGGTCAGACATTGCTCTGGTCCAATCAGTTTGGCTAGATGTAGGCTGGTGGGGGAGAAAGGATCACCTAACACAGACTTAGCTGCTGGAGTCCAAACCTCGGAAGAGTCTTTCTCAGGGATGGGCTATGAGCTGAGCAGACACCCCCAAAAGGTGTCCTCTCACAACCTACCCCTCTTGTTGGGTAACATCTATGTAACCTAATCTTCTCTACCTTTGTGTGCACATACTACATGGCGAGAACATTGTTAAGTTTGGGCCACTCCACGTCCATATCTGCTTCTTTTCATGCAACGTCTTGACTTCCTTCTGGGAACTTCCTTTCTCTTATCACAAGCATCGTGGATGGGCTGCAAATTAAGGTACCCTACATGCACTGACCATGCTATGGGGACATCACCTGGTCAGTCAATCACATGCTCTCTTCTGGGACGTTGAGTCTGGACTAAGTTGGCACAAGGTTGGACAAGACAGTATGAGCATATCCATTTTATCTTTGCAATGGATGAGCTGTTACCAGCTGCCCTGGTTTCCGTTGTTTCTGAGACCTATTTTTTTAAGCTTTTCTTTTAAACCAGTGAGCTATAGCCACCTGGTGTCCTCCAACAAATTTGACGAATTCTGCTTAAGTTATTCAGAGTCAGTGTCTGTTGCTTACACCCCCAGAGCCCTAACTGATTCACTGTTGAAAGTCAGGAGAATGGCTCTGAAAACTAGGGGATGTGGGTCCTTTGTCAGAAAGGAGAGTGTCAGTTAAGGTCACTGGGCTGTTTTTACTAAGACCAGAAGATAGTCTCCAGAAATTATTTGTAAAAGAAGGGGAAAATGGCTCTAAAAATTCTCACTTAACTCAGTCTGCTTAGCTCTTGAGCACCCTGATTCACTAAGGTTCTATAAAATCGCCTTCTCTTTTAACTGACCATATTTCTGATCGTTGCAAAGTGGGAAGGTAAAATGAGTTGCCTTTTGCCTCTTTTTCCCTCTTGACAAGGGTCTTCTTGTCCGATCCATTTTGCTACCATGATCCCTTGCCAGTGGTGTTCATTGCTGCAGTTTCTGTGCTGCTTGTACATCACTACCACGCTTAGAAAGAGCGGCACACCGTAACATACTTAGCTGGGACAAGGTCTCCTCATTCCCCTGTGACCTTCGTGAGCACTAGAACAAGGTCTGATTTCCCTTCTTACCTGTTATGCCATACCCAGTACTTGGCACTTAGGGGTACTCAATAAATCTTTATTGAATTGAATTGTGTTACTATTCTTTTTACCAAAACCTGTGCCTGAGTTTCCATTTTAGAATGCATTGAAGGTATTGTGGTTTCATCCACTGAGTGAATTAAGAGCTCTGGGTCTTTCCTCTGGGAGAGGTTTGCAATCTGAATTTTAATGTTAAACGTGGTGAGATTAGGCAAGTTGGGCTGGAAGTAAAGACCCCACACATCTACCTTACGGCTTCTTGACTTATTCCAGTCGCTGCCAGTGGAACCACTCTTAAGCTACTGTTTCTCTCCATCTTCGATTCTGAGCACCAACTGCAGTCCAGTCTTAGCTGCCATCTTTTTTTTTTTTCTACTTGCTTTCAACTGAAGGATCTACTTGTCGTCCAGTTTAAGTATTAGCAAGAATACCAGAATTACCTGGGACTAGGAAAATAATGTGTGTGTGTGTGTGTGTGTGTGTGTGTGTGTGTGTGTGTGTGTGTGTGTGTATTAGCACAATTATGGGCAGAGTAGTGGTGCTACAGGGAATCATAAAATTGCCCCTGGAAGGAATATCATTTATGGCTAGCTTATGCTGTATTCTTCTCAGCCCTGAGACCTGTCCAGTTAAAAAAATCTATATTGGAGCAAGAAAGAGCTGATGAAGAGCAAATTAGAATGATTCCTCAGTGGAAAGGGCATGGACATAAAATCAGGTGTGATCCTTGCTTTATTGTAGTATATCACTCCACTGTATTATATGATTAGTGATAGACTATTAGCACATGATATTGTATGTTACTATATTGTGTTACACTGTATTGATTATGGAGAGAGTAATTGTGATGTTAGACGGCGTTGGATAAAACTGGACCCTTCTGTGTGCTGGCTGTGTGACCTTGGGTGAGTTGGGATGGTTTGACCAAGAAACACATTTTTGAGGTGTTATTAGAACAGGGTGGCTGTACTTACAGCAGTCTGGTGCAGATGTGAAAAATTCTGGGCCTGAAGGATCATGGGTTCTCAATGCATTACGTCTGAAGGCCTTGAGAATTGATATCTGAGGCCTGATGGGCTGTGACAATTACTCTTGAACTTCTGCAGCCCCAGAACCTTCTTTTGTGGTGGAGTAATATTGTCTTCTAAATACGAAGCTCTCAGGTGCTGTAAGAACCCTCTGAGGGTGTGGCCACTGCTAAATTTCTGTTTCCTGGCGTCAGGAGACAAATGTGCCTAATTGTTCACCGTCCCCAATTTTAGTTTTTTGGACTGACTTAATATCTTCAGTGGAATTAATTATGATCTCCCTTTGGGGTGGGGTCAGTTTTAATGTGTCTTGCTTGTGTTATTCTCCCTGCTCAAGTTAAGGGGATTGATACAGTATGCAATAGCTCACTTGAAAGTGCTAAGATCAGAAGGTAAAGAATGCCAAATGCCACCCCACTTAGACTTCCTGCTCTACAATGCCGTTTTATATTGTAGCTTTTAGGGAAGAAAGGAATGTTGCTTAAGAAAGATCATCATTCCCTGGGCCCAGCCAAGGGACCAAGTTTCCAGAGCCCTGAAGACAAGAGGTGACACCCCAAAATATGTACTCATTCTCCACTCTAACTTCATTGGCCGAGCAGCTGCCAAGAGCAAAGGCCGCATCTCCCAATACCTGGCCAACAAATGCAGTATCGCCTCACGAACTGATTGCTTCTCTGAGGTACCTACCAGTGTATCTGGGGAGAAGCTTCGAGAACAAGTTGAGGAGCGGCTGTCCTTCTATGAGATTAGAGATAGCCCACGGAAGAATCTGGAGGTCATGAAGGAGGCAATGGTTCAGGCAGAGGAAGCAGCTGCCGAGATTACTAGGAAGCTGGAGAAACAGGAGAAGAAACGCTTGAAGAAGGAAAAGGAAAGGCTGGCTGCGATTGCCCTGGCGTCCTCAGAAAACAACAGTAAGACCCCAGAAGAATGTGAGGGAACAAGTGAAAGACCCAAAAAGAAGCAAAAGCAAAATCCCCAGGAAGCTCCTCAGGAGAATGGAATGGAAGACCCATATGTCTCCTTCTCCAAGCCCCCCAGAAAGAAATCTTTTTCCAAGGGGGAGCTGGTTAGTAGTGATCTTCAAGAGACAGCTGGCAGTGGAAGTCTCACCAAGAGGAAGCAATCTTTCCCCAAAGAGGAACCAGTTAGCGACCCTGAAGAGTCAGGAAACAAGAGGGTCCCCAAGAAAAAGAGGAAATTCTCTTCCAAGGAGGAGCCTCTCAGCAGTGGACCTGAAGAGGCTGCTGCCAGCAAGAGCAGCAGCTCCAAGAAAAAGAAAAAGCTCCGAAAGCTCTCCCAGGAAGATTAGAATGGACATTTCCCTAGTAGGGCATGACTTGCAGAGATATTTCCCATCCCATCCGCTATAGCCCAATAAAAGTCAAACCAAAACAAAACAAAACAAAAAGAGAAAGATCATCAGCATTGTTTTAAAATACAAGTAGCAACGTACTGCCTTTGATTCAACTATTTGAAGTCCTTGTTTTCTCAAGCTAAGTCCCTTATATGTGGAATCTTAAAAAAAAAATGATACAAATGAACTTATTTACAAAATGGAAACAGACTCACAGACTTCAAAAACAAATTTATGGTTACCAAAGGGGAAACGTGGAGGGGAGGGATAAATTAGGCGTTTGGGATTAACATATACACACTACTATATATAAAATGGATAAGCAACAAGGACCTACTGTATAGCACAGGGAACGCTACTCAATATTCTGTAATAACCTATACGGGAAAAGAATCTGAAAAAGAATGGATATATGTATATGTATAACTTTATCACTTTGCTATACACCTGAAACTAACACAACACTGTAAATCAACTATAATATAAAATAAAAAGTAAATTAAAAAAAAGTTAAGGGGATGAAGTGGGAATTGAACAATATGAAATTTCCCAAAGACAATGTGCATCCCTGAGTAGCCTTGTCTGTTTCTCCTTACTGGATGGTTGTTGTAGTTGTTTTGAGATTGTGTTGAAACCGCAGGGGGTCTGAATTCCGTTACCTAGGCGCTAACTCCCCATTCTGCTTGGGAAGAGAATGCCTCAGTCTGTTTTCTAACTTTTCCTTTGAAATACTATTTAGCATATCTTTCAGGACCCCGTTATTCCACAGCCTTGGTGGAAGTAGGTTTATTACAACAGGTACCTCCCTCTTTTAAAAATTTATTTATTTATTTTTGTCTGTGTTGGATCTTCGTTTCTGTGCGAGGGCTTTCTCTAGTTGCAGAGAGCGGGGGCCACTCTTCATCGCAGTGCATGGGCGTCTCTTGTTGCGGAGCACAGGCTCCAGACGCGCAGGCTCAGTAGTTGTGGCTCACGGGCCCAGTTGCTCCGTGGCATGTGGGATCTTCCCAGACCAGGGCTCGAACCGTGTCCCCTGCACTGGCAGGCAGATTCTCAACCACTGCACCACCAGGGAAGCCCGTACCTCCCTCTTTACAGGAAAATCAATAAGGTTCTTTCTTCCTTAGCTCCAGAAATGAAGGCTGTCTTTGAAAATGGAAGTTGAAGGCTAGAATTGCAGGCCAATGGGTCTAGCATAGGGTGACTGGTCTCTAAGGAATTCACTGGGATATTCCAGTTGTCAGATTCTTTGAACGCAACGCATCATAGCCCTTTGCATGCATTAAGATCATTGATGTTAGCTGCTGTAACAAATAACCCTGTATCTCAGTGGCATAACACAGTCCAGCAAGGCCTGGATGGAGTTTCTGAGCTACATCCAAGTTCAAGCCGTGGTCAGGGACTGCTTCTGTCCTATGCTGTGCCATCTGGAAACTGTGCTTGTTGCCATGCCATCCTTAGAAGTTTCCATGGAAACCCTGGAACATCTCACTGGGTGTTTTCAAAGGCCAGGTTTGGAAGTGGCTTATGTTACCTCTCTCCACATTTCATTGGTCAGTAGGCAGAGACAGGGCTTCAAGGGAGGCTGGCATGTGTAGCCTTTCTATGTGCCCAGGAAGAAAAAACAGCGAGGTGAACGTGTGATATAGCCTTGATGCACTTGTCAAGTATATTTTGCTGTTTTCCACCCTTATGTTGTCTTCTTCTCATAGAATTACTTGTTTTCTTTTCTTTTCTTCCTTCCTTCCTTCCTTTCTTCCTTCCTTCCTTCCTTCCTTTTGAAAGTCACACTCGTGTTCCCCTCTGGACGTCTGTTGAACTTGACCTTATATCTTCCGTATTCATCATTTGACTGTATGCTGTTGCGTCTTATTCTTCAAATGTTTCTTTATCTCAGTCTTGTCTCTCCCATCATCACCTGCTCAATATATTCCCAAAGTGGTCGGCTCGGAAGAAGTTTTCCATTTGTCTGGAAGGGGTTGCTGCTTAGTGCCTACAGAATGAGAGCAGTGCCTATTTTAGCTCTTAATTTATGCAGAAACTCTTAGCAAAGTAGAAATAGAAAGGAACTTTCTTAACTTGAGAGACAGTATCTTTCAGAACTCTACAATAAACATTATGTTTAATAGGAAATCAAAGTTAGGACAAAAGAGGAGGAAGTGTGTTAGTATCATGGCTGACATTGTACTGATTGTCTAGCCAAGACAATAACACATGGGAAAGAAACAAATTATAAAGATTATGTATCAGTTTTTGCTGCAAAACAAATCACCCTAAAATGAAGTTGTCTAAGATAACAACCATTTACTTAGTGTGTAATTATGTGAGTCTGCACTGCTGCTCGGGCTCAGCTGGGCAATGCTTTTTATGGACTTCTCTCTTGTACTGGTGGCCAGCTGCTGGGTAGTTGATTGTTGTTGTAGCCACTAAGTTGGGATGCTTCATTTCACAGAGAAACCTAACTGATACAATTAGAAGAAAGGGGACAACACGCTCATTATCTGTGGATGATATTCTAGTTTACTAAGAAGATCTTAGTATTAGGAACAAGACTGCATTGAAGAAATTGGTTTTATCACATTCAAGCCTATGTATACCAATCAGCATTTTGGGGGGCCGGATGTTGGTCCTGAGAGACTTTTTTCTTCAAGCGATGCACTTGCAATCATCATTTGCATATGCAACGATCCCTTTAATTATCTCTGGGTTTGTCTGCAAAAGCTTTCTTGTTATCCAATCTCAGATATCACCCACAGATGAATTCAGAGAAGTCGAAGATGGTTAGCACTTGACAGAACATGAGAAATCAGGTATTCAGTACCTTCATTTATGGCTGAGAAAATTGAGGCTAAGAGAGGTTAAGAGACTGGTCCATGGTCACACAGCTAGCATAGAGCAAAAGTATGTGTTATCAGTAGAAGTATTAGTATCATATTAGAAGCTAGGCTTTTTGATCCCCAGTCAATGCTCTTCTAATATCACAGTCACAATTCTCTGACTTATGTCCACTTAAAAGAAGAGGCAGCCAATGGGAATGATCCTAGATGGAAGAGGACAAAAGTAGAACCCTCAATTGGTTCTGGCATCTTTTGAAGGCAGAATCTACCTAAAAACTTTTAAGAAATTTGAACATTGGTTGTGTCCTAGTACAACTCAGTATGTCTTGGAGACATCAGTGACCTTATATCATGTTGTTATTTGTAGGACACTGTTTAAAACTTAGCACTTAGAGTGGACAACCTTGTCTTGCCCCTCATCTAAGAGGAAATGGTTTCAGTTTTTCACCATTGAGAATGATATTGGCTGTGGCTTTGTCAAATATGGCCTTTATTATGTTGAGGTAAGTTCCCTCTATGCCATATGGAATCTAAAAAAAATAATGGTTCTGGGGGCTTCCCTGGTGGCACATTGGTTGAGAGTCCGCCTGCCGATGTAGGGGACACGGGTTCGTGCCCCGGTCCGGGAAGATCCCACATGCTGCGGATTGGCTGGGCCCGTGAGCCATGGCCACTGAGCCTGCGCGTCCAGAGCCTGTGCTCCGCAACAGGAGAGGCCACAACAGTGAGAGGCCTGTGTACCGCAAAAATAAATAAATAAATAAATAAATAAATAAATAAATAAATAAATAAATAAATAAATAAATAAATAAAGGTTGTGAAGAACCTAGGGGCAGGACAGGAATAAAGACATAGAGAATGGACTTGAGGACGGGGGAGGGGGAAGGGTAAGCTGGGACGAAGTGAGAGAGTGGCATGGACATATATACACTACCAAATGTAAAATCGATAGCTGGTGGGAAGCAGCCGCATAGCACAGGGAGATCAGCTCCGTGCTTTGTGACCACCTAGAGGGGTGGGATAGGGAGGGTGGGAGGGAGACGCAAGAGGGAGGAGATATGGGGATACATGTATATGTATAACTGATTCACTTTGTTATAAAGCAGAAACTAACACACCATTGTAAAGCAGTTATACTCCAATAAAGATGTTAAAAATAAATAAAGTTGTATCTACAAAAAAAATTAGCAGTTATACATTTAAATAAATCATTATCTATTTTTGAACTATGTGTATCCACTTATAACATCTTAGTGATGTTGAAGGGGGAGGGTTACGCCAGAGATTAATGTGCAAACGACGCTATATTGTTCTCCTTTACTCTTAATAGCAATTAAAATATTAATATGATGAGTTGAATTCTCGCTAGAAGCCAGGCACTGTGTTGAACACTTTGCATATATTATCTAAGTAAATTCTCACAGTAACTAGGCAATGTAGGTATTATTATCCACATTTACAGATGAGGAGACTGAGATGTGATGGGGTTAAACCCAAGGTAAGCAAATGACAGAAGGGGGATTCAAACCCAAGTCTGTCTAGCCTCCAAGTTCCAAGTTCAACTCTTGTTGATGTTTGCTCAGTAGGCCTGTGATAGTTTGAAAATAGGTATATACATTCTTATGACACTCCCTCCTTTAAGAGGTGAAGCTTAATTCCCCTCCCCTTGAGCGTGGGCAGGACTTGGTGACTCACTTCTAAAGAATAGGAGATGGTGGGAGTGATGGTGTGTGACTTTCGAGACCAGGTCATAGAAGGCATTACGCCTTCCTCCTTGTTCTCTCTTGGATCTTGCATCCTGTGGAAAGCTAGCCACTGTGTCATGAGGACACGCAAGCAGCTCTTTGGAGAGGTCCGTGTGGTGAAGAACTGAAGTCCCCAGCCAATGGCCATATGAGGGCACCATCTTGGCAGTGGCTTCTTCAGCCCGTCAAGCCTTTAGATGATGCAGCCCCAGCCGGCATCCTCACTGCAATCTCATGAGTGACCCTGGAGCTCTGCTCAATGTTATGTAACAAGCTAAATGGGAAAAGAATTTGAAAGAGAATAGATACGTGTATATGTAGAACTGAATCACTTTGCTGAACACCTGAAACTAACACGTTATTCATCAATTGTGCTCCAATATAAAATGAAAAGTTAAAAAAAAAGAACTCATCAGCTCAGCTCACTCACTCTGATCCATAGGAACTGTGAAATAATACATGTTCATGGTTTTAATCTGCTAAATTGGGGGATAATTTGTTATGCAGCACTAAATAACTGAACACAAGCCCCTCCAAGGTAGACATGAACCCAGGTAGGCTTGTCTGGGTGAACGCCCACCCTGAGCTGCTAAGGGCTGCATTGGTCAAGTTCCCCTCAAAGTCACAACTCAATGAGGGTAGCTTGGTTTTCCCCCCAATGTCATAATGTTCACTAAACATTCAGGTGATGCTGCTTGTGGGCCACTGGGGTACACAGGTCTCAGGTGATACCTCTTCAAGAGTGGAGAGCCCTGTACCTAGCCTTTCACCTTCTCCAGTGTGGCTGCCTGTATACCTGTGAGCCCACAGGAGAATGGGATATTCTGTTGTGAGTGGACACCACCCATGTGGACCCAACTGAGCTTACTGCATTGTCCCTATGGCTCACAGACTCAGTGGATCAATAGACCTTTGCTTGTTTGACTCAACCATGGGGCCTGACCTGGGCAGAAAATGCAGCCAGTCTTCTCAGTGCATCAAAGACTGAAGATTTCTTTTCTGCTCTTACCTGAGGCCACCTTGGAAGACATAGCACAGTATTTAAAAGAGACCACTTTTTTTTTTTACATATACATGTATCCTTTTTCAAATTCTTTTCCCATTTAGGTTGTTACATAATATTGAGCAGAGCTCCCTGTGCTATACAAGTAGGTCCTTGTTGGTTATCATTTTACATATAGCAGTGTGGGCATGTCAATCCCAAACTCCCTAATTATACCTCCCCCCGACCCATCTCCCCTGGTTACCATAAATTCGTTTTCTAAGTCTGTGAGTCTCAAACAGGCCACTGTGAACGAGCAGGAATGGAAAAGTCAACCTCTTTCTCTGGGAAACAGGGTTGGGGTAAAAAAAAAGGAGTCTGCAAAGCCAGGTGTCAGATTGACAATTAAATCAGATTAATAAATTGGATTTTCAGGAAGATTCCTGGAAAAGGGGAGCATTTCATCCAGGAGGCCCAATTACCCTTCCAAGTGGAAGCGGCCCAGGGTCATGGGGCCCTGGGTTTCCGTGGGTTTCTGAGAGCACCCTGCTTCCGCTCCCTCCTCGCCTCACAGGACTGGGGAGCACATGGGGCCTTTGACCATCTGTGCGGACTGTTCTGGGTTCAGTTCAGATCTGAAGCCCAGCCTTTGTCTGTCTCCTGGCGTGACTGCTCGTCAACTTTTTTTGCTCTGTGCGGTGTCCTCCAAATACGGCTTCGTGCTGTTTGCACAGCTAATTGCCTGTATCCCACGTCTGGCGGGGCAGGTGTGAATGCGGGCTGCGGCTTTGCCTCTTCCCCGTTACTGGGCACCACGCACCCCACATCCCCCGTGGCCTTTCCAAGTCCATCTCCCATCATCCTTTGCAGTTTCTCGACCTCAGGGGGACCTGCGGCCAGGACTTGGTGGACACAGGTCAGGCTGTACGCGTGATGCTCTGGGCAGGCCACGGGGTCCTTGGGGTCCTGGAGGTAGTGGGGACTCTGTGAGAGTGACAGAAAGGCTAACGTGATCCTACCATCAGCATCCCTGCTTCGCTTCTCAGCCAGCCAATCACTGCAGGGATGGATGGGGCAGCGGCCGGAGAAAAATGCACCACCTTAGGTGGACACGGGCTTCTCTGGTCCTGTTTCTTGGCAGCCACGTGAAGGAACCCCCTTTGTCCTCCACTCAGTCCTGCGAAGATTTCATTTCGCTCCTGAGAGGTGCCGGACACTGTGGGGGTCCCGGGGACATGGTGTGAATAAAAAGGACACAGTTCCCGCCCTCTGAAGCTTACATTCAAGTGAGGGAGAAAACGATGAACCTGTAAATGTGCATAAGCACCTAATTTCAGATGGCGGCGTGTGCTGTGAATGAGAGTTCAGTGAGCTCTGAGAGAGAGTAAAAGGGAGGGGACCCATATCCGGGGCAGAGAAGTCCTGTCTCTGCAGGTGGAAATCTGCGACCATGATAATAATTATGTGCAGAGCAGTTTTCTACACGCTCCACACATGGGCTCCTTTAATCCTCTCAACAGCACCGTGAGGTCCTCATCTCCCCAGGCTCAGCTTTGCGAGGACCTTGACCTCACTGCTTGAAGCAAACTGTCACGAGGCAGTTTGTCTTAGGTCCGTCCGTCTGTTCAAGCTAAGGCACAGAAGACATCTGGGAAGACGTTTGCAGTAAGTAAAAGTTACAATGGATCCATATTTCTATATGCCCCCCTGCTGCCCCCCAGAATCCCCCGGAAGCTCTCTGGTGGTCCAGCCTAACTGGAAACAGACACAGGAGTGCTGGAGATGTATTCAGCCTTGCCAGGCTGGCGCTCTGCAGAGCCGGCACCTCAGCAGGCATGGGGCACACATCTGGAGGGTCCTAGGGGTCCCACCAGAGCCAACCTCGCATGACAGGCTCGCTACTTATTCTCTCTCGGCCCTCAAGCACTCTTGCACTCTTCTCTGCTGTGTGATTTGGGGGTTCATGCCAACAGATCGAGTCACCTGGGCTCCCTTGCCGCTGGCTTCTGGCCAGGCTCAGCCAGTGGGAGGCCTTAGTGGGAGACCAGAGGGAAGGAAGAGCAAGGTCCTTCCTGCCTGTGTTCCCCCCACCCAGGACTACAGCTCCTGCTAGATGGCCCCCCATCCACCAGCTCTTACGGGGCTCCGGCAACACTATTCTCCTCCACTCCCCACAGAGCCCTTCAAACTCGGGGCAGTGACAACTTTTTGCTGTCACTGCCCTCTGGCTTTTTCAGCATTCCTTGTTATTTCTCTTATCCCCACTTGTTCCTCTGCAAATATTTCCTTCATCCCATACGATTCCGTTAAACCATTATGAATGGAACCCTGCTTCCTGCTGGGACCCCTACAGGTGCACCAGGCAACAGCCCTGAGACTTCACCGTGTAAGCAGTGAGCAGTGTGCCTGGGCTTGCTGATGTCTTCCTGCAGAGGACACTGGGCAGATGGGATAGACCATCCCCTGCCATATCCCACGTGTGCTGGGGTTACTGCGTTTTGAATAATATTGGGACTGGAAGGATGTCGAGCATTCCTTTGGTGGCAGGTTCTTGAATACGTTTTGGTCTTTTAATACAAAGTCCTTTAAAAAAAAAGGCTTGGGGCTTCCCTGGTGGCGCAGTGGTTGAGAGTCCGCCTGCCGATGCATGGGACGCGGGTTCGTGCCCCGGTCCGGGAAGATCCCACGTGCCGCGGAGTGGCTGGGCCCGTGAGCCATAGCCGCTGAGCCTGCGTGTCCGGAGCCTGTGCTCCACAACGGGAGAGGCCACAACAGTGAGAGGCCCGAGCACCGCAAAAAAAAAAAAAAAAAAAAAAAAAAGAAGGCTTAATATCTGACTGCCGTTGCTTGAGAGACGAGCCTGAACATTTTAAAATGCACTTTAGTGCGAGATGGTTGAGAAGCTGCGAGAGGCGCTGAATTCATTTTGATCCACTTGAGTTGTAACAACACAATACCCTGTCCTCCTGAAACTATATTATCTTCAACTCTGTGCGTTCCTCACTTGTTGAACTATGATGGATGCTAGTCACTTAGCTCTAGATTTTTAAACAGAAAAAATAAACTGGGAAATGATCTCCCTGGATTTCAAGACGAGCTTATAGAATGGGGTTGGGAGATGTGTCACTGTAAGTGTTAGTAATTTAGGCATTTTAAAGAGGTTTCATACTGGCGTTTGGGTCCGTTTTCTGGAAATATGAGGGTTTCCATGGCAGGCAATACTAGACTTTAAGAAAGGAGGTTTGCTAGCACTTGATATTGATTTATTGCTCTATTTGGCTCTCCCCATACATCGGCTGAAATATGGCTGAATGCCAGTGAAAAGTCACCAGAGTTGAAATTATGAGGCAAGTAAAATAATGCCACTTGTGTATCGTGAAGTACTGCATCTCCATCTCATGATAGACTTGAATGCTATCATATTTAGATCAGTGTTTTTTAGTTGCAAGCAGAAGGGGCTTAAATCAGGTAACCAAATATCAGAGACAATGCTTTGGCTCTAGTCCTGGGACAGTCCAGGGTGTGAATCTGGCTCCTTGGCTGACTCTGGGACCTCCTAAGATGTAATTCTCTCCCTTGCTTCCGCCTCCATCACCTCTTCGGCATCGGCATCCTCTTTTGCCTTCACTCTCAGGCAGAGGCTCTTTATAGGCTGAGAGCTTAATTCTGCCAGCTCAGAATCTCCTCTCTAAAGAGACCAAGTTTCCTAATTTCCTCCACCCCATTTCTTTCTGTGCTTTGCAAAGACCACTCTCTGTTTGTTAGTGCAGACTTTCTTTCTTTTTTTTTTTTTTTTTTTTGCAGTACGCGGGCCTCTCACTGCTGTGGCCTCTCCCGTTGCGGAGCGCAGCCTCAGCGGCCATGGCTCACGGGCCCAGCCGCTCCACGGCATGTGGGATCCTCCCAGACAGGGGCACGAACCCGTGTCCCCTGCATCGGCAGGCGGACTCTCAACCACAGTGCAGACTTTCTTTAGGTTGTGGACCGTAGCATGGATTAGGTCTCAGGTCTTTTCCTAGCAAGCATATTCCGGCCATGACCTTGGAGCCAGGTATTGGTTTGGATCCTGTTTCTATGACTTCCTAATTGTGGCACTGTAAGAAAGTCACACAACATCTCTGAGACTGCCCCATCATGTGTAACCTGGCAATGATAGAGCCTCTCTCAGAGGGCCATGGTGAGATTTAAGTGATGAAGGCCCGGGCACAGTGCTTGGTATATGCCAGGTACCGGGCGGGGTGCTGTTATAAAACACCTGGGCTCATGCCTTGGCTTAGAGAGAAAGTTAACCCAACTGCAGAGCCGTAGCATCCCTTACGTGTATGGTTGTCTCATTGTTTGGAATTCTTTTCTTTTACTTTATGCTGATAGAGAACTGGATGGGGTTAGCTCTCCGTAGCCAGGGGTGGGGTCTACAGTGGCAACTGGTTTCTGGAAAGTCCCGTCCCTTGGTGGGATGTGTGAGATTTTATGAAAAGGGCCTGCGTGACGGCTGACTGGTTCTCAGGGCTGAAGGCCGCTCCGTGGAAGTATCTGCAGATGGACCGCAAGGCAGCCACCTGTTTACCCTCTGCTTCCTGCTCCCTCTGTGAGTTTGTGCCGTGTTTGGGCGTGTGTGCCCGTGAGTGCCTGTGTGTGCAGGACGTGTGTGCTTGCACATGGCAAACTTGCTACCACCTCAGGGCCTTTGCCCCTGCTGTTCCCCCATCCGGAACACTGATCCATGTCCTCCGTCAGTGAAATCTCAGCTCTTCAGGATCTGTTCTCAGAGGGGCCTCTTCTCACAACTCTATCCAAATGATCCCTCTCCCCATCACTTTACCCTGTTTTATCTTCATCTCTGTGTATCTCTGCATCAGTCAGGATGGGCTCGTTGATGCGGTGACAACAAACCACCCCCAAGTCTCAGCGGTTTAAAACAGCAAAGTTTATTTTGCACTCACACTGTGAGCCTCTGGGGACTCTGACCATCATAATCTCGAAGGTGGCCCAAACGGTGCCTCATCTTGAACTAGAGGCTTGTACTGGTGACGGAATACTTGCCTAGAAGGGAGACACAATGTGTTGGTCAGGCTCCATCCAACCTCTAGTGGGCCAGAAAATAGGAAAGGCAAGTATTTAGGGCAAGTCACTAATGACTATCAAATTCACTATTTAACAGTGGCCTCATTTAATTTTATATTTGCTTTGTAATAGTCTCCTTCTACCAGAATATAAACTCCAGGAGATCAGGAATCGCCCCTGCCTTCCTCACGACTGATCCTCAGTGCGCAGAACAGAGCTTGGCACCCATGAGATGCTAACACGTTTTATCAAACGTTTGAATGAATGAGTTATAGTCCAGAACTTAAGAGACCCAGCGAAGAGTGTAAGTTTGCGAAACCCTGGCAGAATTAGAAACTGGGTATAGACGACAGCTTCTTTTTATGTCTTCTTAGGCACAGTGACCATGATGTTCTGGGACAGTCCTAACTTAAGACGTTTGGTTCCCATCAGAGGCTCACAAACCTCCAGCAACATGCTGTCATTCTGTGCTCAGAAAGCGTGGTCCCCCCACTCCTAGCATCTCTCAGGAGGGCGAATCCAGCCAGTGTGCATCAGAGGAAGGAAGCTGTGGCCTTAAGACTGAATAGAGTTTTCAAGGAAACTGGCTTCGCAGGCACTGATCTTGAAGGTTCAGAGGCGAAGTAGGAATTTCTCTTTGCTCAGATGTTGGGCCTGAGTCCCAGACTTGCCCTTTTCACCCAACTGTGCTCGGTCTCCCAGCACACTCCTGCCCGCCCCACCCCCGGTGGTGGAGGGTGCATGGGGACGTACTGAGGTTGCCAGAGGTCGTCTGGCCGAGTGGCCATCGCGAGGCCACAGAGCTGCTCATTAGTGCAGTCTGGCTCAGCCACTGGAACAGATGTTTCCTTTCATCCCGTGGTTTCAGGCCAATTAGTGGTCGTCTTCCTCCGGGGGTCTGACCTGGTGCTGACTTCTGTCGGATCTCATCATTATCTGGAATCATTTTCATTCCTTGAGAACATACAGAGGTGGGAAATGAGATTGATGTAAGGTGAGCACTGGGCAAGTTCAAGGTGCTGGTACAGGAATCCTACGTGAACTCAGCGTCTCCGTCCCTGGAACCTATACACAGAGGTCTTTCCCTGTGCTGGAACATCCTATTTTTGCATCCTGTAATGGGGTATATGAGCAGCCTTGCACAACAACAAAAAACCTAACTTTTAACCACCGTTTCCTATTATTTCATGCATGATTCTGGCTCATACGTGCTTCTCTGGACCAAATTAGTCTCTTAAATTATAGCAGGATAGGCTCAATTCTATGTAAAAAATGTCAGGATTGCTTGCATAGATATAATCAGCAAAGGGGAAGTTGAAGAAGTTACATGCACATAATCCTTTCTAATTGCGGTTGACTTGAGACCCAATTTCTATAGAGTAATTGGCCTCTAAGAAAGATTTTTTGAGGCTATTGTAATACGATGGGCCAAGTAGGAGACGTGATGGGATCATTGGGTTTTAATTAATCGGTGACAGGAGAATTCCTGTTTCCTGAAGGGAGCTTCTCTCTTAGGGAGATTTACACACTGTGGGAATTACAGGGGCCTGCACATCACCTCCATTGAATTTCTGCCCAGCTGACATTTACTGAAAAGCTGCCAGGTAAATTGAAGATTACAGGAATTCTAATCTGATTTTCGACCCAAATGGCATTCAGGATGTCGGTCTATTTGTGGGATTCTCTTAACTCTACTGTAAAGTTTCAAGGTTAATGAGGTTATAGATTCTGTTTGGGTTTGTTTTTGAACACCCCAGAGTGTCTGTCTGTCTGTCTGGCTTGTCTTTAATTTTTTTGTTTGCTCCTGTGATGTTGAAATAACTGCAGGTGATTTGGAGGTGCTTTGAGAATGTTAGGACCAAAGGTAGATATTTTACCTTCTTAGATTAAACTGGTAAAAATCACGATTATTTGTGATACTCCTTGGAAAAGTGGTCCTTATTATCCTTACTTATCAGTGAGTCCACTGTAACAGTACCTGCCTTCAAAACATTAGCATCGGGCTTCCCTGGTGGCGCAGTGGTTGAGAATCTGCCTGCCAATGCAGGGGACACGGGTTCGAGCCCTGGTCCGGGAAGATCCCACATGCCGCGGAGCAACTGGGCCCGTGAGCCACAACTACTGAGCCTGCGCGTCTGGAGCCTGTGCTCCACAACAAGAGAGGCCGCGACAGTGAGAGGCCCGCGCACCACGATGAAGAGTGGCCCCCGCTCGCCGCAACTGGAGAAAGTCCTCGCACAGAAACGAAGACCCAACACAGCCAAAAATAAATAAATAAAAAATTGATGGAAGTGAAATTTAAAACAGGCAAGTCTGTGTATGGAGAGCTTGCTAAGTAAATTTAAAAAAAAACAAACAAACACATTAACATTGGATGCAAGGTGAATAAGTTCTAGAGATCTGCAGTACAACACTGCCTATGGTTAACAATACTGCGTTGTACACTTAAAATTTGTGAAGAAGGTAGGTTCATGTTAGATGCTCTTACCACGATGAAAAAAATAGCATCGGTGATTCCAAGTCCAGTAATGGCTGAGGAGTTGGTATCACGCTAATACTCTCACGGTTGACTCTGCAGAAAGTGGAAAAATACCCAGATACCTGAAGGTTGTAGAGAGTGACCAAAAGAAGCAGACACCTGGCAACGGGGAACAGCACTGTGTGAATTACCCATTTTATGACTTATAGACTGATGGAACGCCCCAGGCAGGGAAGCTGAAACTCAGAAAATCCAGGCTTTCTCAATGCTGTTATAAAGATGCCCACAGAGGAATATGTACATTGGAAGAGAGTGGGAATGAGTGATGCATGGATGGACCCAGCTAGGGACGGACTGGGGGGACCTCGCACTCAGGGATCCACATGTTACACTCTGAGGAAGCCAAAGAGGTGCGGGGTTGAAGGGTGCACTCCGAGATTGACAGCCCATTCATTCATTTATTCATGATGTATTTACGGAGTTCCTCCCATGGACCAGGTATTTTCTAGGCGTTGGAAGTATCACAGGGAACATGAAGAAAAATCCCTGCCCCCATTGAGTTTACAACCTAGGAGACAGAAACAGCCCATAGCAAAAGCAAGTAAATAAATAGAGGAACTCCCCTACGTATGAACCTTCAAGTTGTGAACTTTCAAAGATACGAACGTGCGTTCGCGTGTCCAGTCGCATAAGCTAATTCACGTGTCTGGCATACATTGTCACGTGCGTGCATCCTCTGCAAGTGGCTGTGCTTTTGTGTCCTTTACTGTACAGGACTGTATAGAGTACAGCAGTACAGTATCTTTATTTCTTGCCTGTTCACTCGATGCCAGCCCCTGGATGCCAGCTGTTGTACTGTACTGCTGTGCTTTTCAAGGTACTGTACTGTAAGATTAAAAATGTTCTCCTTATTTTCTGTGTGTTTGTTTTTTATGTATTATTTGTGTGAAAAGTATTATAAACCTATTGCAGTACAGTACTATATAGCCAATTGTGTTAGCTGGGTACCTAGGCTAACTTTGTTGGACTTAACGAACACGCATTCAGCACAGAACTTGTCCGTATGTAGGGGACTTACTGAAGAGTGTGTTCAGTGGCGTTAAGTAAGGAAAAGCAGGGAAGGGGGAAAGGGCTGGCCGTAGGAGATGATGGGTCTTTCAGCAGCATCACCTAAGGAAACAACACTTAGGAGGCAGCTTTTCAGGCCTTCCCTGAGGGTTGAGCTGTACAGATGTCATAGGGAAGGGGGGGGTCCAGGGAGAAGGAGAGGCGGCGGGAAGACCTCAAGGCAGCCGCACGCCTGGAGGAACAGTGAGGGACCAGACAGAGTGACCGAGGGGACGGTGGTGGCAAAGATGTTCAGGGAAATAACAGGCGTTGGGGCAGGGGGACCGGGTCATGGAGGGCCTTATAGACCCTTGTAAGGAAATGGGCTTTGATGCGAATGAGATGAGACTTCCTTAAGGGTTTTGAACAGGACAGTGAAAATGTTTGCCTCTGATTTAACAGGAGCCCTCTGGCTGCTGTGTGGAGAGAATCGAGTAGAGGTCTGG
The DNA here is from genome assembly GCF_025265405.1 of Mesoplodon densirostris. NCBI lineage: Eukaryota > Metazoa > Chordata > Mammalia > Artiodactyla > Ziphiidae > Mesoplodon > Mesoplodon densirostris. The sequence goes on along the minus strand of NC_082675.1, from coordinate 5,029,447 downwards.
GGGTGAGGGTGGAAGCGAGGGATCATTTAGGAGGTGATTACAGTAACTGGGCAAGAGGCGGATAATGGCTTGGACCAGTGTAGGGGTAGTAGATATGGAGACAGTGAAGGTATTTGAAAACTATATTTCCCAGGTGGAAGTGACAGGCTTTCTGGACAGCACAGATGCTGGCTATTAAGGAAGGGGAAGCGCTCAGGATGACCAAGGTTTTGACCTGAGTAACTGGAAGGATAGGTGGCCTTGCCTTTGATGGGGGTGTGGTCTTGGCCTTGGGGAAGAGCGGAAGTTCGGTGTCAAGTCTGAGGTGACTTTTCGACCCCTAAGTGGAGCTGCTGAATAGGCAGTTGGATGAGAGTCTGGAATTTGGGAGACAAGTCCTAAACCTCACGATTCTCTCTTTTTTTAAAATTGATTTTATTGAAGTGCAGTTGATTTACCATGTTGTGTTAATTTCTCCTGTACGGCAAAGTGATTCAGTTATACATATATATGTACATTCTTGTTTTATATCCATGATGGTTTATCACAGGATATTGAATAGAGTTCCCTGTGCTCTACAGTAGGACCTTGTTGTTTATCCATCCTATGGATAATAGTGTGCATCCGCTAATTCCAAACTCCCAGTGCATCCCTCCCCCACGCCCTCCCCCTTGGCAACCACAGGTCTGTTCTCTGTGTCTGTGAACCTCATGATTCTTGCCCCTTCTGACTCCACCCCTTAAGGGCCATGAATCCTCCAAGTACTTTACTGTCACATGTCTGTGGTCTTTAAGTGATGCTGTAGGTGAATGTGAGCTTCCTTCTGATCTAGAGTTCTGCGGGCAGCTCATCTTGGGCCTGATCTTGGCTGGGTTGGCCACGAACATTCCCCCGGTCATCTAACTGCTACAGCCCCCTTCATGGGGAGCCCAGTGTAATCCTTTGTGCAGGATGTTGCTCCCGTATCTCAGCAGGGAAAACACCAGGACAGGTGATAAATTGGCGCTGCTTGTAGCTGCCAGTTGACCCCAGGTGACCAGGGTAGCCTGCAGGATGCTGGACTGATAGATGCCCTCCACAGCCACCTGGAGGAGTCCAGCTAAACCAGCACACATGGGGTGCGACCTGGGGACCCCAGCCTCATTAGCAGCTGCTCTCCTTGGAGGAGCCACCTGCCCCCTAGGCGGCAGAAGAATCCGCATATAATGAGGCCCTTCCCAGTGTAGGTGCAGAGAAATCCTGTGCAACACGACAGGAGAAAGGCTTTCACTGAGAAACAGACTCTTTGAAAGATAATTAGTCTTGTGTGTGCCTCTGCTTGCATATGTCACTGGGCCTGGGACAGAGGTGGGGACACGGTCCTTTCTATAAACGTGCCAGCATGAATGAGTGAGTGCATGTGATGTTTACTCTCCCTCCAGCGTGATCTCTGGAGTCAGACCGGTGGTGAACTCCAGAGACTCCATCGGACTTGGAGGAGGATGGTCCTTGCTGGAGCCCCTGGTCAGATGGGGCCATGTGACTGGTTCCGTTCTCACTTCCAGACCAGAGCACTTCAGTGTCAGGGAATGACCAGAGCTGTCCTTTCCCTTTGGGTCAGAGATCAAATGTTCTAGAGGCAGAACAGAGTGTACAAAGTGCTCTGTTTGTGTAAAAACGAAGCAAAGAATCACTCATGTTTAGGCTCGTAGGTGCCCGGACTATCTCTGGAGGACCAATGAGAAAACGAATACCTTTGTGCCATTTGCAGCCACATGGATGGACCTAGAGATGATCGTACTAAGTGAAGTAATAAGTCAGACAGAGAAAGACAAATACCATATGATATCACTCATATGTGGCATCTAAAAAATGATGCAAATGAACTTACTGACAAAACAGAAACAGACTCACAGACTTAGAAAACAAACATGGTTACCAAAGGGGAAAGATGGAGGGGAGGATAAGTTGGGAGTTTGGGATTGACGTATACACACTACTGTATTTAAAATAGATAACAAGGACCTACTGTATAGCACAGGGAACTCTGCTCAATATTCTGTGACAACCTAGATGGGAAAAGAAGTTGAAAAAGGATACACGTATATGTATAACTGAATCACTTTTCTATACACCTGAAACTAACACAACCTTGTTAATCTACTATGCTCCAATATAAAATAGAAAAAAAAAAACCCAAACAACCGAACAGCAGTGGATTCCATGAGTCATTGTGCATAACAAGAGTATCGCTCAAGGTTGGTAGCAGGAAGACACAGAGAGAGGACAACTCTGAGAAACTGTATTCAGGAAGTCGGTGGGAGGTGGTTTCTGGTCCGTCATTTCCTACAAAGGTTTTCAGAATGTTGTCAGAAAGACAGAGGCAGAGGGGGGAAAATTAACTGTGGCAGTTGTCTTCGCTGTGTCTGGGCTTGCCATGGTGATGCTGATAAAATCAAATAAGCTGGCAGTGAGGGTGAGTTGTTATTGTGAGAAATAGTCCAGGATCTGGCAGCTGAGAGAGTGGAGGCGCCCATGGTGTTCGCTCATGATCAAGACTGATTGTTTTCAGCTCTGGGAAAATGTTGGTAAGCAACACCTCACACCAGTCCGTGAGGTACTTTGAAATATTTAAAAATGGAAAAAAGAAGAAGAATTTAATATCTTTTTTTTTCTGTGGTTGGAAAGTGGGGCCATGAGCTGGTCGACTTATCATGAGCTGGTTTGAGTTAGGTGGAGAGTTTCTGGGAGTATTTACCGCAGAAAAATGTATTTGAGATTTCAGCAAAATGAGGATAAGCCAAGCAAGGGAGAGTTGATGATGGTAGTTTTCTTTTTTTTTTTTAATTGAAGTGTAGTCGATTGACAATATTGTGTTAGTTTCAGGTGTATTGCAAAGTGATTCAGACACACACACACACACACACACACACACACACACGCACATATATATTTCAGATTATTTTCCAGATAAGCAGCAATGATTTACTGTGTAGCATAGGGAACCACAATATATTCAGTATCTTGTAATAACTTATAATGAAAACTAAAAAATATATAACTGAATCGCTTTGCTATACACCTGAAACTAACACAATATTGTGAATCAGTTATACTTCAATTTAAAAAAATAATGCTACAATCAACACTGGTGCACAACTTTTTATGTGGACATATGTTTTCATTTCTCTTGCGTATATACCTAGGAGTGAACTTGCTGGTTCATGTGGTATGCTCTGTTTAGTTTTTTGAGGAACTGCACAGCTGTTTTCCAGATCAGCTGTACCATTTTACATTTTTGCCAACAATGCATGAGGGTTACAAAATTTCTTCACATTCTTGCCCACATATTTTTGTCTATCTTTTTGACTACAGTCATCCTAATGGTTTGAACATGGTAGCTCACTGTGGTTTTGATCTGCGTTTCCTTAATGGATAATGATGTTGAGCATCTTTTCATGTGCTTATTGGCCATTTTTATAGTTTCTTTGGAGAAATGTCTATTCAAATGCTTTGCCCCATTTTGTTTTGCTATTGAATTGTAAAAGTTCTTTATATATTCTAGATACTGAATTTTTTAATCAGATATATGATCTGCAAATATTTTCTCCTGTTCTATAGGGTGTCTTTACATTTTATTGATAGTATCTGAAGCATTAAAGTTTTAAATTCTGTTTCTTTTTTTTTTTTTTTCTTTTTGTGGTATGCGGGCCTCTCACTGTTGTGGCCTCCCCCGTTGCGGAGCACAGGCTCCGGACGCGCAGGCTCCGGATGCGCAGGCCCAGCGGCCACGGCCCACAGGCCCAGCCGCTCCGCGGCATATGGGATCCTCCCAGACCGGGGCACGAACCCGTATCCCCCGCATCGGCAGGCGGACTCTCAACCACTGCGCCACCAGGGAGGCCCTGTTTCTTTTTTTTTTTTTTGTGCTTGTGCTTTTGGTGTTATATCTGAGAAACCATTGCCTGAACCAAAGTCACAGAGATTATTGCTTATGTTTTTTCCTAAGAGTTTTATAATTTTAGCTCTGACACTTAGGTCTTTGATCCACTTTGTGTGAACAGCATCCTGCTGTTCTAGCTGATTGTTGCCATGTGGGAATGTGGGATAGATAGTGTTGCCTGCTCTTCCAATTTTTTCCAAGAAGCCAGAAATACCAAATTTTTTTGGTGTGAATATTCCGCATTTAAAAACATTGGCACCCAAGTCACATTTCGTGAAAACACAGTAGTGGAGGTGGTTAATATCTGTGGCCCTAGCCACGTGCAGCACAGGTACCACATTGTAACCTCTGGGTTTTCTACTTAACTTTCCTAGTCTGCTACAAATGCAATAAATGAACCCCTGTTCTTGGAGTATTCCCATCTGACACAGTCTTAGGATTTTTTAAAGGTTCTAGATAGCAGTTGAATGAGAAGCCTTGAAATGAAACCAATGAGGAGAGAAGGTTTTGAGTCCAAAAGTTCCTGCTCTAAACTAGGGGCTTTTAAATGTTTTTAGACCTCTGCCTGCCGACTACAGTCTGATTCGTCAACCTGAAACATTCTTTCCACAGCGAACTCAGAGAGAGCAGTCAAAGCCTACATGAGAAGGCAGTGCCTGGATCTTGTGAAATTGCAGAAGGAGATGATTTATTCATGCCAGGTTCTGAGAGCTGGTCATGAGGTCATGACGAAAAGAGCTGCGTGACAGGCAGAGAGATGGACTAAAGACCCTCTGCCCGATGTGGATGAACCTAGAGTCTGTCATACAGAGTGAAGTACGTCAGAAAGAGAAAAACGAATATCATATATTAACGCATATATGTGAAATCTAGAAAAATGGTACTGATGAACCTATTTGCAGGGCAGGAATAGAGACGTAGACGTATAGAACGGACATGTGGACATGGCGAGGAAGGAGAGGGTTGGACGAACTGGGAGATTGGGATGGACATACATACACTACCATGCATAAAATAGATAGCTAGTGGGAACACACTATAAAGCACAGGAAGTTCAGCTCGGTGCTCTGTGACCACATAGATGGGTGGGAGGGAGGCCCAAGAGGGAGGGGATATAGGTATACATATAGCAGATTCATTTCATTGTCCAGCAGAAACTAACACTACATTGTAAAGCGATCATACTCCAGTTAAAAAAAAATTAAGAAAAAAATTAAAAAGACCCTCGGCCCTGTTGATGGGTTTGGTGAGCAGAGCGGTTTGTGCCGTTCCTCTCTGGGAGGACTGCTGTCGGCGAAGGGGGAGTCACAGAGTGGGAAGGACGTCTGGAGGGGAAGAGGGTGTGAGGAGGGGCCCCAAGCAGTGTTGCCTGTTGTCTGAGCCCATTCTGCAAAGATTGGCCTGAGTCCGACCTCCTCCAGGAAGCCTTCCCTGACTTGCCAGTTTCTTTCTGCTGCCAACACCGTGACACAGCCTCTCTGGCTTCACTAAGCACACATTCCTCTGAGCGCTCGCTCAGACTGTTGTTTGATATTCAGTGCTTCCTTCAACGGGTATTTAATGAGCACCAGCTAGGTCCCAGGCTAGGGACACAGTAGTGAGCAAAACAGGCTGAAATCCCTGCTTTCCTGGCGCTTATGTGTATGTGTGAAATACATAGAGAGAGAGAGAGAGAGAGAGAGAGAGAGAGAGAGAGAGAGAGAGTCAACATAACAGATAAATAACTTACTTAGTATGTTATACACTAAGTTCCCTACATACAAACGAGCTCCATTCCTAGAACGCGTTCGTAAGTCCAGTTTGTTCATGAGTCTGACAAAGTTAGCCTAGGTACCCACCTAAAACCATCGGCTATATAGTACTGTACAGTAATAGGTTTATAATACTTTTCACACAAATAATACATAAAACACAAACACCAAAAAATAAAGAAAACATTTTTTGGGCTTCCCTGCTGGTGCAGTGGTTCAGAATCCACCTGCCAGTGCAGGGGACACGGGTTCTAGCCCTGGTCCAGAAAGATCCCTCATGCCGCGGAGCAACTAAGCCTGTGCACCACAACTACTGAGCCTGCACTCTAGAGCCCGCGAGCCACAACTACTGAGCTCACATGCCACAGCTACTGAGCCTGGCTCTAGAGCCTGTGCTCCGCAACAAGAGAAGCCCCCATAATAAGAAGCCCGCGCACCGCAATGAAGAGTAGCCCCTGCTCGCCACAACTAGAGAAAGCCCGTGCACAGCAATGAAGACCCAACACAGCCAAAGATAGATAGATAAGTAAATAAGTAAATACTAATTGTATTTCTATAAACTATAAACAATTTGAAAATGAATTAAATTAATTTAAAAAATGTTTCATGTACCACAGTGTTCATAGCAACATTACTTACAAGTGCCAAGAAATGAAAGCGGTCTTTGTTGCTGTGTGCGGGCTTTCTCTAGTTGTGGCGAGCGAAGGCCACTCTTTGTTGCTGTGAGCGGGCTTCTCATTGTGGTGGCTTATCTTATTGCAGAGCATGGGCTCTAGGCACGTGGGCTTCAGTAGTTGTGGTTCGCAGGCTCAGTAGTTGTGGCTTGTGGGCTCTAGACCGCAGGCTCAGTAGTTGTGGTGCACGGGTTTAGTTGCTCCATGGCATGTGGGATCTTCCCGGACCAGTGATCGAACCCATGTCCCCTGCATTCGTAGGCGGATTCTTAACCACTGTGCCACCAGGGAAGTCTTTTTGAATTAGTGTTTTTGTTTCTTTCGGCTATAGACGTTGAAATTGAAAAAACCTTATTGAAATTGAAAAAAACCTTATTGAAATTGAAAAAACCTTATTTAACTTTTTAAAAAGAAATTTCATTCTTCTATTTTATTTTTAGGATAGGATTTATCATGACCTGGGCTTACCTTGTTTGTTTATTTACCTGACTATTAAGAGAGAAATCGTGTCTATCTTGTCTACCAATGAATTCTCCATGGCTAACACATATTCACGGCTTAATAAATGTCACTGAATAAATGAATATGCCAGGGATTGTAGTGACCGTGGTGTTATGATAGGTTTTGACCTTTGAGAACTTACGTTCATAAGATTTAGCAATTGTGCTCCTTGGTATTTACCCAAAGGAGTTGAAAACTTATGTCTACACAAAAGCCTGTACACGGATGTTTATAGTAGCTTTGTTCATAATTGTCAAAACTTAGAAGCAGCTAAGCTGTCCTTCAGTAGGTGAATGGATAAATAAACTGTGGTCCATTCAGACAATGGGATATTATTCAGTGCTGAAAAGAAATGAGCTATCAAGCCATGAGAAGACGGGGAGAGGCCTTAAATGCATATTATTCAGTGAAAGAAGCCATTCTGAAGAGGCTATGTACTATATGATTCCAACTCTGTGACATTCTAGAAAAGGCAAAACTCTGGAGACAATGAAAAGATCAGTGGTGGCCGGCCAGGGGTTGGGGGAGCAGAGCGATGCATAGGTAGAGCACAGAGGATGTTTAGGGCAGTGAAAACACTCTGTATGAGACCATAACGGTGGAGACGTGTCACTATACATTTGTTCAAACCTATAGAATATACAAAACCAAGAGTGAACTGTAATGTAAACTGTGCACTTTGGGTGATAACGATGTGTCCATGTAGATTCATTGATTGTAACAAATGTACCGTCTGTTGGGGGATGCTGATGATGGGGAGGCTCTGTGTGTATGGGGGGAAAGGGGTATATGGGAAACCTTTGTACCTTCTCCTCAATTTTGCTGTGAACCTAAAACTGCTCTTAAAAAAATAAAGTCTTTAAAAAAATTACATTCTAGTAGTAGAGACAGACCCATCTTATCAAAGTAGAGAATATCAATATACGTACCAGGCAGGCAGGAGAATAGGGCTCAAAACCCAGCTGACTGGGACTTCCCTGGTGGTGCCGTGGTTAGGAATCCTCCTGCCAATGCAGGGGACACAGGTTCAAGCCCTGGGCCGGGAAGATCCCACAAGCTGCGGAGCAACTAAGCCCATGTGCCACAACGACTGAGCCTGTGCTCTAGAGCCCGCGAGCCACAACTACTGAGCCCACGTGCCACAGTTACTGAAGCCCGTGCACCTGGAGCCCGTGCTCCGCAACAAGAGAAGCCACCGCAATGAGAAGCCCGCGCCCCGCAACGAAGAGTAAACCCCGCTCGCCACAACTAGAGGAAGCCTGCACGGCAACGAAGACCCAACACAGCCAAAAATAAATACATAAAATAAATAAATTACAAAAAAAACCCCCAGCTGACTGGTAGCTTCTCGTCTCCCAGAATGCACATGACACCCCCCTACACACAAATTGACAGGGTGTCCTACTTTGTTGAGTGTGTTCAGAGACTTAAACAAACACGTATGGAACTCCTACACTTTTCCAGGCACCGTTCCAGCTGCCACAGTCAGAGCAGCAACAATACAGGTACATTGTTGTCCTGGTGGCATGAACAGTCAAGAGAAGAAGTCGGAGTTTAGTCTCATTGTATTTACCGCGAGTAACCAGCAGGCTTACTCGGGGGCGTTTGCTCAGTGTGATCATCGTTCAGTATTTACCTGGCTTTTTGGTCATCTTTTAAAATAATGCCCAGAAAAAGGCTCATAAGAAAAAAGCAGAATCCCTGAGACCAGAGACAGCCTCTCTTGCTCCATTTCTAGAAAAAAAAAACTCATATGGGGAAAGCATCTCCGCCTGGTAGCTCAGAATTATCTAGAAGTTTGTGGGGAGAAAAAATAGTTTAGGTAAATGGTACAACCTGCTAGAGAGCAATTCAAGCTTTTGAACTCTCCCTCGTCCTTTACTGCTCTCCCCCCCATTGCCTTCCCTCCCCACCAGCCTCCCTCCGTAAAGCAATCGTCACTGTCATCATGAGGGACCTGCTGAGAAATGGCAGGATGTGCTTCCTGGGGACCAGCTGCTGGATTGGGGCCCATCCATCTCCCCTGCTCCCATTTCTCTGCCTCCTTCTTGCTGGCGAGTCTGAGCTGCAGCCATACTGTGCACTCGAAAGCTGTCCCGTGGTCACATGGAGGGGGCTTAGCTTTTATTACAGGACAGGTTTCCATGGGAAACAGGGTCTCTGGGAAGCAAGTCCTTTGGGGAGGAGGCTGTGTGTTCTAGCTTGAGGGGAGAAATAGCCAAGCAGTGTCCTGCTTGACCCCTTCCAACACACACACACACATACACCCCCCCCCCCACACACACACACACACACACACACTTCTCCACCCCAGGGAAAAGAAAAATATCTGATGATTATCTCATGACTGACCCTGATTCCCCAAAGGCAGCTGGTAATTATTAAATTGAGAGAATCATGGGACACTTTCTAAATGGAAAAGCTTATCAAGAATAGATCAGGAACAGGTAAAGTTAATAGTTATCAACCCATTTCCATAGAAATGGACTTATTAGAGGGCATGCCAGCTGCCTAGAAGTAAAAGACCCCCTTCCTCTGGTTTGAGGAAAATGACTTAAAATAAAAACTTATGCATAGAAGTGACTCTAGGGCTTCCCTGGTGGCGCAGTGGTTGAGAGTCCGCCTGCCGATGCAGGGGACACGGGTTTGTGCCCCGGTCTGGGAAGATCCCACATGCTGCGGAGCGGCTGGGCCCGTGAGCCATGGCCGCTGAGCCTGTGCGTCCAGAGCCTGTGCTCCGCAATGGGGGAGGCCACAACAGTGAGAGGCCTGCGTACCACAAAAAAAAAAAAAAAAAAAAAAAAGTGACTCTGACTGGATTGTTATTCCATTTGTAGCAGGTCCACAGGAGAAGAAGAACCCACAGTTAAGGGGGGGCCAGCCTTCCCACGCAGACCCTGCCCCCTTTGCCCAAAGACTGGCCACTTCTGCACCCCAAGACCAGAGTGCAGATTTAACAGGATTAAACTGCTGATAACAGAGAGAGTTATGCTCCTTTTCTGCTTGTGCTGGATTTTCACTTTCTCGGCGGTAGTTTTTCTGAAGTTTACTGAGTGCTGAGACCCAGCAGGCATTAGCAGCAGCTCCTTAGATCTGCTTACAAGCACGGTGCAGACTAAAGAGAAACTGAAGATCTGATCTGATAGGGCCGAGCATCTCTTATAGGAGGAGACTTAACAGATGGATCAGTGGAGAATCCCTGTGGTCAGAGAAGTGACTAGGCTGGGGCGTGGTGGCTGGGAAAGGGAGGTGACCAAAGCCGAGAACCAAGTGCTCAAGTTCCTAAGGTCCTGAAATCCCTCTCACAGGGCCCCGGGAAATAGGGGTCCCCTGTTCCCATGTGAGCCCACTGTCATCCTCTCATGAGGCCAGGTCCCTTATTCAACACACATTCCCTTCCCCGTGCAAAACAACATGTGCAAATAGATACTTGATGATTCATAGCTCATGGGTACCCACACCAGGACAACCTGGCTAGATAATTTTAATAAATCTATACTTCAATTTAAATAGCCACTTCTGGCCAGTAGCCACTGTATTGGACAGAGCAATATCAGAGAGTTTCTTAAAACCTTGGCTAAATGGAAAAAACGTTGGACGTGACGAATTCTAATGTAATTCTATTTGGGGTAGAATTCCATATCAGGCAGGTCACTGTAACTTAGTTTTGCCAACACTATAACTATACTATAGCTATTTTTAAAAAATTTTTATTGGGGTGTAGTTGATTTACAATGTTGTGTTAGTTTCTGCTGTACAGCAAAGTGAATCAGTTATGCATATACATATATCCACTCTTTTTTAGATTTTTTTCCCATATAGGTCATTACAGAGTACTGAGTAGACTTCCCTGTGCTGTACAGTAGGTCCTTATTAGTCATCTATTTTATATATAGTAGTGTGTGTATATCAATCCCAATCTCCCAATTTATCCCTCCCCCCACTTTCCCCCTGGTAACCATAAGTTTATTTTCTACATCTGTGACTCTATTTCTGTTTTGTAAATAGGTTCATTTGTACCACTTTTTTTATTCCAAATATAAGCAATATTATATGATGTTTGCCTTTCTCACAAGGAGCTAGAAGATTTAAAGAACAAATTTACTATAGCTATCTGTCAATCCTGTGGTTTCTACCCTGTTCTTAAGTCTTAAGTTCTTAAGTCTTCGTGGTTGGGGGGTGGAGGAACTGTCCACGGTAGGAGATTCTGCTGGGCAAGCAACAGGCAACAGGCTCTTTTTCAAAACTCTTTCCCTACAGGTTGTGGGTTCGGTGTCTGGGCTGCAGATCTTGTCCTAGATCCCCAAAGGCAGGGAAGAGGCTTCCCAGCTCATTTTAGTCCAGGCAGACCCATTGTTGGTAAAGGAACAGGTTGGTGGGGGTCACTCAAGTTTTCGGAGCTGTGAATCCTTCACTCTGCTGTCTTATTGCTTGGATCCAGATACAGCTAGATTCAGGGTGACGGACAAAGACTTAGGGAACAGAAGTCATTCACAAATCCCATGCTGGATGGCTCTTTGTTTTAACTCTCTGTTTAGTAACTTCTCCCATCAGTGCACTAGTCAGCCTATAATTTATAAGTTCATGTCCATGATGAGAGGCTCTCCCTGTGTAGAAAGATGCTGAGAAGGACACTGGCCCTTTTCACTTATATGTGCCCCATCCACTTTCTTCCCCCTCCTCCAAACAACGTGCAGTGTTCAATGTTGTCACTCCATGAATGAAGGCGGGTGGGGTTTTCTTCCGTTACATCCCATCCCACTGCAGGCTGAGGACATGAAGAACCCAGCAGAGCTCCTTATTCATGTAGCTCATAGTTGGTGTCACGGACTATGCACCTTATGGGGTCCTTTCCCATCCTTGGTCTCACGATGCTTTCACAAGCCCACGTAGGCACCAATATTCTCCCCAAATTCTAAAGCTCAGAGTTTGCACCACGGGTCCACAGCCACACAGGTAAGTAGAAGTAGAAACAGCCAGAATCCAGGCTGTGCCTCACGATTGGAGTAATGGTGGCCCTAGATGAAGGTGTCGGGCCACGTCCCGTGTGTGGTGCTTGGATCGTGGCGTCCGCAGGCGTGGGGTTGGGGAGGACTGAGCTGTGACGGTGCCCAGAGATGCAGTGCTGTCTGAGCTGCTCATTCAGTGAAGGACAGGGCCCTGAAGACGGATGGTCTGTCCACTAGGAGGTGTGGGCCGTCTGTGGGCAGCCTGTGAATCAGGCTCTATCGACACCGCCTGTGAGCTGTTGAACTTGGCGAGCCTTCTTTGGGTTGACAAAGAGGAATGTGGCAATTGATCGCGTTCTTGACATTCTGCTGAGTCTCGGGTTTTAAACTGCACTTTACTGTGTGTTTGTTTTGCAGAACAAATGGCTCCTTCTATGAGATCTTGCAAGTGGACTTTGGAATTGACAACAGCAGTGACCTGGCCGGCGCCCAGCAGATCACCTGGCAGGTGGAGTACCCGGTGGAGGACGCCACGAGGGAGCTGGTTGTCTCTGAGATCTTTGTCAGCCAGACCTCCTTCGTGGGCATCGTCCCGCTCGCAATGGTGAGATGTCGGGCTTCAGAATCAGTGTCACAGAGATGTTTTCTTCGAGTACTTTTTTTTTTTTTTTGCCTTGCCGTGTGGCACGTGGGATCTTAGTTCCCCAACCAGGGTTCAAACCCTGGCCCCTGGCAGTGAATGCCCAGAATTCTAACCACTGGACTGCCAGGGAATTCCCTGAGTACTTTTAATATTCAAAGAAACAGGAGCATTTTATAATCTGCTGTTTTCTATGCACCTTGAAGTTGCTTGAGCAAGGGAAATACACTTAAGTTATATTTTATTTACTTGATTTCTTTAATGCCTCCTTGGAAACTAGGGCCTGCTGTGTAAATCTGCTTTCCTTTGTGGATCCTGCTGAACCGCCTCCTGGGGAGCCCGTGTTTTTTATTGGCTCAGCCTGTGTGTCCTGAGTGAAGACAGTTGCATTGAAATGCATCAGGAGTGTGTGGTGGGCACGGCCTCTCTATATGCTGAGTAAGCAGCCCCAGGTCAGTTGCCCTGAGAGTTCCCATGTAGCTTGGGGGTTGGCAAACTCTAAAATGCAGATGGACCACAAGAGCCTTACTGGGAACTGACCAGATGAACCTGGATAGTGTCCCAGAGACCATAAAACCACATGTGTTTCTGTTTCTGGCCTGGGGGTGACCAGCTCTCTCCTCTGAGCTTGGCCGAAGCTCTATTCACAATCAGGCTCGGGGAACGCCTCTGAGAACAGTATCGTGGACAAGGTCCCAGAACCTGAAAAGACGGTGCCGATGGGTCACAGGGATAATAAACCCTGGGAGTGCAATATTGCTAATGCCCTTTCCCACACTGGAAATGTCCAAACACATTCTGCGCTGCTTTGACCTTCCTGTCTGGGACCAAGGCATGGGGGTCCACACCTAGCGATTCTAGGACAACCTGGGGGTACTTCTATCATTCATACTCAAAGTTGGATACCAGGGGTGAGATCCTTGCAAATAAAACCCTCTACCCTACAATTAATTCTGCAATTCCCATATTTGTGTTCTTGACGCTTTGCCCCAAAACTCCCTTTCCCTACGTCTCCTCATATCTGGCTCCTTCTTTTTTTTTTTTTTTGCGGTACACGGGCCTCTCACTGTTGTGGCCTCTCCCGCTGCGGAGCACAGGCTCCGGACGCACAGGCTCAGCGGCCATGGCTCACGGGCCCAGCCGCTCCGCGGCATGTGGGATCTTCCCAGACCGGGGCACGAACCCGTGTCCCCTGCATCGGCAGGCGGACTCTCAACCACTATGCCCCCAGGGAAGCCCTCTGGCTCCTTCTTGATTCGACTGTTAAGAGGCACCTTCCCTGACCAGGGAAGTCAAGCTGGCTCTCCGTTCCCCTTGCCCCTCCCTCTCTGTCCACATCTTCATCCTCTTCTATCTTCTTCGTAGATATTGTCAGTGTTTGAGGTTTAGGATTCATCATCTTTGTTCCTCCCCAGAAGGAGAGATCCGTGACAGTAGGCTTCCCATCAGTTCTGTCCACTCCTGTGTCCCCAGCACCTAGAACAATGCCCGGGGCACTTACGATTTGTCCAGTGAATGACTGAATCCCGTGCTGTAATCCCAGCTACCGGGATCATCTAGTTCTTGAAGGCTAGACGGTTGGAGATGATCCACAGCAGCAGTGATCTGCATTTTGGTTTGAGGGCGGCCCCAGCTTCGTGGGAAAGAGCCCCGTGAGGGAGCAGCGGTGGATGGTGAGGATTGTAGGATAGAGTGAGACAATGCTATGCTCCCTTTCCCGGGACCGTTCCTGTCAAGTCTCCAGGTCGACCAAGATCGGGCCGAGGTGGTGTTATCTCTTTACTCGAAGCCCTTAGGATTTTGCTCTATGTCTCATCAGTACCAGTCAATTCCCTGGGGCTTCTGCAGCCTCCTGCTTCTTGTAAGGATGAACGTCGTGCCCTTCTCTCGTGGGCAGGTGTGGGTTCCGAGAGGCGCTAGAATGTGATGTATGTTGACGTGCCAGGAGGCTGGAACCAGGACAGGGGTACGGACCTGCGGTCAGCCCAGTACAGCCCACCGACCCATCCAGCGTGCCGCCTGTGTTAGTAGAAAAAGTCTTATCGGAACACAGCCTGTTCCTTTGTTCTGAATTGTCTAGGTTTGCTTTAATGGCGTGATGGCAGAGAGGTGAGCCTTTGGGACAGAAAGTGTATCCTTGGCCAGAACTTTAATTTTAGCATCTTGTAATAAAGTAACCTAGGGAGAATACTGGTGAATGGGGACTATTATCCTGTTGTTATAGGGCTTCGGCGGATATTGTCTCCTAGTGTGGCCTTTCCCCATGACACCTTTGCTTGGTGAGACCCTCCAACGCTCTTTGGCCAGAGGTGAACTCTTCTGTCATGATGCCGCCTGAAGACGTAACTCATGGCACTGGTCTGAGTGGGGTGCTCATCACTGGGTCAGGGCACACGGTGAGGTGGGACAGAATCTAGGGAAGAAGGAGGTGGTGAAACCAGGGCGAGGACGGAGAGCCTGGCAGAGCCGGCCAGCAGGCCAAGAGACAGGTCGGCTCGGACAACCTTTCCTTGGCTGCCAGCACGTCCCCGTGGGGCTCATCCTCTGTCCTGTGCCCGTTCTTAGTGACAGGTGCCTGGTGCAGCCCTGGGAGGGGTCCAGCGGATGCGCGCGGTGCGCTTATTTTGGCTGCGTCGCCGGCGCTAGTTTGTTCTCTGTGGCACGCGCTCCGCCAGCCCCCATCTTCTCCCCCGCTGGAGCCGTCTGAGCTGCCTGCTTCTCCCTGGCTTCTCCGAGGAGGCTGTTGTATGTTTGCTGTGCTCACTGCGTGTCTGTGATGATTACTGTCTCCCCATCTGGCTGATCTTTACTTAGGGATGGTTTCTTGCATTTGGCTTTAATTCCCACTGGCTGGGAAGTGCCAGGGTTGGAGGGTTGAGTGGTGTCATGTATCGCAGGGCACCTCTGGCATCCCTGTGAAGAGTGGCTCTGAAATGCCTCCAAGGGACCAGAGCTATTTAGTAAAGTTTACGGTGGAACCAGAGTCGGTAGTTCATCTTTTCTCTTTCATCAGTTGTTTTAGCTGCTTTCCAAACCCGTAACTGCCGCAGAGTGGCCTTCAGGGGAGAATTTTGCCTACTGCTCTTAGGGTGTAAGTAACTTTTATGTAATTCTTCCAACCCCACCCCCGACCTTCTTCTCCATTCCCTTCTCCCCCTCCCCCTCCTTATACTTCTTCTCAATGGCAGCTAACCCTGGACAACTTATACGTGATGTAAGGGTGCTAGATTACTCGTCCATGGGATGTTCAAACAAAACTGGCCTTGCTATTGTATCAGAGTCTACTGAGGAGTGGAAGCCACTTTTGTAGTTAGGGCAGAAAAACTTTAAGTGGAAGCATTCAGGTATGCAGGAGGTAGGACAGATGATAAGCCAGGAACAGAACACAGGAAACTCAGGAACCATAGCTGGAGTGGGGATCCACCCACCCCTGGGTTGGGAGGCAGGAGGAGGTGATCCTGGGGCCCAGGACTGGGGTCCTCTAAGGAACACCATCTTTGGGGTCAGCACGTCTGGGAGCCAGAACCCACCAGGGGAAAGCTTGGGAATGGATCTGAGGGCAGACAGGCTCCGGCTGATGCCCTTTTATTGTACGATGTAAGTCTGAGGTCCCAAGGTGTCCCAGAAGCCTGTGCGTTCAGAACCTGGCCATGCTGAGCCTCAGTCCTGCTGACATCTTCTCATGGCTCACCCTTGGCCCAGAACCCTCCATTTGGTTGATTTCTTGTCTCTTTCACCTTCAAAGCCAACTCTCACAGAGGGTTCTTCTGGCCACTCCAGCTAAATTCGTTCTCTCTTCCGTCTGTAATTCATGCTTATTGACGTGATGCTTTGTGCACTGCCTGTTCCAGTCTGGCTCCAATCACGAGAAAGAATTTGAGCAGGGAGAGGTTGATATAAAGGACCATTAATTATAACAGGGACTGGAATAATGAGAGGTCGCTTGCTAAGAAGTGAAGAGAACTCTGAAGAATATGGGAATGGCCGAGTCAGGAGCCTCCACTGCCCTGGGGTGGAGTTAGGGCACCTGAGCCAGAGGCCTTTCCCCAACCCTCTGAGATCCAGACCTTGCTGGAGAGGGTTCATTCACAGCCCACTGAATGAGGAGAAGCTGCTGAGGTAGCGTACCAGTGGAAATGGCTGGAAGTCTGGGGACAGCTATCCATGGGGAGCTGTCTCATCAGAAGCACTTGCTACCAAACCGCTCAAAGTGGATGCTGGTGAAAGCTGCAGGTCACTGGATGCTGCAGGAGCTGGATACAGGGGTTGGGGGGAAGCCACCAGTGCTGGAAGAGTGCCCCAGAATCAGAAAGCAAACACTTTCCTACTGAAGTGTCTCTCCAGCGCCCCCTGACATAGCATAACTCTTGCCCATTGGCAAAGGACAGCTGTTAAAGGCTCAGATCCATTTTCCCAGAGCAGGTCATGAGGGGTGAATTTGGAGCCAAGGGGCACTGAATTGATGACCAGAATACTCTCTGTCTTCCTCCACTGGATCACAAGCTCCTCGATGGGAGGGACCCTGTTTGATTTGCTCACCAGATGTTTTCTCAGCACCAAACATGGTGCCTGATACAGAGTATCTGCTCAGCAAATGAACAAATGGTTACATTTACCATCAGAACCTGAACCCACTAGCTGGATAGCCCTCATTTGCTGTATTAGTTTCCTTTTGCTGCTGTAACAAATCACCACAAACTTAATGCTTTAAGGGAACACCAATTTATTATCTTAAGAGTCTGGAGGTCACAAGTCTGAAATGGGTTTCACGGGGCTAAAATCAAAGTGTCAGCAGGACTGTATTCCTTCCGGAGGTTCTGACGGAGAAGATTCTCCAGCTTCTAGAGGCTTCCAGCATTCCTTGGTTCATGGCTCCGTATCACTCAGACCTCTGCTTCCCTTATCACATCTCCTTTCCTGACCTTCCTGCCTTCTTTTCCTTATAAGAACCCTTGTGAATACCTTGGGTCCACCTGGATAACTCAGGATCATCTGCTCATCTCAAGATTTTTGACTTTCCCATTTGCCATGTAAAGTAACACATTCACGGGTTCTGGGGATTAGGATGTGGACATCTTTGGGGGACTGTTATTTTCCTACCACTGGCCTTAGGCAGGATCCCAGCTCTCCCTGTCTTGGTCTTGCTCAGGCTGTGCACAGTGCTCTCCATCCCTCCTCCCACGACCTTCTTTCATCAACACCCCAACCCCAGGCTATTCCCTGAGGAGCTCTCTGGACCTCATGTCATCCCCAGCCACCCAGCACCTCTGACAGCTCCTGGGGACACCACACTCCTTCACCAGGGAAGCACTTTGAGCTCTGCATTTCCAGAGGACCCCACAGCAGAGCTGCCACAGGCATGGTGATCACAAATCTCTTAGCTTACACACACAGCCTTGCCCCAGGGAGGATGTGGACCACTGCGGGCTGGGGCTGCATAGGCTCCTGTAATAGCTTCACATCTTCTTCCTCCAACCTCGGGGCCTGGGAGGAGATCGGACAGCGGAGCCAGCTGGCCTCTTATTCTCTGTGTAGCCTCAGAGCAGTCACCTAAAATCCCTTTGCTTTAGTTTCCTGTGTGTGAATTTCCAAGTGAGAATACTTCTCCTGTCTATTGCACTGGGGTGTCAGATGGACCAAATGAGATACAACAAAAACAAACATGCTTAAAATATCAAGGCAAATAGAAAAGCCCTATGCAGTGGGAAAGTGTCCCAGATAGATTGGAGCATATTCAACTGTTACGTAGAATTAATGACCCTCTCTACCTTGCCAGTTTTGTTATCCTATTGATTTACCTGGTGGGGGGGTGGGCGTCCATACTGAAAAAATTTTCAATTGTTTTCTCCTTTGAGGTAGTTGGCAAGGAAATATTTTGGTCAAGAGTACAGGCTCGGGCCTCCCTGGTGGCACAGTGGTTAAGAGTCCGCCTGCCGATGCAGGGGATACGGGTTCGTGCCCCGGTCTGGGAGGATCCCATATGCCGCGGAGCGGCTGGGCCCGTGAGCCATGGCCGCTGGGCCTGCGCGTCCGGAGCCTGTGCTCCGCAACGGGATAGGCCACAACAGTGAGAGGCCCGCATACTGCAAAAAGAAAAAAAAAAAAGAGTACAGGCTCTTGGGTCAACCTGCCTAGATGGAAATTTGGACCCCAATGGTTACTAGTTTTGTCATCTTGGGCAAGTCACTTAACCTCTCTGAAACTCAAGCTTTGTCATCTGTAAAATGTAAGAATGAGGTTGCCTGCCTCTTAGAGTTTTATGAGGATTAAAGATGTACTGCAGGAACACAGCTGACAGAAATCCAGGGGAGGGAGAGGACTCCAAACTCTCCTTGAGATCCACTCCCTCCACCCCCAATTCCACGGAACTCCTCAACCCTTGCTTAACCCACATTATTTAACAAACTCAACTGTCTATTGTGGGAAAAAAAAAAGAGCACGTTGGCCTGGCACATTGTAAGCACTCAATAATACTTAGCCATTGTTATTTTCATCATTGCCATTGTGCTGTCTGACCACGTGTAAGTATATGTGTCAGATTTTGGTGAAAGTCAAACAGAAGTTCAATCTCAGTATGGGTGGTGGATTCTCCACCTAGAGGAAAGAAAGAGCTCGATTTGATGAATCAGATACAGCCGTGGTGCAGGATGGAGAGGAGAGATGATGGTGGGTAGGTAGTCAAGGCGGCTGCTGCCCCCTGAACATCTCACTCAACCTCACAGCATCCTCTGAGGAGGGACTGCTATCTTGGGATTCAACCCCAGTGTTATGATTTAGAAGTTTGCTGCCACAGTGTGTGACCCTGTGTAGTGTGGGGTGCTGTGGACACCCCTTGGGTAGCAAACCAACCTCTACTTCAAGAAGGTAAATATGCAGCTTTAGGGGAAATCATGATAAAACTGGGGAGAGACCCCACGTGTGGAAGCCAGGGTGTGGGCTGATGCAACAGTCCAGGCAGGAGGGTCTGTGGAAGGACAGAGAGTGGTGATGTACTCATCCACCCACCCATCCATCCATGCATCCATGCATCCATGCATCCATCCATCCATCCATGCATCCATCCATTCATCCATCTGGTCAATCGTTATACAATATCGACCACTTATTTAGCATACACTGTGTGCTGGATTCATTAACCTTTGGTGCATGGAAAGGGATAAAATGGAATTGATGGAAATTTTGAGTTGATCACCAGGCCTTGGAAACCATTGTGTGTAATGTTTCCATTTTAGCAGACAGCACAGATGGTCAACACCTTCAAAAACCCCATCTTAGGGCCTCCCTGGTGGCGCAGTGGTTGAGAGTCCGCCTGCCGATGCAGGGGATACGGGTTCGTGCCCCGGTCTGGGAGGATCCCATATGCCGCGGAGCGGCTGGGCCCGTGAGCCATGGCCGCTGGGCCTGCGCATCCGGAGCCTGTGCTCTGCAACGGGAGAGGCCACAACAGTGAGAGGCCCGCGTACGGCAAAAAAAAAAAAAAAAAAAAAAAAAACCCATCTTAAAAAAGGCAGTCAAAAAAGAGGAGTGTCACAACCTAGGGCAATAACGCTGTTCTCTGCATCATCTTTAAAATCTAAAATTTAAAGGTAGTCTTTGTGCTGCCCCCTCCATGGCTGGGAAATGCCAACTTTGTGCCTGTTTCTCTTCCCTTCATAAAGAAAAGCCCTTCTTTATGAAAGCATGTGTTTTCTTTTCTCCCCCCGCCACCTCTGTCCCTCATGCCCTTTCAATTCTCTGAAGTTTTATGTCCAATAACTGAGCTTTGAGCTTAGAGATTTATTTCCGTGGGTGGCTTGGAGTTTAGGGTTGCAGCCCACCATTCCACAACAGTTCTTAAAACTAAAAAGCCCAGCTCTACTCATGCAGATAAAAAGCACATTATCTTTCAAAACGTTGGAATCAAAAAATGAACCTGCTTGGTGAGTTTCTAAGCAACTGGGCACGCAAGCATGGAAAAAGCAAGAGATAATCAGACTCCTTTTTAGCCGTATTGGCCTGAAACTTTACAGCGAGGCCTGGGCACAAATACTTCTTTATTTCAAATAATATTTGTGTGTCTACTCTGTGTTCTAGTGATTGATGATGAACAGACACACAGAGTCTCAGCCCTCCTGCTGCTTACATTCTAGGAGAGGGGAGTAAGGAATATAAGAAACAAGTACGCCTGATCACTTCAGACAATGATGTATGCTGTGGAGAAATTCATGCTGGGTCACAGAACAGAGACACTGGGATGGAGGTGGGCAGTGCTAAGTGATCAGGAAGCTGTCTGTCTAAGGATCTGGCGTTTGCACCGAGAACTAACTGCTGAGAAGGAGCCAGCTCTGGAAGGCCATGGAGGAAGAGCATTTCAGACGGAGGGAACAGTGTGCATCTTCAAGCAGAATTAAACTTGGTTTATTTGAGGAACTCCAAGAAGGCCAGGCTGTTGGAATGTAGACCACAAGGTGGGGGTCGGGGGGAGGGCAGGGGAAAGCGATGAGATTGGAGAGGAAGCCAGGGGCAGCTTCTGCAGGCCTTGGTAGTAACAGATAACCTTTCATGGGCTTTCCAGTGTCCAGTTATTGGTGTCTGTGTTAGCCTCCTCTTGCTGCTGTAACAAATTACCGCAAACATAGTGGCTTTAAACAACACAAATCTATCTTGCAGTTCTGGACATCAGAAGTCCGAGATGGGTCTAGAGGACAAAATCAAGGTGTCAGCAGAGCTGCATTATTTTGGAAGCTCTAGGGGAGAATCTTTTCCTTGCCCTTTCCAGCTTCGAGAGGTGCCCGCATTCCTTAGCTCATGACCCCATGTCACATCACTCTGACCTCTGCTTCTGTTACCGTGTCTCCTTCTCTGACTCTGACCCTCCAGCCTCCCTCTTGTAAGGATCCTTGTGATCACACTGGGCCACCCGCATAACGCAGGACACTCTCCCCAGCTCAGGGTCCTTAACTGAATCACATCTGCAAAGCCCTTCGGTTGTATAAGGTCACGTATTCACAGGTTCTGTGTCAGGCAGTGCCTCCGCAGCTGCGTGACCTTGGGCAAGTGACTTAAGTGTTCTATGATGGCTCAGTTTCCCCATTGGGAAAATGGCCCAGGGCTGTGGTGAAGTCACATGTGGGAATTTCCCAGAATAGAGCCTGGCGTTAAATTATTTGTCAGAAATAGGAGTGGTGGCCGTTAGCTCAGGAGAGTAGTGGCACACAGAGTGGAGAAGAGAAGGAACTTCTGGCACCGTGGTATTTTGAGGTCATCGGATTAGACAAGACACAGGTGTGATATGTAGAGAGAAGTTTTCACAGTGGGAGCCTGCAGAGCCGGAGGGGGACCGTGTCAGGGGAGCCCAGGCTGATAAACATTTTGACTCTAGCTTGCAGGTGGGGAGCTGTATCTCTGAAAGATCTGTTTTCCTTTCTGTTTCTTCGATTCTTGCTCCCATAAGAGGGAGGGGTTCCTCCTCCCGCTTCCCCATCCCCGCCACCCAGGGCAAAGCCAGATGAAACCTTTTTTTTTTTTTTTTTTTTTTTTTTTTTTTGCGGTACGCGGGCCTCTCACTGCTGTGGCCTCTCCCGTTGCGGAGCACAGGCTCCGGACGCGCAGGCTCAGCGGCCATGGCTCACGGGCCCAGCCGCTCCGCGGCATATGGGATCCTCCCAGACCGGGGCACGAACCCGTGTCCCCTGCATCGGCAGGCGGACTCCCAACCACTGCGCCACCAGGGAAGCCCCATGTGAAACCATGTTGCTTTGATTTGTTGGCACTCTGCTCCCTTGCTGTCTGGGTCCAGGCTGCTGGTCCAGTGGCTGCAATTCACTCCACTTGCCTTGTTGAAATTCCAAGTGTTCTGTACACCCTGTATTTTCTTGGGATGATAGTCCTGGTGGCACAAAACAATCAGGGACTTAAATCTCGTGAAGCTCCTGCTTCAGGTCACAGAGCATCTCTCTCCCTCCCTCTGTGGCTCTTTTCTTCTTTGCCCGTTTGCTTTGCATGTGGCCCAGGATGCAGAGGGGGCAGACTTTGTCCTGGGAGCTTCCAGCCCAGATCCAGCTCTAAGGAGGGATGTTTTGCCCCAGACAAGGTCCATCAGGCATCTCCTGGGCCTCTTGGGGTCTGTTACAGCTCCAGGGAGTCTTAAGTAATTAAGTCGGTAATTCAGAAAGCTTTGAAGGCTTGTGGATACCTTTTTCCCCTGTCCTTTGTCTTTTGTTTAAAACTTAAAAGTAAAATCTAACTAAATAGCGCTTGAATGCATCCTCCTAAAATCTTAGGGCTAAAGCTCAAGGGTTCACGGACTACCCGCAATTCCAACCCCTTTCCCTAAATGAACTTCGTTTTATCCTTTTATTTTTTTCATCCAGGGCTTTGTATCTACCTTCATACACAGATATGTGGCTGCAGACAACAAAGGATTTTGTTTTATACGCGGCTGTGTGTGAAAACAAAGGGTACTGTGCTGTGTATCACATTCTTTACAGCCAATACTATGTTTCAGAGGCTTTTTCATACCCGTGAGAATAGAGCTGCCTTGTTCATTTTTTAAAAAACTGCTCTTCAGTAGTCTGTGGTAGGCTATTCATAGTTTATTTCTCTACTGGTGAATATTTAGGTGGTTTCCATTTCTTTCTTTTTTTCTCTCTCTCTCTCTTTTTTTTTTCTACTACCATGAATCTTGTAAAGCTCCACCTGGTTTAGAGGTGAAAAGTGGGTTCTAGATCATGAGCCAAAAGGTGTAGGGGCTGTTAGAGTGAAACTGGTGATCAGTCCATAGTCTGTTAGCTTCCTGGGGCTGCCATGAAGCATTACCACCAACTGCATGGCTTAACACAACAGGGGTGGATTCTTTCATAGTTCCGGAGGCCAGAGCTCCAAAAACAAGGTCTCAGCAGGACGCTTCTGCCTCTGATGACTTGAAGATTCTAGGTTCTCCCTTGCCTTCCAGCTTCAGGTGGCCCCAGGCATTCCTTAGCTTGTGGCCACATCGCTCCCATCTCAGCCTCTGTCATCACAGGGCTGTGTGTGTGTCTGCGTCTCTGCGTCTCCCCTCCTCAACAGTACACTGGGCGTTGAATTTAAGCATCCAGTATAACCTCATCTTAACGAATCACATCTGCACAGACCCTTTTTCCAAATGAGGTCACATTCTGAGATTCCAGTGGACATGAATTTTGGTGGGGGGACACACTCTTTAACCTACTACAGGGGTAAGAAGCGGGGAGGGGCTACACAGAGGCCACCGACTTGCCAGCTGAGATCTGGGTGGTATTTGGGGCAGCCCCGTCCTGCACCTTCAACATCTCCAGTGCGATTGGATGTTGTGGAAAAGGACTCTTAAAGGCTATTAGGTCTTTAGTCATTAACTCAGCTACAAAGCCTTCACATTCTGTAGTGTTGATTAGACTCCATTTACCAGGAAAAGAAAGAGATTCCAATGCCTCTGAAAGGTATGTTTGTGGAACCCTGACTTCAAAAGTCCATCCAGATGACCTGTGTCCTTCTTCCACCAAAGCTAGTGAGTTGGTATAATTACTTGTTGGAGATGGCATACAACACCTTGCTGTAGGCATCCAGAGTAAACCTGATTCAGCTCTGTCTTTGAGGCTTTTCTTATATATAAAAAGGAGCCAGGTGGTCTGCAAACAACCGTTCCCTTGCCTATATAGTCAGAGTTTCACCTGATTGATCCAACCTGTTCACAGCTGAAAGGAGCAATTTTAGATTGTCCGGGAGAAGGTATGTCCAGTGGACATAATTTACAAATGACCAGAAATAACCATCTTGGTTAGATTGAAGCCACACACTTTGTAAGTGCCACCATAGGCACCTGTCAAAGTGAGGGATACAGGTCAACTCCCCACAGCTGAGCGTATCCTGGCACGTGATGCCAGTGAGCATATTCAGTGAACCTATCGCCGCAGTGGCCCCATAGCTGGATGTAGCTGTTCTGTCATTTCCTAACTTACTTAAAAATAACGGTATAAAAAGGATTGCCCTTGGAGAGTGAACTGGAGTCAGCTAAGTGGAAAAGAAGGAAAAAACCCATTAAGATGTTTGGTTCCATTGACCCGTGTCTTTCTGGCAAACCTTGGCTGACATATAATATCTGAAGATGAACGGGAAAAACAGACCCAAGAAGCAAGCCTAGGAATGAAACTGGTGGCTGTCAGTTGAAGGAACAAAGTGACGGAAGTCTGGGTGTTTCTGTTACAGTAATGTGACATGACAGATTTCCAAGGCTCTGTCAATACCATGAATATTTATGACCTATCTATATCACCAAAAACCTCCCTCAGGTGGCACATTCAGCAAAGACCCCTGCTCAGGAATTTTTCTGTTTTGTTGGGTGATGAGCCCTGAATGACAAAATTGAGATCAATTATATGAAGGGTTTGTGCTTCTGTTTAACTTGGAGGCTGTATTCTGAAGAAATAAATTTCTTTTTGAAAAAAAAATCTCTTTTACTGTTGGCGGGTGAACTGGATTTTTTGTCACAATATGGAGTTGCCCATGTGCAAGTGTTTCTGGGTACTGACCTCCAGGAGCCTCCTCTGAGACTCAGGTTCCTATTTTGTTTGCTTGTTTGTTTGTTTGTTTGTTTGTTTTAAACATCTTTATTGGAGTATAATTGCTTTACAATGGTGTGTTAGTTTCTGCTTTATAACAAAGTGAATCAGTTATACATATTCATATATGCCCATATCTCTTCCCTCTTGTGTCTTCCTCTCTCCCACCCTCCCTATCCCACCCCTCTAGGTGGTCACAAAGCACCGAGCTGATCTCCCTGTGCTATGCGGCTGCTTCCCACTAGCTATCTATTTTACGTTTGGTCGTGTATATATGTCCATGCCACTCTCTCACTTCGTCCCAGCTTACCCTTCCCCCTCCCCACGTCCTCAAGTCCATTCTTTAGTAGGTCTGCGTCTTTATTCCCGTCCTGCCCCTAGGTTCTTCATGACCTTTTTTTTTAGACTCCATATATATGTGTTAGCATATGGTATTTGTTTTTCTCTTTCTGACTTACTTCACTCTGTATGACAGACTCTAGGGCCATCCATGAGGTTCCTGTTTGAAATGACAAACCAGAGTCCTGGCAAACGAGAGGACTTTGCCCAGCTGTGTGCTGGCCAGTGAAGGGACACCCCCTTCTCCACAGCTGGGGAAGTGTGGAGGCGTGTGTGCTTAAGAGACGTCAGGCTGCCACAGCTCGGATCTAACCTGCCATTTACTTAAACTTTGTGATCTGAGCCGGCCTTTGGAGCCTCAGTCATCCTATCTGCAAAAGGGGTATGTGACATAATTCCTACTAGGACAACCTCAACAGGTTACTTGGAGGATTAAATGAGGCAACATTATATGTGCAGTTCTTGTTACAAAGTAAGAATATGATAGATGTCATCAACTTCTTTTTATTAGTAACCCAGCATGCTTAAATGGGAGACATTTAAGAATAGTGGTGAAACTAAAAATATTTCCTAACAGGGTGGCATGGTCACTGACCTCACATGACCCATGGGACTAGATGCAGCTTGTAAGTAATTGTCGAAGTCCCTCCCCACCCCCCAGGGCACACCAGCTATACATCGGCGCCGCCTGAGAGAAACGGCAAATAAATGTTGCAATGCTTTTTTTTTTTTTGCATAGCTTATCGCAGAGTCCAGCACATCTTTTTCTAAATAACTTTAATTTTGCAAACTGCCAAGATGGCGTTTTTGATTGGCTTGAACTCTTTTTCCGAGGAGAGGGGACCACAGGCGACAGTCCCCGGGGTTCCCACTAGATGGCGCTCACAGACCGACCAGCTCGTGGCCGCGCTGGGCCTGCGCCCCCCTCCTCCAGAAGGCTCCCAAACACACCTGCCCCCCGGGCCCAGTCTTCTCCCCAGTCAGCTGACTGCTTCATCCAGCCCTTTGCTCACTTGCGAGTCCCGGGCGCCTCAAGTGTGAGAAATGAAGGCCCCTCCCGCAGCCCCACCCAGCGCTCAGCACAGCACCTGAGACGCACCTGGTCCGCACCTGGCCCGCGGCCTCCGGCCCCTTGGACAGGTGCTGCCTCTCCGCCAGCATCACCGCCCGCCCCGCGGCTGGATGGAGCCTGCGAGTGGCTGCTTTTCTCGAAAGGCTTTATCATTTTAATGTGAAATAATACACATTCATTATAAAAATGTTAAACATAATTTAAAAAGCCCAAATCCCAACACCCCCCCCATATGACATTAGTTATATTGGAGAATCATCATTCGGGGCGGTCTACATCCATGAATCCACAGCGAGAGGAGTGGCTGGCTGGATAAGTAGACGGTGGTTGGACACCATATTTTATAGCAACGAAATCCTACTCTAAAGCTGTATTTTATTCGTGAAGGTGTTACATTCCTTTTTATTTATAGATAAAGAGGACAAAGAATCCAAAGTAGGGTTGTCGTATTTCATAAAAGAAATGAGCAAAAATAGAAAAATTAGCTGACAAGAAGAGATTTTGATTTTTAAAATAGCTTGGTAAATTTAAGAAAGAAAAGTTTGTAGAAAAAAATCATACCAAGGTTTGGAACGATTATTATCATTACTATTCTTCTTATTACTGTCACTATAGCTGCTATCGTCGCCTCCACGTCCATCGCCACACCGTCTCTATTTCTTCCATGACACAATTTTAGCCGGTGACGGCAGCTCCTTGATTTGAAAGTAGAAGAAACGGCACGCTGAGATTTCTTGCCATTTCCCCCATCCGGATATTTATTGGTATTGCAAGTTTTACATTGTTAAAGTCTGTAACGTCGATACCCTCCGTGGAGCCTAGTTGCTACATTCCTTCATTGTCAACTCTGACTATGGGAAGCCGGTCTTGCTTGCTTCATCTGCTTCATCGGTTACCCCCCAGCCATCTGCTGCTTTCCATCCTCAGAGACGGTGCATGTCTTTTATCTGCCGATGGCCCTTTTTTGTTGTTGTTGGGGGATTACATTTTAATGCCTTTATTCCCACTGTAATGTGATCTAGAGGATAAATGAGGTTAGTCCAGTGGTTCATCCACCATAATCCCAACCTTCTTTAGAAACTGTGGCACGCGGTTCCAGTTTAAGGGGTAGGTTGTCGGTCATTCCTTCACACACTTGCCTGTGTGCCAGGCACGGGGGTGGGAGCCAGGACGGATGAAGGACACAGTTTTTGGCATCAGTGATGTCAAAAGGACTTTGTGCCCAGGAACAGAATTATGTGTGTGTGTGTGGAATTGCTTTAAAGAAGGATGAAGTAAACCAAGGATGACCCTGCCACGCTCTCCACGGGGGGGGTGATGTGCTGCCGTTTGGGGGGGTGATGCGCTGCCGCTGGGGGGGGTTGATGTGCTGCCGCTGCGGGCGGGGGGGTGATGCGCTGCCGCTTGGGGGGGGTGATGCACTGGCACTCAGTGGGGTGGGTGATGTGCCGCCACTCGGGGCGGTCACACGTCAGAGCTGAAGCGAAGCTGCTGGTAATGGGAGGCATCGTCCCCAGGGAGGAGGCCATCAGTCTGCATCTCCCAGGTGAAAAGGGTAAAGGGCCAGGGAAACAGCAGGAGATGCAGCACATGGCCAGGTCCCCCTCCCGGCGGCTCCACAGGGTTCTTATTTTTGGGATCCTAAGCCTCCTGAGGACAGGCACACAGTCACACATTTATAAAACGCCATGGTGCCTGCAGTGGCTGCAGATACCACAGGTCACCGGGCTTAACATCAGCTTCTCCAGGACCAGGTTCACATGTGGATTGGTGGGTGGTGGGTGTGAGAGCAAAGAGTAAGGATGGAGACAGGAGAACAGGTTCATTCACCTCATCTCCCTAGTCCTAATCTCCAAAATGCATTGCGATTGGGATTGAACAAGTTGGGTCATGATTTTTATATCTGAAGGAAAGACCCTCACATCAGTGGATAAGGTACATGTGATAGAACCCAGAGAGGAAAATTCCAAACAAGGCAAAAAAAGAAAAACCCAAAGCAGGATCTCTAACAGACACCTGCACTCCCATGTCCATTGCGGCAGTATTCACAGTAGTTAAGACTGGAAACAGTCTAAAGGTCTCTCGACAGATGCATGGATAAAGTGGTGGAGACATTCAATGGAATATTACACAGCCTTAAAAAAGAAGGAAATCCTGTCCTATGCAATGACAAGGATGAACCAGGAGGACATGATGCTAAGTGAAATAAGCCAGTCACAGAATACTGTATGATCTCACGTAACTGTGGAATCTAAAATATCCAACCTTGTAGAAGCAGAGAGTAGAATGGGGCTGGAGGGAGGAGTAAATGGGATGTTGCTATTTAACAGGTGTACAATTTCAGTTATGCAAGAGGAATAAGTTCTAAAGATCTGCCATACAGTTACTGCAATGGTCCAGGCAGGACAGGACGGGGCTTACACTGGGAAGGATGCTGAGACATTATCAAGGAGTGGAATTGCAAGTGTGCTTTTTTTTTGTTTTGGTTTGTTTTTTGTTTTTTGTTTTTGCGGTACGTGGACCTCTCACCATTGTGGCCTCTCCCGCCACAGAGCAGAGGCTCCGGACGCACAGGCTCAGCGGCCATGGCTCACGGGCCCAGCCGCTCCGCGGCATGTGGGATCTTCCCGGACCGGGGCACGAACCCGTGTCCCCTGCATCGGCAGGCGGACTCTCAATCACTGCGCCACCAGGGAAGCCCGCAAGTGTGCTTTTTGATGGAGAGCCTTCGAGCTGGTTCCTTTTCTTGCCCTGCAAGAAAACCATTTGAGAATTCTGGATTTCATTATGAATTAGGAATAAAGTATTGATAATCAGCTACATTTGTTGTTACCAGAGATCCCCTGTAAATTTGCCTCTATGTAATAGGAAATGATTAGCATGAAGGAAGTTTCTAAGAATAGATGATTGGATATCAGCTACGTTTGAAAGTGTCACTGCATGAGGCAGACTTTGCCTGCTATTGTGATGTGTTGTTTATCCTCGTGGAGATACGTTGTGCTTCTTGTGACAATAAGCAATGTGTTGCAACAGCTGCCAGGTGTTTACGGGTTAATCTCTGAGGTTAATGAAGGCTGTTGGTTCCCCGGGAGTCTGCCTTCCTGGCTCTGTGGACGCACCCACACTCTGAGGTCTCCGCCTGCCTTTCAGGTCCTGCTGTGTGTCAAGGTGTTCTGGGAGAGGGTGGTTCTTCATGGCACAGGCATCAGAGGTGGGAACGAATTGTGCTTGTTCCTGCTCAACTGAGGCAGGAAGGTTGGAAACAGATCAGCAGCGCCCTCCTTGGCAATGGATTTCAGCGCTCTCTGCTCGGTGCAACATGGCAGAGAGCTTCTATAATCTCTCAGGAACACTTGGTCCCTCTATTCTCTTGATCTAAAGATCACAGATATGATGGAAGGTCTTCAGCACTCCCTGGGAGACACATTTTATTTTTTAGTTCATTCCTCTTTTGCTATTCTCCTTAACATCTCTGTTTTTGTTTCCTTTCTTGAAAATTTAGATTCTGCTAAAACGAACTATTGTAACCATTTAGCAAACCTTTTCAGATAGGTTCATATTTCCCTGATCACAGATTTAGAACACCCAGAATAGGGGAAGTTAACGCCATAGAGTATTGTATTGTTGTATTAGGATATGGAGGGAATTCCAGAGTACAAATGCTCCCGAACCTTCAAGAACATTTAACAAGCACTGTGCCAGTTGTCATTTTATTGCCTGTCAGCTCCTACTCTGCCCTCTCTTCCTCCTGTGGGATCTTGGAGCTGGACCCTGCAAACATTTTTTTCCTTTGTCAGCTGGAGCACTATTGGAGTTGTCCAGCAGAGGCCGCTGGAGAGACAGGGCAAGATGTAGCAGGGGCCAGGGTTTTCTAACTGACTTCAGTAGGGTCTTGTTTTTGTCCCCTGTGGCACAGCTCCCAACAGCATGCAAAGACACTGTGGTGCTCATTGTCCAGTGAGTTTCACTGGGCCACAGGTGGGTGACTTCCTGCTCACCTGCTGGGGACCAGCTTGCCCGTGGCACCCAGCGTACTCTCCATCAGCAGTGGGCTGCAGCCACATCCTCTGCAGTGAGTCTGAATCTCAGCCTTGGGGAGAGGATGCTCTTCATGTTTTATCCTTTCTTGGGCACTCTCCCCCAGCCCTAGAGCTGGTCACTGGGGCTCACATTTGCCATTCTTAGATTCTCTAGACTTCTTTTCTTCTCTTGTAGTTACCCACCTTTCATTAGTTGGAAATTCCCATCTTAATTTTTTCCTGATCAAATGACTGGTGTGGTTTCCGTCTCCTGACTGGACCCTTAACAGATATATTACCATATATGGTTATGTATTAACATCAAGAGACATTAGTGGTTATTTCCCATAACCAATTCTGATTTGACTGATCATGTTTAAATATGTTTCCCCAGGATCCCTTCAGGCTAGCTTTTCAGTGAAGGAAAGCATACTTTTCTTTAAGCTTACCAGAGTATTACAGACACTGAAAAGTAATCACACCATTTCTTTTCTGAACACTTGATGGTTTAGACTGGAGATTCTTACTCTTTAGTTCCAGAATCATGTGGGGAACTAGTTTTTTTTTTTTTTAAGTAATATATGTTTAATCAAATGCCTATAAAACATAACATTTATGTCAACTAGTCACTTGCAACTCAACTCAGTAGGGGAGCTAGTTCAAAATGTGGATTCTTACGCCTCACATCTAGAGGCTGAGTACTCTGATTTACCATTAAATGGCCTTTTCTGTGTATATTTTTCACACTTAATCCTTACAACCATCCTGTTAAATGCCTTGATTTCATTTTACTGCTTTATGGCTCAGAGAAGTATCTTGTAGGCAGATGAGGGGTTGGTTTGGGGCAGAAACCAAGCCCAGGGCTTTTGATCTCAGACCCCATTTCCTTTCCACTACACTGCTTTTCTAGCACAGAATGAAACCTCTTTTCTGTTTCTTTCATACACATGATGAGGAAGTCGAGTCAGGCAAATAATTTCATTTTTCAAAATATTTTTTTCTCATCGAAGAGAATTTGTGAAAGAGACATTTGTAAAGAAGAAAATAAAAGTCGTCTTTTTTTTCCACTCCCTAGAGGCACATTGTGCTATGTGTAATTCCAGTTTCTTTTCTGTGCATCTATCTTGTCTTTAACAAGAGATGACCATATTTTACTTTTTACCCTTTTGGGTTTTTTGTTTGTTTGTTTTATAGTCGGACTGGTTTGCTACCGTTGCATGATAAAGTTCCATAGAATTCAGCTTAAAGCCACAGTCATTTAGGGTCACTCATGCAGTGGCTGGGCAGCTGAGGTAGCCGGGACAGTGGCGGGGAGTTCAGCCGGGGTGGTCGCATGGGGTGCCTCTGGCTCTCATCCTTCTCCTGGGACCAGCCTGGGCCTGTTCTTTTCATGGCCACGGTGGACATAGAAGACGGCAAGCAGACTCAGCCATCAAAAAGAATGAAATAATACCATATGCAGTAACATGGGTGGACCTAGAGATGATCACACTAAGTGAAGTCAGTCAGACAGAGAAAGACAAATACCCTATGATAGCACTTATATGTGGAATCTAAAATAGGACACAAATGAACTTATCTATGAGGCAGAAACAGACTCACAGACGTAGAGAACAGACTTGTGGTTGCCAAGGGGGAGGGGGCGTTGGGGGGATAGATTCGGAGTTTGGGGTCAGCAGATGCAAACTAGTATATACAGAATGGATAAACAACAAGGTCCTCCTGTAGAGCACAGGGAACTATATTCAATCTCCTGTGATAAACCATCATGGAAAAGAATACGGAAAAGAATCTGTATGTATGTATAACTGAATCACTTTGCTGTACAGCAGAAATTAATACAACATTGATTGTAAATCAACTGTACTTCAATAGAATAAATTAAAAAAAAAAAAAGACAAGCAGAAATGCATGCAGCGCCCTGCAGCCTGGGCTGAGAACAGGAACACTGTTTCTTTGGCCTCCTCGCCACAAGACGACAAATGATTTTCTTTCTCTGCATCTCTCCCCAGCCTCCTATACGCAAAGGAGAAAAACCCTCTCACTTTCTCCTGAATTCCTCTCCGTAATAGCTCCTGTCACTTTGCGTTATCTATTTATACTCAAGCTCATTTAAAACACCATCTGATAAAATAACCTGTATAATTTTCTTCACAGTTGACTATGCGGAAAAAATAATCATTATGTTATTAGATCGTGGCACTCTATTTGACGCGGGCTCTAAGCTCCCAGTGAAAGTGTTGCATAGCTTAAATTTCCCACAGAAATGGAAATGAAGAGGAGAATCCAGCCTGGGTGAACGCAGGCGCCTGGGACTCTGGAGGTTCACGGGTCTCCCTGCGGTGGGGGAACTGGATTTTTTTTCTCAGCAGAGGTGGAAAGAGGGGACCTGTGGGCTGAGGCTTGATGTGGGTAAATGTGGCCCTGCCCTTTGCCTGGCTCCTTTTTTTTAACCACTTCCTGTTGTCAGCATGTTTTCAAGCTCTAGTCCAGACAGAACAGTGTAACTGGGCCCCTGAGAGTCCTTGTGTGATGTAATCCCATTGCAAGAAAACCGAAAGTCACACATCCAAAACCCACCTCGTCACTCTCCCAGGCCCTTCCTTGGGTCCTTAGAGGCCCCACCAGATGGGTCCCCTTTCCTTTTCTCAGCTCCCTTTTCTTAGAATGTCACTATTTTATTTCTCTATAAGGTTCCCTGTACCTGTTTCTTGGACAATGATTTAACCTCAGGATGTAGGTAAACTTCTAGATCAGTAGCTTCCCTGCTTCATTTCATTTCCTCTTATTTGAAATCCCTTTCTGTGGTTTTAGAGTCTGAACTGTATCCATCGATGGAAATATCCGAATATTTCCTGGGGGGTGAAGGGTACACTACTGTGTGAGAGGTAAGGAGACGAGCACGCGGTGATCCCGGCTGCAGAAGAGAATGCAAGCTCCGCTCCTGCCGAGCGGCCTCCCAGCCTGAGCGTGCTCAAGACTGCCAAGTAAGGTTGTCCAGGTTGTGCACTGCTCATGGGCATGGCCACGGCCATGTCAGCCACACTCCGGACATTGCAGAGTTGGGAATTAAGTAGACAGTTGTATAGCAGATGGCAATAAACTGCCTCATTCTAACAAAATTGGTATATTATGACAATCTTCTGCGGGATGGAAGAGGCACCATTTTCTAATTTGCAATGACCTAACAGTAGCTTTCCTGAATAGAATTTTCTTTCGGGAACGTATGATTTCCTGCAGTGACCCAGAGTCATCATTCATTCAACACTTACCAAATATTAAATGAACACCTACTATATGCCAGTCCCAGGGCGAGGCCCGTGGGATGCAATGGATTGTGAAAGGCACAAAAAGCCTAGTCCCTCCATTCTAACTGGGAAGTCACCTGTGAAACAACCAAGGACACGCTTGGTTATGTGATCCCAATTGTAGGAGGTGCTAGAATGGGCAAGTCTGGGGTGCTATGAGAGCAGAGGGTGGGGAGTGAGCAGATTTGCTGAGGGCCCCGGGGAAGCTCTGAAGGCAGATGAGGACCATGGTGGCAGGTGAGGTTGGACAGTGTTGGGGAGGGGGTCTGAAGGAAGAAAGCTGTGAAGACTTAGGGTTTCCTGGAGACACTACAGAGCAAGTATGATGGGTTTACACAGTGTACGAACACCGTGTTCAGTAAAACCGAACGACATCGGGAGAAAACGCTTTCCTTTAATTCTCTTTCAACCTCTTGATTAGGTCAAGAACGAAGTCTCTCTTGGGTTCTACTGTTTTTAACAATTCGTAAACATTTACTCATGTTTACTAGCAAACTAGTGAGCCTTTTGCCAAAGCCTTGGACAGGCAACAGCATCCAAATATCATTTAATAATAGTGCTTTAATTACAGGTAGCCCTGGCTTTGCATGGTGGTGTCAGACCACGTCAATGACCCTGCAGACCAAAACCATGCAAAGCAATCTTACTAATCAATGGGAAAAATTGTGTTTGTTTTGTGACCTTTAAGAAGTTTTGTCAGAACATTAAGACCTCTCTCACTGTTAATTATAAAATGTATAGGGAAATGAAAAAAACCAGTAAAACTAATATTGATTTGAAAAAATTGTAATTTAAAGCAGTAGCAACATTGAGAAAGTATTTTATTTCCTTAAATAAAACTTATCAAGAACATTTTGAACAGTGTTTATCTTCTACTCATTGTTTAACTTACGATAGGAAGTGAGTATCTTTTCCATGGTCTGGCAGACTGTCACACTCTTTAGATCTAGAATCAGCTTCTCACATTTTATCCTTTGCACTTTCAATGTCGTGAAAGATTTCCGAGGATTTCTTTAATGTGGGATTGGTTGGCTGGTGTCACTTCCTCTGGGACATCTTTGGTGTCTTTATTACGACCACTTTTTTTTTTTCATTTATGTTGATGAGTTCACCTTTGTTAAGTTTCTCTAACTCCATAGCTGTAGTCTCTGGACTCTGATAGTGTCAACATTTGCTCCACCAGCCAGCTGTTTCTGCGATGACTCCATCCCACATTTAATTTTAATTTTACTTTCAGCATCATCGCTTTTCATTTCTTTGCTGCATCTTCAACTCTGTTGGCCTATCCCACCATTCGATGATCCATTTTGGCAGGTGGTCTTATCACTGAGAGACAAGGAGACAACACACTTCCATACTTTGCTGTCTGGGTGTGAACTGAATAACAGATGCACAGTTATCAGTCACCAACAGACTGTGAAGTAATTGATGTGATTGGTCACTCATAATGACACCCATCTCTTTAGTCACATAGTAATTTGTGGGCTGAAGAGCTAGCAAATGTGAAGAGCTAGCTAGAAGTTTGTACTTTATATATTTACTTGAAGTTTGTACTTTAGATATTTCAGTGAATAGAGTAGATCTTGGTAGCTGAAAATTGAACTGTGCTGTAGGGGAGATTTGTGTTATTTAACAGAATTGTGGTAACTGACATCTGTGCATGGCAGAACTTTGCAAAGCAAGGACTGCCTGTATATTTAGGGGTTTTTTTGTTATTAAGATACAGTGGAGGGCTTCCCTGGTGGCACAGTGGTTGAGAGTCCGCCTGCCGATGCAGGGGACACGGGTTTGTGCCCCGGTCTGGGAAGATCCCACATGCCGTGGAGCGGCTGGGCCTGTGAGCCATGGCCGCTGAGCCTGCGCGTCCGGAGCCTGTGCTCTGCAGCGGGAGGGGCCGCAGCGGTGAGGGGCCCGCGTACTGAAAAAAAAAAAAAGATATAGTGGATGTACAATATTATATGTTTCAGGTGTACAACATAGTGATTCACAATTTTTAAATGTTATATTCCTGTTCTGAATATTTAGCTTTAAGTTTCTTTTTATTTGTGGTAAGTAATGCTGACCCTTTCCATGTATGCTACAGAAAATGTCTTTTAACAAGTACCATATGACATCACTTATATGTAGAATCTAAAATATGACAGAAATGGACTTATCTATGAAACAGAAACAGACTCACAGACATAGAGAACAGATTTGTGGTTGCTGGGGGGAGGGAAGTGAGGGAGGGATGGACTGGAAGTTTGGGATTAGCAGATGCAAACTAGTATCTACAGGATGGATAAACAGCAAGGTCCTACTGTAGAGCACAGGGAACTTTACTCAGTATCCTGTGGTAAACCATAATGGAAAAGAATATGAAAAAGAATATATATATGTATATAACTGAATCACTTTGCCGTATACCAGAAACTAACACAACATTGTAGATCAACTATACTTCAATAAAATAAATTTTAAAAAAAAAGAAAGAAAGAAAACGTCTTTTAGGGACTTCCCTGGTGGTCCAGTGGGTAAGTCTCCACGCTCTCAATGCAGGGGGCCCGGGTTCGATCCCTGGTCAGGGAACTGGATCCCGCATGTGACCCACAACTAAGAGTTTGCATGCCACAACTAAGAGTCCTCATGCCCCAACTGGAAAAAAAAAAAAAAAAAGAAAAAGAAAAAAAGATCCTGCACGATGCAATTAAGACCTAGCACAGCCTAAATAAATATTTTTTAAAAAGTCTTTTACAGGGCCTCCCTGGTGGCGCAGTGGTTAGGAGTCCGCCTGCCGATGCAGGGGATACGGGTTCGTGCCCCGGTCTGGGAGGATCCCATATGCCGCGGAGCGGCTGGGCCCGTGAGCCATGGCCGCTGGGCCTGCGCATCCGGAGCCTGTGCTCCGCAACGGGAGAGGCCACAGCAGTGAGAGGCCCGCATACCGCAAAAAGAAAAAAAAAAAAAAAAAAAGTCTTTTACAAATATGTATGTTTAAGTATCTAAGTAAAATCCTGTAAAATGTGAATTGATTCAAAGAAATACTGATTATGGCCCATGATTATGGCAAACCTTTTGAGGCCCATGCATGAAGGACTATAGTTTGGGAAATGCTGCTTGGGTACCAGTGGCTGAACACAGGAGTGGCTGTGGTCCCTAAGGAAATGTCTCTTGGAGTATAGGTGGCTTTCTCTATTCTCTTCCCCCAAAGACTGCCTACGGGGCTGTCCTAGGCAAATCTAGCTATTGGTTCCCATCATCACTTCCTCCAATTTGCCTGATCTAAGTATACAGCCCCACAGGGAAATATAGGATTATTCTATGCACATTTCTTTGTAAAATCATGACATATCTCTAGGCTGATATATAGAGACCCCAAACATTTTTTCTTCCTAAATAGCCACATAATATTTTATAGGACGAGCATAATTTATTTAATCAATCTTCTTTTGTTACACGAAAGAAGGGATTGTTTTTCCTCCCTCCCTCCCCCTCCCTTCCCTCCTTCCTTCCTTCCTCCCTCCCTCCTTCCCTCTCTCTCTCCTCCTTCCTTCCTTCCTTTCTTTCTCTCCTCCTTTCATTTTTTGCACTACAAACAGTCACGGAACAAATAACTTTTATACAGATCCTTATTACTGGGATTGCTGGATCAAAGAACTGTGGATTATTCATTATAAGTGATATTTCCAGGCTCATATTCCTATCAGCAGCATATGAAAGGGTCCATTGTGTCTCTTCTTTGTCAGCACAGTATATTTTCATTCTTGATAATGTTGGCAACATGACTGGGGGGTGGAGGAGTTGATTTCTTAGGCGTCTAGCAGGTTCAATGTTCTGTAGTTCTCCCTGGGATATTCAGACATTGACATGTCAAGATGGGGTTGATTGTTTACCATTACAGAAAGTTTCTTTCCTTTGAAAAAGGATTTGGGCTTGGTTCCTTAAAAAGCCATTGTTTTGATCTTGTCAAACATTTGTCAACACATCCTTTGAAGCATGTAACTTAGTATCTGTGAAGAAAGAAGGGGTGCTTGAGAAGATTCCATATAATTGTGGGGCTATGACACATTGAGTTGAATCTTTATCCACCTAGGTCTTTTTGGGCCAGAGGAATCATTCCTGTCACAATTAGGGATTTCCCCTTTGAGCACTTCCATGGCCAAAGTCTCAGGGGAAGGAGGAGTGATAGTCTATTTCGCTATGACAAAAGGATGCATGCAGCTCTTGAAGAAAACAGGCATTTGAGATTTCTGTCTGCAACCTTTATATCATCCTGCTGAGGTTATGGAGTCCAGTCTTTACACTTGGAATCCTCTTTATTTTAAAGGCTGTAAGCACTCAATAACAAAGCTTCAAAATACATAAAGCAAAAGTTTCTACAACTGAGAGGAGAAATAAATAAATAAATCTACAATTGTAGTTGGAGGTTTAAATAGTTCTCCCTCAGTAATTGCTAGAACAAGTAGGCAGAAATTCAGTAAGTTGGGTCTTTGAGAAAATAAGTCATTTATCTAAGTCCATTCAGGGAGTGGAAGGTCCAGCATTCCAGGTCAAGAAAGACCCCACAGTCTTCCCTGTACTACAGTATATACACATATACTGTATATGTAGAATATATCTACAGTGTACAGCCACACTGCAGATATATTCAATCCCTTACTAAAATAAGTAATAACAAAACTGCCTCAGTAGAAATATTTCCCTGGAAGATAGACGGCATAGGTTCCTGCTCTGAGAAGATTTCATAACCAGCTCTGAGACCTTGGGCAGTCCAGGTGCCCTCTTGGAGCCTCAGTTTCCTCCTCTGTGTGATGGGAATGGTCCTATCTTCCCTGCTTACCTCCCAGGGATGCTGTGGATCTCTCTCTCTCTCTCTCTTTAAAAAAAAATAAATTTATTTATTTATTTTTGGCTGCATTGGGTCTGCGTCGCTGCGAGCTGGCTTCCTCTTTGTCTTTCTCTAGTTGTGGCGAGCGGGGGCTACTCTTCGTTGTGGTGCACATGCTTCTCATTTTGGTGGCTTCTCTTTGTTGCTGAGCATGGGCTCCAGGTGTGCAGGCTCAGCAGTTGTGGCTCGCAGGCTCTAGAGCGCAGGCTCAGTAGTTCTGGTGCACGGGCTTAGTTGCTCCCCGGCATGTGGGATATTCCCGGACCAGGGCTTGAACCCCTGTCTCCTGCATTGGTAGGCAGCTTCTTAACCACTGCACCACCAGGGATGTCCAACGCTGTGAATCTCTTGATATAAAGGTGGCGTGAATGGCATGGGTGCTGTGGAAGTGAAGTCACAATTACTTTCAGGGGAGGTAGGTGTCAAGTGTAATTAGGAGAAAAAATTGATTAGAGCTCACTGAGCACACACCATGGTGACCCCGGGTCTCTGTTATACACGGGAGTGTTCGTTTGGTCTCTAATTGAGACGGACGTCCTAAGCGACGATTGCTCTCTTAATTAGGCAGTCACTGGATTTAGGCCAGTACTGACTACATTGTTTCAGAGTCTACCTGCAAATCAGAGAAGCGTCAGGGCATGTGGTGTCTCCATGTTTAAGGAGCCACTGAAAAGGACTTGCATTCCAGCCCTGCCAGCTTCTTAAACACAGCACGAGGAAGTCAGCCCCAACTCAGAGGCACGAAGCGAGGTTTAGAGCCGAGTCTGTAAAGCCTTTGGATCAGCCAGGAGGCTGCTGTTTACAAGTTACGGGGGCCTGATCTGATTGGACCAGCCAGGGTCACGTGCCAGTTCTTGAACCAATCGCTGGGGCAAGAGGGATGCCAGAGGCTGATTGGCTGTAGTCCTGAGTCCCAGAATGCATTTCTGGAACAAGCGGTGGCATCCGCCCTGCGGGAGCAACAAGCGCTGAGAGGGGTCAGGGGTCAAGTTCCCAGGATGGAAGAGAATCAGGGCCGATGTGGGGCCAGTGCTTATCGGACCATAGGAGTCTGGGCATGGCCAGTGTCCCGCTTGCGGAAACAGTGTCACTCTGTCCTCTCTCTCTTTGGGGTTTTGATGGCCCTTGAAAAATAGTTTCCAAAATCCATTATGACATATCAGTGTAGACATTAGATTAACTCTGGGCTTCAGTGAACGTTAACGATCTAAATTACTGGGTTCAGTAACTGTCCCTTTGCTTCAGTCGTGCTTCACCTGCCTTCCCCAAATCAAAAACAACTCATTAATTGAAGTGTCAAGTAAAGGCATGGATTTTTTTCTTTGTCTAGTAATAGGATTAGCTCAAATCAAATACTGAAAACTGCTTGTTTGGAGCCCGTCTTTCAAAAGGAATTTAGAGGAACTTACATGAGGTGGCAAACCTGAAGGAAATCACTCCTGTGTAGCCATAAACATGCTCATTTTCCTTTTCTGGAGGAGGAGGGTAGAGCCACCATGCAGCCCATCGTCCACACTCCTTGGTAACCCCTACCTGCGTGCGACCTGAGCAGGGTGCTGTAAAACAGTATCTCAGACCTTCCATCTGCTTAGACCTTGTGGCCCAGCCAGTGGCATGTTTTAGAGACATGTGTGTCATTGACCTCATCAGAGAGGAGAGAGTGGCTTCCCGGGGACAGCTAAATTCCCGGAGACACTACTCCTGTCTCTTAGAAATGGCCCAGCATTGTTTTCTGGGTCAATTCTTTGAAAGCAAAAATGAAACTTTTTGACCTTCCAGGGTGTGTATACTGAATATGATGATTCCTATTTACAGGTAAGGGGGTACGGGCAATGGGCAATTGCTTGTTTTGCAGTTTGAAAATTTGTTATGAAATTTGTTATGAAAATGGAAGAAAAAACCACCCCACTGGTTTCCCCAAAGTAGTGAGGGATTTGTTTGTTAAAGAATGAGAAAGTTTGGGCTTTTCTGTCAGTACAGGTGAAGACCAGAGTTTTGTCATTGTTTTCCTAGTAACATAAAGGTCAGTGCTGGTCACTTTGTGCCTTACTTTATACAGTCCTGGAAAACAAGCCAGGTAGTGGATTGAATGGTAACTCCCAAAAAGTGATGTCCGCATTCTTACCCCCGGGTACCTGTGATTATGACCTTATTTGAAAATAGGGTCTTTGCATATGTAATTAAGTCAAGCATCTCAAGAAAAGATCATCCTGGCCCCTAAATTCAGAAACGGATGTCCTTATGGGGAAAAAAAGAGAAGGGGACTTCAGACACAGAGATACAGAGGAGAAACACAGAGCAGATGGCCGTGTGAAGATGGAGGCAAAGGTCAGAGTGATGTTACCACAAGCCAAGGGATGCTTGGAGCTGCCAGAAGCTAGAAGAGGTAAGGAAGGATCCTCCCCTAGAGCCCTTGGAGGGAGTGTGGCCCTGCCAGTACCTTGATTTCAGACTTCTGACTGCCAGGTCTGTGAGAGAATAAATTTCTGCTATTTCAAGTTACCAGGTTTGTGGTAATTTGTTATGGCAGCCCTAGAAAATGAATACAAGCCAACTATGTGCTTGAAGATTCCTGCAAAGAAAGGATGCAGTTGGATTTGATGTAACACAGCTGGGAAAACAAAAATAGGTTTGCAGCCAGCAGTTCCATTAATTTGAATCCTTGGGGCACGATTTCACAAATGCTGGGGCAACACTGCAGAGTGACATTGGATTATAATAATATAGTCAACTGCTTACCTTATATATTAATACTTACATTTACTAAGGAAAAGATGGTGAATAATTTATCAAACAGATTGGAAGGATGGCTTTTATCCTGACATCACACATTTCCTCTTGTCAGGTTCAATGTGGAAAAAATAGAGAATAGAACGTAATTTTCATTGAGTTCTGAGTCTTGCTACCTTCTTTCAGCCTTTCTTAAGACAGAAATTCTAAAATGCTCTGAGCAAAAAAAGTGTGGCTGTTTTGGTTAGGTTTGCTTATGATGACAGGCAGCTTCTTCTTTACAGACAGACTTCATGAAGATTTCTTAGTTAGATAAGCTCTTCTGAGGTGGGTTTTCATTCTTGAAAGGAGAATGCTAGACCCAGGATTGAAGTGCCTACAAAACTGCTTGGGTTTTGTCTTTCTGAGGAGGTGATTTCCTGCTTTATCCCCCTTGTCATCGGCACTTCTTACTACCCTGTATAGTCTATGTGAGTTCTGGTAAATACCAAATAAATCGGTATTTGTTAAGTTTGTTCAAACATCTTTAATGACTCCAGGCTAGTGCCAGACTCGGGGCGGTCAAAGCACACACCGAAGCACACCCAAGAGACAGGCTGCGCAAACTATGACACCATGTGTGAAAAGGAGGCAGTTATTTATAAGGTGCTATGGGGACATATTTGAGGAAGCAGTTACTTTTGACTGCGGGAATGTCATCTGGGAAGGCTTTGCATAGAGATAACACTTTAGTAGGGTCTTGAAAGATGAGTGGAGTTTTTCCATGAAAAAGAAAGACGAGGTAGGAGTAATAAAACCAATAACTAGCCTTCACTGAACACCTACAATGGGCCAGGCAGTGTTCCAAGTGTTTTAAATGTGTTACCTTAACTATCACTCATGGCTGCTTTCTGAGGCATAGGGGGTTATTGACTACCTCTTGCAGATGAGGAAATTGAGTCAGAGTGCGTTTCAGTGACTTTCCCAAGGGACACAGCCCAGACGGGGAGCAGGGGGTCAGGCTCCCCAGCCTAACTTGGAACGATTGCACCACACCACCAGCTCTCTGGGCAGAAGGGGGCAATGTGGGAAAAGGGGAAATTGGCAACCCGTGAGTAGTTAAGGAGAATAGAGTTTTATCCACCCAAGGGCAGTATGTGACACTTACCAGCTGCTGCACTGCAAGGAAGAGACTGGACCTTGAACTTTGGCTTCTTCACACAGTAGGATCAGCAGTGGACTGGCCATTAGTAAATGGACCACCTGAATCCTTTCTCCTTCCTTCCCTTTTCTTCTAACAACTGTTTATTGAATGGAAGATACTGGGGATGCAGTAATGAACAATCAGAAAATGAGATCTAGTTTTTTGTTATGTTTACTGAGGGATATAATGTATGTTCAGTAAAATTTACCCATTTTATAGTTTGATGGGTTTTATGAGTAGCTAGACACCACCATCACAACAAAGATACGGACCATTTCCGTCAGCCCCCAAAGCTCCTCCTTGTCTCTTTGTAACCATTCTTCTCTCTAGCACGTCTTTGGTGACCACTGATCTACCTTCTATCGCTTGGGTCATGAGTGGAAACAGAAGCCCAGGAATTAAGCTTTGATGAGTGAGGTAAATCAAAAGCAATTAAAGGAGTAGAAAATTTCCAAATTGTGGTAATTCCTATAAAATAACATAATGTGTAGAAATAATGCAAGGGAGAGAGGAATCAAAAAAGACCCTCCCTCTCAGTATTAATGAGCTAGAACATGCAAAGTGCTCAGCATTCTACTGGCATGGAGTGTTTTATGATTTTAATATTGATATTATTATTATTTTTTTAAACATCTTTATTGGAGTATAATTGCTTTACAATGGTGTGTTAGCTTCTGCTTTATAACAAAGTGAATCAGTTATACATATACGTATGTTCCCATATCTCTTCCCTCTTGCATCTACCTCCTACCCTCCCTATCCCACCCCTCTAGTTGGTCACAAAGCACCGAGCTGATCTCCCTGTGCTATGCAGCTGCTTCCCACTAGCTATCTGTTTTACGTTTGGTAGTGTATATATGTCCATGCCACTCTCTCACTTCGTCCCAGCTTACCCTTTCCCCTCCCCATATCCTCAAGTCCATTCTCTAGAGGTCTGTGTCTTTATTCCCGTCTTACCCCTAGGTTCTTCATTCTTTTTTAAAATAAATTTATTTTTTTATTTACTTTATTTATTTATTTATTTTTGGCTGCATTGGGTCTTCATTGCTGTGCGCAGACTTTCTCTAGTTGGGGCGAGCAAGGGCTACTCTTCATTGTGGTGCGCGGGCTTTTCACTGCAGTGGCTTCTCTTGTTGCAGAGCATGGGCTCTATGTGCGCGGGCTTCAGTAGTTGTGGCACATGGGCTCAGTAGTTGTGGCTCGTGGGTTCTAGAGCACAGGCTCAGTAGTTTTGGCACACGGGCTTAGTTGCTCTGCAGCATGTGGGATCTTCACGGACCAGGGCTCGAACCCATGTCCCCTGCATTGGCAGGCGGATTCTTAACCACTGTGCCACCAGGGAAGCCCCATCATATTGATATTATTCTTAATAAGCAGAATAGCACAGTGGATAAGGACACAGACTCTAGAGTGAGACTTTCTGGGTTTTAGTAATATGATTTCTAATAGTACAATGAGATATTTACTATATTAATGAAATATATAGTAATATAAATTCTTGTGTGTTTTTTTGTGCCTCCACATTCTCATCTGTAAAATGGGGATGATAAGAGTTCCTCCTCATAGATTCACTCTCAGAATTAAACAAACAAAGCTGTGTAAGGTATACATGTTATGGAGTACAAGCTCATACTGCTCACCACACAA
Organism: Mesoplodon densirostris; assembly: GCF_025265405.1. Taxonomy (NCBI): domain Eukaryota; kingdom Metazoa; phylum Chordata; class Mammalia; order Artiodactyla; family Ziphiidae; genus Mesoplodon; species Mesoplodon densirostris. Next base: position 4,985,312 of record NC_082675.1, on the reverse strand, counting down.
CAAATCAATAAATAGAGAGACAAATTGTTGGGGCAAGGACTAGAGACCTTGCTGGAAAGCCAGCAGACTGAGAAGACGGTGGACTAGTGTCCCAAAGAACCATCTTACCTGAGTTAAAATTCAGGCTTCTTTTATACTAAAAGAGAAGGTGGTGTGGTTGGTTGTTACAAATTTCTTGGTGTCAGACTCCTTTGTTCTTGCAGCTGTCCAAGTAAGTCAGGTCACAATGTATCTATAAAACTCCAATGGGATAAATGTTATTCTCTGTTCTGCAACTTTTTATCTCTGTATGAATGGGAAAGTGTTACACCTTTAAAGGTCAGAGCCTTGAGAATGGGCTCTCCTGTGTATTTTAGGCTAGAGGCAACATTCTTAACTTGTAGCAAAAGCAATAGAATACAAAGGTTCAAGTAAAAAGAACAGATTCCATATGGAGTCCGATTTGTTCTTCCCTGTTACATACATAGAGCCCACACATCGTAAGTATTCCACAGAGCCTGCTAATTTTTGTTGCTTTTCGATTACTTTTATGCCCAACAATGCCTTGAGCTGAACAAGCGTTTTTAGCTGTGTTGAGCTCTACTGGGAAGACTTGGTGGGCATGACTGTGTCGAGAACCCTGGTGGGTGCACCCCATTTCCAGGGACATTTTGCCCACTGTCCCAGCATGTGACAATGATTCTCCGATCTGGGGCTGGGCGGAATCAGCTACAGCTGAACGGGCCCAGGGTGCAAAGGTGGAGAGGGCTGGCCTGGGGCAGGTGAGTCCTTCAGCACATGTACTGAGCCACTTTGGTTTATTCGTAGCAGAAAGCCCTGTGACTCACAAGCTCCAGGTCTTTTTTTTCTCTCTTTCCCATTGCCTCTGTCCCTGTCTTGCTTCCTGCCAATCATGGCCTGCCTTCATTTCTTGACTCGCTGGCTCTCTGCCTTTCTCCTCCATTTGTCCGTGTCCCTGTGTCCTCTCACCCAATCTGTCTTTCTCTCTCTATCTCCCTGTCTGTTTCATGCTCTCTGTCTCTTTCACTCTCTGTAGGGCCCTAAGTTCCCAGTGTTTCTCTCTCTTTTGGACCAGAAGCTCTTCCTCTCCCTCACCTTCCCTTCTCCCTCCCCATCTCCCTCCCCATCTCCCTCTCCATCTCCCTCTCCATCTCCCTCTCCATCTCTCTCTCTCCCTTCCCTTCTCCCTCCCCATCTCCCTCCCCTTCTCCCTCCCCATCTCCCTCCCCATCTCCCTCTCCATCTCCCTCTCTATCTCTCCCTCTCCCTTCCCTTCTCCCTCCCCATCTCCCTCCCCTTCTCCCTTCCCATCTCCCTCCCCATCTCCCTCTCCGTCTCTCTCTCACCCTCCCCATCTCCCTTCCTCTCTCTCCCTCTCTTCTCCATCCTTCCACACATGGGGTCTGACTTAAGCATTGAGAATCAGCCCCACGCCTCCAGCCAAGCGTCTAACCCGTCACTGCACTCACCAAAGCACCAGCCAGTTCACAGTCGCTGTACAGGAAGGCTTATCCCTATTAAAATAAAGTTATTATTGTGGGCTTGGGTTTCAACAGAGCTAAGCTTTTCCTCGGGAACAGTTTCTCTCATTAGTGCCATCAGATCTGGTTTCAATTTTAATTGAACCGATGTCACTTGCTTGCTGAATCTCTGGCAACTGGAAGTTGTGTTAAATTTTAATTTACTTCAAGCTGGATGAGAAGGTGTCACCCTGCTTCCCCAGACAACAAAAAACACTATTTACAGGTTACAGTTGTAATTAAGGGAGTGCTCATAGTTAAGTAGAGGAATGAATTGGAGAAAACACGCATAATTATCATTCAGTGTTGGAGGTCCGAGGTGTGGAGAAACTGGACCCGCCTGCGTTGGGGGAAGCAGAGGAAACAGGAACGCCTGCGAGTGGCACTTAGTCTCTGTGCGTTCTGCCCCTCTGCCTCTGTGCCGTTCACGTCGCCTCTGTGGCTGTCTCTGTGTGTCTCAGCTTTTCGTGCTCTGTTCTTCTCTCTGCCCCCGTCTCACTCTGTCTCTGTCTGACTGGCGTTTTTCAAACTTGTGTGTTTTCTCTGTCTTCCCCTCTCTCTGTTTTGCTCTGTTTTAGAGCTGTGTGTTCTCTGTCTTTGACTCTCACATCACAGTTGGATGGCTTCAGCTACGTTTGAGATCTTACTGCATCCCAGGCAGTGCGGGGCTCACAGGAAGAAAAGAAACCTGGTCCCTGTCCCCATGGAGTTCAGTCTCTTCGTGGCTTTCATTGGCTCGGTCTCCATTCCCTATAGAACCTCCCTCCCTACAGAGGGGTGTAGGGACTCACCCATGTTGTGTCGGCCCTGGAGATAAATTTGACTGTAAGGCCCATTGCACAACCGTCTTTCCTGTGCGTGACCCCTAATCATGTCCATTAAGTACATTTTCCCCCTCGTGCTCTTGGTTACCCACAGTAATGAGCTTGCCCAGGGCACTGGTGATGCCTGATGGAAACTCCTTCTGAATAACGTCTGACTCTTCCCTCAAAGCTAAGACGTCTGGATAGTATTTTCACAGTGCTGTCCTGTTTGAGATAACTTTCCTCGTGTTATTCAAGGATTCATAAAGAGCTGAGTTTTGAAATCACTTACTGCTTTGTGTATAATAAATGATCAGAATCCAAAAATAGCTATCCAGAGGGAAAGAACTGGGCTGACTACAGAGTTATATAATCCAAACAGTGGGACTGAGAACCATTATTTCAGTTGGAGCCAACATCTTGCTTATCTCTGAGTGAAGTTTACTCTTGCAGATCCGGAACTTCACAGGCTGGGGGAGAGTCTGGAATGGAACATACCAGAAGTCACATGTGGTCATGGCTTGGGGCTTTGGGACTACTTGGCCATCTCTACTAAAATGTAATCCTCACATTTGGAAAACATCTTTTTATAGGTTTTAAAATCAAAGCCTCTACAAATCTATCATATCCTTAAAGCTTCTGAGTGAGGCCAAGTAGATTGTTGGGTCCATTTTACAGGTGAAAGGCTGGGAGGAGAGCTGGCACGGCAGCCAGGGCAGCGGGCTTGGATTCACACCCTGGCTGGGCTGCTTAGCAGAAGAGTGATTCTGGCCAGATTAAGGAATCCTTTCCAGTTTTGGTTCCCCCGTTCGTAAAATGAGAATGAAAATAGTAATCCTTCAATAGGGATGTTTGAGAATTAAATGAGATTAGTAAAACCAATTAATATTTATCAAGACGTACCAGGCACTGTTCTATACTGCTTTTTTTGTTGTTAGATGTTAATTCTTATTATACTGTATTTATTATAATTATACATTATTAACAGGTAATGCATGTAAATCACTTAGCATGGTACCAGACACTTATCTAAGTGTTTAAGGAGATTAATTGTCATGGATTATGTTCAGTAGGGACTTACCATATCTTCTATCTTTGTTCATTTATTCATTGATTTGCTTTTATTGTAGGTTCCTTTGGTTCTTCATGTTATTTAAAAATTTCCCATGAATCTGAATAAATGCATTTGCCAAATACTTTCGCTGAAATTCCCCAAATGTTAACATTTTCTCTACACAAACACACATTATTACTGTTTTTATGAAATGTTTGAGAGTTGTACACACCATGATCCTTTATCTGTACATACTTCAGTGTGAGTTGCCCCCAGGCCCTTACATAAGTAGAGTGAAATTATCAAAATCAGGAAATTCATACTGGTACTAAGACTTACGTCATCCCCAGACCTTGTTCAAATTTCATCGATTGTCTCACCAACAGTCATGAGAGCCAAAGAAAAGTATTTTTTCCTGTTTGAGGATCTGATCTAGGATCACACACACCTTTGTTATGTCTCTTATTCCTCTTTAATCTGCAAGTTTCTCGGTCTTTGTCTTTCAGGCTATGATGTACTTGAAATGTACAGACCAACGCTTTTGTAGAATGCCCCATAATTTAGGTTTGTCTGATGTCTCTTCATTATCAGAGTCCCTTTTTTTGTTGGGGGGGTGAGGGAGAGCACTTCAGAAAATGTTATATCCTCTTTTAGGACATAGGATGCCTCTTTATCCCATTACTAGTGACTTTATCTTTGATCACGTGGATAATGTGATGTATGCTAGCTTTCGGTACCATAAAGTTACTGTCTTTTCTCTTTGAAATTAATAAGTCTCTTGCACAGAGGTACACTGACACTCTACAAATATCCTCCTTCTTATCATACTTTTAATCACTAGCAGCATCCATAATGATCCCTGCCTGAAACAATTATAGTAGTAAATGGTGGTTGCCAGATGATGGTATTCTAATTTCATCATTCTTTTTTACATTTATTAGTTGGAATTCTACCCTAAGAATGAAGTTTTCTTTCTCCTCTGTTTGTTTGTTTATATCAGTATGGACTCAGAAGCTTATTGCATATTACATATAATATATTATATATTTTATGTTATATTACTAGCACTTACAGTTATTTGTAGTGCTGTAAAGTTGTCCCAGGTTGGCCAGTGGGAGGTCCTTCAAGCTGTCTCCTGGGTCCTTTTGACATCTGTTCGAGCACTTTGTTACCTTCTGGGTCCACAATATATTTTAAGCTCTTTATCTTGTACTTTCTGGCCCTCGGCCCTAGAATCAGCCATTTCTCTAAGGAGCTCTGTTTCCTTTCTTGGAGAATGGTGTTTAGAACTAAAATCTGGGTCTAGGTGTGCTGATTACTAAGGCACCATTGTCTGTATCTAAGCCCTCTCAGCAAACGGAACTAGGAAAAGCACATACATACACACACACACACCTACATTTACACACATATAAACACGCCTACACCCACCTTCCCCCAGGAGTTGCTGGTGTTTCTAATTCGAACTCATGACCACAGAGTGCACTCTTCTTTCCATTTTTAAACTCACTTCTCTAGCAGTGAGAAACCCTGGCTCTCATTAACCAACATATATTGTTTGCTCCATCCTAGAACACACTAAAGTAGTTTTGGAATTGCTAACCCATACTGCTGTGGAAAACAAACCTAAATAGAATTCAATGTGTTTAAAGTTATTTTTATCTTTAGCCTGAGAGTATGTAGTCAAAATAATAAGCTCAAAAGTTACACGCAGACCCACCTCTCAGCTCCTGCGCTGTTGACCGTGCAGCTTCCAGGTGTCCATGCTCTGGTGACACGGGGCCGGGACACACTCTCCTCAGCTCCTTGCCTGGGTGGGCAAGTCAGGCTCTAGGGCCAGCAGAAATCCTCGTTTGAGGGTACCACCAAGTTCCCCGGTCAGAGCGCTGCAGCTGAGTGGAGCGGCTGCTTGAGACTACTGCTCGGGCGCTACAGAAAGCCTTCTTGGAATCTGACATGTTATCACTTTGGGACCAGTGGCCAGCTGCTCCTGACTTGGCCACATGAAGGCTCAAACTGTCCCAGCCTCTGAACTGAAGAGAACCAACACTATTAGAATATCTCTCACCACCATGAATGCAGGGTATTTCAATGAAGAGTATCAGGAGGACATCTACAAATCCCAGACTGGCATGTGCAAGTTCTGAGGAATGGGAATAACCCAATGTGACCTTTGGAGACAGCTGAGACAGCTACAACAGGGTAGTGGCTGAGACCGAACTCATAGCCCATCTTCTCCAGGGTCTTGGTGCTCCGGCCAGCTGTCAGACCTGAGCCTCTGAGGTGGGAGACCCGAGTTCAGGACGTTGTTCCACCAGAGGCCTCGCGGCCCCACATAATATCAAATGGTGAAAACTCTCCCAGAGATCTCCATCTCAATGCTAAGACCCAGCTCCACTCAACGACCAGCAAGTTCCAGTGCTGGACACCCCATGCCAAACAACTAGCAAGACAGGAACACAACCCCACCCATTATCAGAGAGGCTGCACAAAATCATAATAAGTTCACAGACACCCCCAAACACAACACTGGACGTGGTCCTGCCCACCAGAAAGACGAGATCCAGCCTCATCCACCAGAACACAGGCACCAGTCCCCTCCACCAGGAAACCTACACAACCCACTGAACCAGCCTTACCCTCTGGGGGCAGACACCAAAAACAACGGGAACTACAAACCTGCAGCCTGCGAAAAGGAGACCCCAAACACAGTAAGTTAAGAAAAATGAGAAGAGAGAGAAATACACAGCGGATGAAGGAGCAAGGTAAAAACCCACCAGACCAAACAAATGAAGAGGAAATAGGCAGTCTACCTGAAAAAGAATTCAGAGTAATGATAGTAAAGATGATCCAAAATCTTGGAAGTAGAATGGAGAAAATACAAGAAATGTTTAACAATGACCTAGAAGAACTAAAGAGCAAACAAACAATGAAGAACAGCAGAATAAATGAAATAAAAAATTCTCTAGAAGGAATCAATAGCAGAATAACTGAGGCAGAAGAAACGATAAGTGACCTGGAAGATAAAATAGTGGAAATAACTACCAAAGAGCAGAATAAAGAAAAAAGAATGAAAAGAATTGAGGACAGTCTCAGAGGCCTCTGGGACTACATTAAACACACCAACATTCGAATTATAGGGGTCCCAGAGGAAGAAGAGAAAAAGAAAGGGACTGAGAAAATATTTGAGGAGATTATAGTTGAAAAATTCCCTAATATGGGAAAGGAAATAGTCAGTCAAGTGGAGGAAGTGCAGAGAGTCCCATACAGGATAAATCCAAGAAGAAACATGCCAAGACACATATTAATCAAACTATCAAAAATTAAAGAAACAATATTAAAAGCAGCAAGGGAAAAACAACAAGTAACGTACAAGGGAATCCCCATAAAGTTAACAGCTGATCTTTCAGCTGCAGAAACTCTGCAAGCCAGAAGGGAGTGGCAGGACATATTTAAAGTGATGAAAGGGAAAAACCTACAACCAAGATTACTCTACCCAGCAAGGATCTCATTCAGATTTGATGGAGAAATTAAAATCTTTATAGACAAGCAAAAGCTAAGAGAATTCAGCACCACAAAACCAGCTTTACAACAAATGCTAAAGGAACTTCTCTAGGCAGGAAATGCAAGAGAAGGAAAACACCTACAATAACAAACCCAAAACAATTAAGAAAATGGTCATAGGAATATACATATCAATAATTACCTTAAATGTAAATGGATTAAATGCTCCAATCAAAAGACATAGACTGGCTGAATGGATACAAAAACAAGACCCGTATATATGCTGTCTACAAGAGACCCACTTCAGACCTAGGGACACATACAGACTGAAAGTGAGGGGATGGAAAAAGATATTTCATGCAAATGGAAATCAAAAGAAAGCTGCAGTAGAAATTCTCATATCAGACAAAATAGACTTTAAAATAAAGACTATTACAAGAGACAAAGGCCACTCCATAAAGATCAAGGGATCGATCCAAGAAGAAGATATAACAATTGTAAATATTTATGCACCCAACATAGGAGCACCTCAATGCATAAGGCAAATGCTAACAGCCATAAAAGGGGAAATCAACAGTAACACAATCATAGTAGGAGACTTTAACACCCCAGTTTCACCAATAGACAGAGTATCCAAAATGGAAATAAATAAGGAAACACAAGCTTTAAATGACACATTAAGCAAGATGGACTTAATTGATATTTATAGGACATTCCATCCAAAAACAACAGAATACACTTTCTTCTCAAGTGCTCATGGAACATTCTCCAGGATAGATCATATCTTGGGTCACAAATCAAGCCATGGTAAATTTAAGAAAATTGGAATCATCTCAAGTATCTTTTCCAACCACAATGCTATAAGACTAGATATCAATTACAGGAAAAAAAAACTGTAAAAAATACAAACATATGGAGGCTAAACAATACACTACTACATAACCAAGATATCACTGAAGAAATCAAAGAGGAAATCAAAAAATACCTAGAAACAAATGACAATGAAAACACAATGACCCAAAACCTATGGGACACAGCAAAAGCAGTTCTAAGAGGGAAGTTTATAGCAATACAATCCTACCTCAAGAAACAAGAAACGTCCAAATAAAAAACCTAACCTCACACCTAGAGCAACCAGAGAAAGAAGAACAAAAAAACCCCAAAGTTAGTGGAAGGAAAGAAATCATAAAGATCAGAAATAAATGAAAAAGAAATGAAGAAAACGAGAGCAAAGGTCAATAAAAGTAAAAGCTGGTTCTTTGAGAAGATAAACAAAATTGATAAACCATTAGCCAGACTCATCAAGAAAAAAAGTGAGAAGACTCAAATCAATAGACTTAGAGATGGAAAAGGAGAAGTAACAACTGACACTGCAGAAAGACAAAGGATCATGAGAGATTACTACAAGCAACTATATGCCAATACTATGGACAACCTGGAAGAAATGGACAAATTCTTAGAAAAGCACAACCTTCCAAGACTGAAGCAGGAAGAAACAGAAAATATAAACAGACCAATCACAAGCTCTGAAATTGAAATAGTGATTAAAAATCTTCCAACAAAGAAAAGCCCAGGACCAGATGGCTTCACAGGCGAATTCTATCAAACATTTAGAGAAGAGCTAATACCTATCCTTCTCAAACTCTTCCAAAATATAGCAGAGGGAAGAACACTCCCAAACTCATTCTATGAGGCCAGCATCACCCTAATGCCAAAACCAGACAAAGATATCACAAAAAAAGAAAACTACAGGCCAATATCACTGATGAACGTAGATGCAAAAATCCTCAACAAAATACTAGCAAACAGAATCTAACAGCACATTAAAAGGATCATACACCATGATCAAGTGGGGTTTATCCCAGGAATGCAAGGATTCTTCAATATACACAAAGCAATCAATGTGATACACCATATTAACAAATTGAAGGAGAAAAACCATATGATCAACTCAATAGATGCAGAAAAAGCTTTTGACAAAATTCAACACTGATTTATGATAAAAACCCTCCAGAGAGTGGGCATAAAGGGAACTTACCTCAACATAATAAAGGCCATATATGACAAACCCACAGCCAACATCGTTCTCAGTGGTGAAAAACTGAAACCATTTCCTCTAAGATCAGGAACAAGACAAAGTTGCCCACTCTTACCATTATTCAATACAGTTTTGGAAGTTTTAGCCACAGCAGTCAGAGAAGAAAAAGAAGTAAAAGGAATCCAAGTCAAAAAAGAAGTAAAACTGTCTCTGTATGCAGATGACATGATACTATACATAGAGAATCCCAAAGGTGCTACCAGAAAACTACTAGAGCTAACCAATGAATTTGGTAAAGTAGCAGGATACAAAATTAATGCACAGAAATCTCTTGCATTCCTATACACTAACGACAAAAAATCTTAAGGAGAAATTAAGGAAACACTCCCATTTACCATTGCAACAAAAAGAATAAAATATCTAGGGATAAACCTACCTAAGAAGACAAAAGACCTGTATGCAGAAAACTATAAGACACTGATGAAAGAAATTAAAGATGATACAAACAGATGGAGAGATATATCATGTTCTTGGATTGGAAGAATCAATATTGTGAAAATGACTATACTACCCAAAGCAGTCTACAGATTCAGTGCAATCCCTATCAAACTACCAATGACATTTTTCACAGAACTAGAACAAAAAATTTCACAATTTGTGTGGAAACACAAAAGAACACGAATAGCAAAAGCAATATTGAGAAGGAAAAATGGAGCTGGAGGAATCAGGTTCCCTGACTTTCGACTATACTACAAAGCTACTGTAATCAAGACAGTATGGTACTGGCACAAAAAGAGAAATATAGATCAATGGAACGGGATAGAAAGCCCAGAGATAAACTCATGCACATATGGTCAACTTATCTTTGATAAAGGAGACAAGAGTATACAATGGAGAAAAGACAGCCTCTTCAATAAGTGGTGCTGGGAAAACTGGACAACTACATGTAAAAAATGAAATTAGAACACTTCCTAACACCATACACAAAAATAAACTAAAAATGGATTAAAGACCTAAATGTAAGGCTAGACACTACAAAACTCTTAGTGGAAAACATAGGCAGAACACTCTATGACGTAAATCACAGCAAGATCCTTTTGGACCCACCTCCTAGAGAAAGGGAAATAAAAATAAACAAATGGGACCTAGTGAAACTTAAAAGCTTTTGCACAGCAAAGGAAACCATAAACAAGATGAAAAGACAACCCTCAGAATGGGAGAAAATATTTGCAAACTAAGCAACTGACAAACGATTAATCTCCAAAATATACAGGCAGCTCATGCAGCTCAATATCCAAAAAACAAACAATCCAATCCAAAAATGGGCAGAAGACCTAAATAGACATTTCTCCAAAGAAGACATACAGATTGCCAACAAACACGTGAAAGGATTCTCGACATCACTAATCATTAGAGAAATGCAAATCAAAACTACAATGAGGTATCACCTCACACTGGTCAGAATGGCCATCATCAAAAAGTCTACAAACAGGGCTTCCCTGGTGGTGCAGTGGTTGAGAGTCCGCCTGCCGATGCAGGGGACACGGGTTCGTGTCCCAGTCCGGGAAGATCCCACATGCTCTGGAGCAGCTGGGCCCGTGAGCCATGGCCGTTGAGCCTGCGTGTCCGGAGCCTGTGCTCTGCAACGGGAGAGGCCACAACAGTGAGAGGCCCACATACCGCAAAAAAAAAAAAAAAAAAAAAAAAGTCTACAAACAATAAATGCTGGAGAGGGTGTGGAGAAAAGGGAACCCTCTTGCACTGTTGGTGGGAATGTAACTTGATACAGCCACTATGGAGAACAGTATGGAGGTTCCTTAAAAAACTAAAAATTGAGCTACCATACTACCCAGCAATCCCACTACTGGGCATATACCCTGAGAAAACCATAATTCAAAAGAGTCATGTACCACAATGTTCACTGCAGCACTATTTACAATAGCCAGGACATGGAAGCAACCTAAGTGTCTATCAACAGATGAATGGATAAAGAAGAATTGGCACATATATACAGTGGAATATTACTCAGCCATAGAAAGAAGCGAAATTGAGTTATTTGTAGTGAGGTGTATAGACCTAGAGTCTGTCATACAGAGTGAAGTAAGTCAGAAAGAAAAACAAATACCGTATGCTAACACGTATATATGGAATGTAAAAAAAAAAAAACAGGTTCTGAAGAACCTAGCGGTAGGACAGGAATAAAGACGCAGACACGGAGAGTGGACTTGAGGACATGGGGAATGGGAAGGGTGGGATGGGACGAGGTGAGAGAGTGGCATGGACATATATACACTACCAAGTGTAGAATGGATGGCTGGTGGGAAGCAGCTGCACAGAACAGGGAGAGCAGGTCAGTGCTTTGTGACCACCTAGCCGGGTGGGATAGGGAGTGTGGGAGGGAGACGCAAGAGGGAGGAGATATGGGGATATGGGGATATGTATGGCTGATTCACTTTGTTATACAGCAGAAGCTAACACACCATTGTAGAGCAATTATACTCCAATAAAGATGTTGAAAAAAAAAGTTACATGCTACTCCTACATTTTCATAGCTAAAAACTGAAGTTTTCTTTTTCTTTTTGTAAACAGTGAGATGAGAAACTTTATTTAAGAAAGAATTAGATGTTTTTGTAAGTCCATTAAATTTTCTTTGTGATTTACATGAAAATTCTGTTTCAATGTTTGTATATGGATAAGGAAATTTTTTCTTTTAATTGAAGTATAGATGATTTACAATAGTGTGTTAGTTTCAGATATTTAGCAAAGTGATTCAGTTATACATATATATTTTGGGATTCTTTTCCATTATAGGTTATTAAGAGATATTGGTTATAGTTCCTTGTGCTATAGAGTAAATCCTTGTTACTTATCTATTTTATATATAGTGGTGTGCATCTGATAATCCCAAGCTCCTAATTTATCCCTCCCCTCCCCTTTCCCCTTTGGGAACCATAAGTTTGTTTTCTATGTCTGTGAATCTGTTTCTGTTTTGTAAATAAATTCATTTATGTTAATTTTTTAGATTCCACATATAAGTGATATCATATAATATTTATCTTTCTCTGTGTGACTTACTTCACTCATGATAATCTCTAGTCCATCCATGTTGCTGCAAATGGCATTATTTCATTCTTTTTTATGGCTGAGTAAAATTCCATTGTGTATATGTACCACATCTTCTTTATCCATTCATCTGTCAGTGGAAACTTAAGTTGCTTCCATGCCTTGGCTATTGTAAATAGTGCTGCTATGAACATTGGTGTGCATGTGTCTTTCCAAATTGGAGTTGCAATCCCACTCCTGGGCATATATCTGAAAAAGATGAAAACTTATTGAATAAATTGGGACTATTTCCTCTTCCAATTCATGGAAGAATTTCTGAAAATTGGAGACAATTTTTCTTTAAGCATTTTTTAGACTTTACTGGTGAAGCCATGTGGTACTGGACTTTTCTTTGTGGGAAATATTTTGATTTTTACTTCAATCTCTTTGTTATAGGTCTATCAAAATTGGAACTTCTCCTTGAGTCAGTTTTGGTAGTTTGTGTCTCGCTAGGGATTTGTTCTTTTGCATCTCATTTTTAGCATACTATTGCTCTAGTATGCCTCTATAATTTTTTTGTCCATAAGGTTGGTCCCCTCTTTTGTTCCTGATTTTAGAAGCCTGTATTCTGTCTCTCTCTCTCCCTCATCAATTTAACTACAGCTTTGCCCATTTTTAAATCTTTCAAAATAACTTACTCTTGCTTTATTTTTACTGATTATATTGTTTTCTATTCCTTTTATTTATTTCTACTCTTTCTTATTTCTGCTTGGGTTTGGGTTTAGTTTGCTCTTTTTATTTTATTCCTGGTCCCTGAATGTGGAAGTCTAGTTTACTGATTTGAGATGTTTCTTCTTTTATTGCCTAGGCATTTACAGCTATAAATTTCTGTCTAAGTATGACTTTCTCTGCATCTCATAAGTTTTGGTATGTTGTTTTTTTTTTCACTCACCTCAAAGCAGTTTTCTAATTTCTTTTGTGATTTCTAATTTCTTTTGTGATTTCTTCTCTGAGCAATTGGTTGTTTAAAAGGAGGCTTTTACATTTTCACTTGTTTGTGGATTTCCTACATCTCCTCCTCTTATGTCTTTCTACTTTCCTTCCATACTTATTGGAGAAGATACATTTCGGTTGTTGTACTTTTCAACTCCAGAATTTCCATTTGGTTCTTTTTATCATAATTAATCATAATTTATAGCCCTTTACTGGTATTCTCTCTTTGGGGAGACCTCTTTCTCATACTTTCGTTTAGTTCTTTAGACGTGAAATTTTTTTTTTAGTTCTTTGAATGTATTTGAAATAGCTGATTTAAAATCTTTGTCTAGTAGATCCAACAGCTGGGCTTCTTCAAGGACAGTTTCTATTGATAGTTTGTGTCCTGAGGTTGGACCATGCTTTTTTGTTTTCTTGCCTGTCTCCTAAATGTTTGTTGTTGTTGTTGTTGTTGAAAAGTGGACATTTTAAATAATATAAGGTAGCAACTGCAAATTAGATGATGTCCCCTTCCTTGGGTTTGTTTTTGTTGTTGTCTGTAGCAGCAGTGGTAGTAGTTTGTTTGTTTAGTGACTTCTGTGAATGAATTCTGTAAAGTCTCTATTCTTTGTTGCACATGGCCACTGATTCTCTGTTTGGTTAGGTTGGTGGTCAGCCAGTGATTGGACAGAGATTTCCTTAGGCATCTGAAATCAATGCATCCCATACTACCAAGGGTCTCTTTGAGTGTGTTCAGACATGCTTTCAATCCTCAGTCAGGCATTAGACAGTTCTGCCTTAGCTTTCACTTTCTGCTTCCACAGAAATTCAAGGTCAACCAGAGGTGAGAGTTTAGAGCTTTCTCAGGTCTTCCTTGAGTATGAAGGGGTCCTGGGCATGCACACAGCCTTAAGTATAAGCATGGTCTTATAGATTCCCCAGTATTAACCTTTCAAAGCCCCCTGGACATTCCATTCCTCATCTTTTCCTATTAAGCTTTTTGATTAGTCTATTGTTTTTGATTAGTCTGTTGCTAGCTATGAAGTTAACTAATTGCCTGTAGTTGCTTTAAACAAATACCTCTACATAAAAAGCTTTTCACACTGGGTGACTTCAGAGTCAGGTCAGATACAGACATCTTTGCAAGTCTGGAAGTCTGCATCCCTGGAAGATCTTTCCAGGGAAGTGGCAGAAAAATCAAATAATGGCAATTCTTTGGGAATGAGGGTTTGAAAGATCTCCAGCCCTGATCTGCTCTCTGTGGCTGTCAGATTGTGGTATTTTTCTGTGAATGTGAGCTGTTATTTTTCAAAGCTACTACTGAGCTGGAGAGTAGGGAATGGGAGTGAATCAAGTCAAAATGCCACAAAATTCTCTGTTTTTAGCAAGATTCAGCCATTTTTCTTGAATAAATGCTCTCCTGGCTGTGCAAGCCTTTGTTTTATTTCTAGAGTTCTGAAAACTTGATTTTGACTCTTTTTTTTTTTTTGGCCAATTTCCTCATTGCTTTTACAGAGGAGAGAATTTTCAGATGTCCCTACTTTGCCATTTTCACAGATGTCACACTAATGTGCAGCGTTAATGGAAACATCTTCATAAAGGAATATAAATATGCTTTCAAGATGTAAAACCTAGAGCTGGCACAAACAGGAACACAATAAAAGAGTTGTATTTTGATAGATGGTGAATTTTTAGCAGTCTCTGGCACCAGGGTATGATTTAAATGTAATATTTAATATGACCAATTGCTTTCTCACTGTGCCAGAGGCAGGTCGAAACTGCCTTTGGGATTTTTGAGAAGTTGTTGGTGGACACTGGAAACCATTGTTGCAAAAATCTCAGCCACACACTGAAAAAGCTACAGAAGGAAACATGGTCGCAAATGTCTTTGAAATAAAATCAACAAGCTCCGATTGGTTGTGAATTGTTGTTACAAAAAATAAAGTCACCTCCCTTGAAACTCAGTTTGGGAAAATGATTATAATGTCTTCTTTAGAGGCTGTGAGCTTCCTCAGGGCAGAGATTGATGTTTATTTTTGTATTTTCTCTTTCCCTAGAGCCCAGCATGTTGTCTAATCTCATGTGCATTAGTGAAGACCTTCAGTTTCAAGTGACATAAACCCAATTAAAAGTGGCTTAAGTAAAACAGTTTATTTTATATCTCTAAATTTCCAAAGATAACACAGATGTAACTGGGTTCAGGAACCCAGAAATCTTTCCTGGGAATCTGTCTTTCTCCTACCGTTGTGTCTGATTTCTTTTGTTTGGGTTTCACTTGAATCAGTCTTTGTCGACATGGAGATGGAATACCTTGATGGACCACAATTTGGTTAATCTGCTCATTTGTGAAGGCTGATTTGGTGGCCTGGGTCAGTGCCATCCAAGCCACATTCATTGATAGCAGAGTGGGATGATACCCAAAGGAAAAAATGAAATGTCATTTCAAAAAAAGGAAGGATGGGTGGATGTTCAGTATCCATGGATGTGCATCAAGCAAAATTAATGCCTGTCTATTACACACAGAAAACACCCATACTGATTTTTCCAATTATATCATGAGTTGAATTTAGCAATCGGTTCTAGAATCGTGATTCTGTCTCTGTTCTTCGTACACACTGTGATTATTCCACACCATTATCCCACCTTTGGTAGGTTCTCATCTCAGCTTCTGCACTGCTTCCTGCTTCCTGTCCTCGCTGTACAGCTTACATGTAAAAGTACATAAATTTCATCTCCCTGGTGACAATGGGATCCTCAGGAACATGGACTATATTTATACTCTTTTGGACATATCTCCTTGAGATTCCATCTAGAGGGAAAGAAATATGTAAAAGAACAGCCAACAACTTATTTTTTCATCTCTCTTAGATTGGGTTGGCATTGTTTTCAAATATTCATTACAAAGCTGATGTTTCCTATTGACAAATAGGTACTATTTACACCTTTAATATCAATGAAAAACAATCTAATAACTGGGAACAATACTAGTAATTACTTTAGGAGCGTTGTTGAGAAAAGTCAATGAGCAATTAATTACATGTAAAGTACACAGAACTCTCCTCCTCCTCCTCCTCCTCTGCCGCCTTCTCCTTCTCCTTCTTCTTCTCCTTCTTCTTCTTCTTCTTCCTCATCCTCCTCTTCTTCTTCTTCTTCTTCTTCTTCCAATTCTCCTTCTCCTTCTTCTTCTTCTCCTTCTTCTTCTTCTCCTTCTTCTTCCAATTCTCCTTCTCCTTCTTCTTCTTCTCCCTCCTCCTCCTCCTCTTCTTCTTCTTCTCCCTCGTCCTCCTCCTCTTCTTCTTCTTCTACTTCTTCTTCTCCTTCTCCTTCTCCTTCTTCTTCTCCTTCTTCTTCTTCTTCTTCTTCTTCTTCTTCTTTTTTCTTTCTTCTTCCAATTCTCCTTCTCCTTCTTCTTCTTCTTCTCCTTCCTTGTCCTCCTCTTCTTCTTCCTCCTTCTTCTTCTCCTTCTTCTTCTTCTCCTTCTTCTTCCTCTTCCTCCTCCTCTTCTTCTCCTTCTTCTTCCTTGTCCTCCTCCTCTTCTTCTTCTTCTTCTTCCAATTCTCCTTCTTCTTCTCCTTCTTCTCCTTCTTCTTCTTCTTCTTCTTCTTCTTCTTCTTCTTCTTCTTCTTCTTCTTCTTCTTCTTCTTCTTCTCCTTCTTCTTCTCCTTCTTCTCCTTCTTCTTCTCCTTCTTCTTCCTCTTCCTCCTCCTCTTCTTCTCCTTCTTCTTCTTCCTCGTCCTCCTCCTCTTCTTCTTCTTCTTCTTACAATTCTCCTTCTTCTCCTCCTCCTCCTCCTCCTTCTTCTTCTTCTCCTTCTTCTTCTTCTCCTTCTTCTTCCTCTTCCTCCTCCTCTTCTTCTTCTTCTTACAATTCTCCTTCTTCTTCTTCTTCTTCTTCTTCTTCTTCTTCTTCTTCTTCTTCTTCTTCTTCTTCTTCTTCCTCGTCCTCCTCTTCTTCCTCCTCCTTCTCTTCTTCTTCTTCTTCTCCTCCTTCTTCTTCTTCCTCGTCCTCTTCATCCTCCTCCTCCTCCTCTTCTTCTTCTTCTTCTCCTTCTTCTTCTCCTTCTTCCTCTTCCTCCTCCTCTTCCTCTTCTTCTTCTTCTTCTTCTCCTTCTCCTTCTTCTTCTTCTTCTTCTTCTTCTTCTTCTTCTTCTTCTTCTTCTGCTTCTTCCTCTTCCTCCTCCCCTTCTTCTTCTTCTTCCTTCTCCTTCTCCTTCTCCTCCTTCTTCTTCAACCACATCTCTGACCCTTTTTCACATTTGGGGTGGAGCATGAGGGGCTGATTTAGAACATTGAATGTGGGACCCGCTTAGTGCATGAGCTGAGAGTAGGGGCTCCCAGGAGTGAAAGGAGCACTTGAAATGATGATCTGTTTGGTCCATTCTGGTGGAGCCAATTGCTGAGTGTTTGGTGAATCTCACTGCTGAGCTGAGTTGCCCAGTGTCCACCAGCTTCTCTAGTTGACTTCTTCTCTTCAGACAAGTGTGGAAGTAGCATCTCCACCACAGTCCCTTTGTGAACCCACTCAGTGGTTCTCTAATTCATTCGTGAAGCACATCTGTTACAGCATCCACTGTAATATCTGTATTTATTGAGTTCTTGTGGCTCGTTATGTGCCATCTCTGTTCTAAATCTGGTACATAGATTGACCCACTATATCCTCATAAGGTCACCATACAGTAGGTACTTTTATTATCCCTGGATTTCAGATCAGGGAACCCTGGCACACGGGGAAGTATCTTGCAGCAGATGCTGTTAATGGATTATAAAGAGCCATTTACAAACCCCTCCTCCATGACCATCTCCACTATCAAAGCCCACTTCCCCAGCCTCCTTTACAGGTGGGCTGGCCGTGTGACAAGCTTTGGACTTCCTGATGAAGAGGAGCCGGTGCAGCAGGTGACCCCTCCCCCCTCAGCCTTCTTCCCGCTTAGACAGTGGATGGAGATGGCTGGTGTGATAGATGCCATCTTGCTATGTTGAGGGAGTGGCCAGGAGAGCTGCAGAGAAGTAGTAGCCCTCCCCTCACTGAGTCACTGGACCAGAGCCAGCAGACACATAGCTCCAGAATTCTGGTTATGAGTGAAGCGTATAAACCTGTGTAGGGTTATTTCACTTGAGTCAGATTTTCTGTAACTGCAGATCCACATGATCCTCGCCGAATCAGAGGCTGAGCCAGTTTCAAACACAGTCCAGTTCCAGAACCCCTGCATGCTCTCTTCTGCACTGCTTCTCCCATGCCAGATACTGTGCCAGGTTCTCCGGGTGCAGTGGAGGTCAGAGCAATGATGGCTTTGACCCTTGGGGAGTTTACAATCTCATGAGCAGTCAGAGATTAAAACATAAACACAAAATAAATATATAGTGACCACTTGTGGTTCTTACCATGCAGGACAGACTAGGTGCTGTGAGAAATAAGAATGCAGTGCTAACACACACTGTGGGTAGGCAGAGAAGCCCTGTTTCTCCAAAGAAGTGGACATTTATGCTGAGATCTGAAGGATGGAAGGAACAGGGAGACATGTTTTCAGTCGAGAGCTCTGCATATGAAAGAGCAGAAGGCATGAATGAGATTCACTGTTGGAAGAACAGAAAAGACCTCTGTTTGAGGCTTGACAGTGATGAGGGCAGCAGGAAGGGGCAAGAAGGAGCTAGAGAGGTGGGCGAGGGTTAGGTCTCTCCACGTCAGCCAGCTTGGACTTCATCTCTGAGAACCCTAGGGTGTTTTCAAAGAGTTTTAATCTAGGCGAGAAATCATCTGAATTATATTGAAACAAAAAAGATGATCTTCCAGCTGCTGTGAAGAGAGTGGACACAAGGAGGCCAGTTAGGGGCCGTCATGGTTGTCCAAGTGGGGGGATTCTCCCTCCGTGGAGGAATTGGTCCTGGGGATGACAAGAATTTGACCGATGGGAGATAACTTCGGAAGATAAAACCTACAGAACTTTGAAGGATGTCAGAGGAGGAGAGAAATTAACATGATGTCAGTTTCACAATCGCTAGCGCAGGGATTGTGGACCAGGGATTGTGATTTCCCAGGCTTGGCTGTGAAGTCCTGGGGAGGGGGGGAGCTTGGAGGTTTGTGGGTAGAGGGCGCTGGTGGTCAGCTCAGGAGTGCGGAGGCTTATAACCTGCAGCTAGTTCTCTTCTCTTCTGTGTGCTGCTGTCTTTCCTAATTTGAAACCAAAACGAAGGCTGTGTTACTATGTGAATAAGCCCTGAAAATAGGCCGTCGTTTACCAAATGAACCTCGAGCTAAGATTTGGCAAATATCGAAAAGAGCTCCTGCGCTGTGTGCACGGGGTGTCTGTAGGGCACAGACAGTTTTGTAAATTGAAGAACAACAACTTAGGTCGGAGGTAGCCTGCTGGTGACCCCTCCCGGGGCTCACGGGCGTGCCTGTGGCTGACACGCGCCCTCTTTTCTCCCGCGCAGGACACGGAGGTTCTGAACACGGCCATTCTCACCGGAAAGGTTGTTTCGGTTCCTGTCAAGGTCGTGGCCGTTCAAGAGGATGGTTCGGTGGTGGACGTGTCGGAGGCTGTGGAATGCAGGTCTGCGGATGAAGACGTCGTCAAGGTACCGCGGGCTTTACCTCCAGATTCCCAGGCGTTCGGTCCTTTCCCTCCCCTTCTGTCCCGGGGCTGCCCTGAGCATCCCAGGCTCGAAGGGCTGAGACCGGGATGAGGAAGCTGAGGACGGAGGGAGTGATGCCCGGGACTCGCCTGGAATCAGAGGAGGCTGCACGCGCCGTGCTGCTTCCTTCCCCCGGTCTTAATCGTGAGCGGAAACAATTCTCTTCCCCTTCTTTTGCGCATAGGACAATACTTCCTGAATTTTAGCCAGCTACCTGCCATCTTCGCAATTTTTGCCAACTTCCTGTGCCAAATAATATAATTTACTCATTATATTTTCTTTAAATGCCTCACTTTTCAATCTTAAATATCTTAAATGTCTCATTAGAAGACAATAAAATCCATGAGCTTGATGTACTAATTTTTTCTTAATACACATGAAAATAAACGACTATTAACTTTTTTAAAAGTCCATCTATGTGCCCCCTAACTTCACTTGGGTGCCAGTGGGACACAGCTCACAGTCTGGGGAAATCTGGCCATGGCACATTTCTGCTGCATTCTCCATCCTAATTAGCTGGATTTAGGACTCCATATTCAGCCAGGAACCAGCCCATGATGTTTTCTCATATCTTTGCAGGGGTCTGTTTGAAACAGTGAATTTAGAGTTTCTGCCCGTTTTTTCTTGGTGCCCTGATTGGCAGTTTCCTCTTGCAGCAGAGACCCTGAGAGAAAGACTTACATCTTTAGAATGATCCTTTCTCTTTAAGCTGCTAAGGGAGCTCCCAGGTCCTATGTCTTCATTCATTTTAGAAAAACACTGTAATGCTGAGTTCTGCCTTCTTTCTGCTCTGCTGGCTCCTGTTCAGAGGTGAAATGAAACTTGGTATCCGTCTGAAGAACTTTGTGGTGGACAGAAAATCCTGAAGGGTTTTCCCTGTGGTGGAAAAGATCTGGAAGGGATTCCTTCCTTCTTACAGTGACCTGCAGGAGGCTGTGCCTTAAGCCGGAGATGGTTTTGATAAGGAAGAATTGATGTGTCTGTGAGGCCTAATTTAAAAAAAAATTAATCCTTAGGAAACCCCAATTTGGCATAGCCTGCTTTCTGGGTGGAATGCTAATTCTCCCCTCGAGACAGAAGGTGGACTGGCTTCAGAGTACACACAGCCTTGCCCTGGGGCTCCTGGCAGGCCTCGGATTCTGTGGGCAGGTTTGATTAAACAAATCTAAAGCCTTTGATATTCTGAGTCTAGAAAGATCTGAGCCAAGTCATACAAACTCATCTGCACAGAATGAAAAATATTGATTCATTGCCCTTGGTTGCCTTTGAAAATGCATGTTATTTACCATCCCCCTGTCATTCCAGGAGGGAGACATTGGTGTGGCCCACGGAGGTGGCATCTGTGTGATTATGCCATCCTGGGCTCAAACAGATGGCTCAGCTCTCTAGACCCCTCAGCCTTGTTCCAACCCGAGAGCCTGGCGTGGAGCCGCCCAGGGCGGGACCTCCACTGTCCTGCCTGGAGAGCTCTACCCACAGAGGCAAAAGCCCAAGTTCATGGGTCCCATTGCTGCCGTGTACTTGGTTGTCTTCCCTTCGCAGAAATATACTAAAAGTATCCTCCCGTGAGCCCGAAAGAGAAACTGCTTTGGAGGACAGTAGTTTCTGGCTCAGCGGTCGCGTTCGTGGCCTCATGAAGCTGGGGCTCTCTTCTAGCGAACGGTGGCCTGATCTTAGCAAACGAGAGCCTGCAGACCCCCAAGTGCAGAGCTGCTGTAAGACGTTTCTAGGGGACCCCAGGCTCTGTTGCAGACCCCGGCGCCTGGGTCAATTGAGGGGGATTCACTAAATGGCTGTGATGCATTTGTCATGGCTTTCGTGTCAATATTTGTCATAAATTTTGTCATAACGTTAAGATGTACAGCGTCGTCCTCAGAGCTGTCCGCTGGCCTGGGCGTCACCCCAGGGGCACCTAAACACATGGATGCTCATTAGCACCCCAGGGAGAGACCCCCTTGGTCTGTGGATTTGTCACCCGGTCACTTCCTCACGGTGCAGGAAACGCTGTGTGATTCCCCAGGGAGAGTCTTGCGGGTTTTACCAAAGATCATCATGTGATGGAAATTCTGAGCGTTGGGATTGTGACTTAGGTAAGGGACAAAGTATAAATTTAAGACAGTGTAAATTGTAGTGATACACAAATTGGCTTCTTTGACTTGGGACCGTATGACATCAGAGGGAATAAATCTGAGGACATAAAGGATTTTGAAGGGCTGGAACCTTGGCAAGATTGGAAGCGCTCTGTGTCACATTTTAAGTGGACAACTACTTCTATGTTAAAAAAAAACATACATAGAAGATGCATATTAATTGCATGTGTGTGTGTGCAAGAAACCTTGGCAGTTTTGTTCACAGTGAGATCTGATGAACCAGCTGTGTTTTTTAATTGAAGTATAGTGGATTTACAATATTGTATTAGTTTCAGGTGTACAACATGGCGATTCCATATTTTTACAGCTTATACTCCATTGAAAGTTGTTACAAGATCATGGCTCTAATTCCCTGTGGAACCACCTGTCTGAAGCGGCTGCCACAGGCTGATATGATTTTTGTTGGCATTAATGGGTGCATGAACCCAGAACAGAGGTCACAGGTAGGCAGACTGCAGGCTGCATCTGGTTCAGAGGAGTGTGTGTGTGTGTATTTAATTTGCTGCCATCCTGTAAAAATTGGCAAATCACATAGAAATCTGGATTTCCAGCTTCTGAAATTCACAAGGTCGAGTAGCCCTGGGCCCACACTGCTTCCTGTAACCCTCAACCCGGAAGTGACCAGAGGACGCCCCTGTGCGTAAGGCTGATGCATCCAGATCACCGCAGTCTCCACCCTTTCCTCTTGCCTCCCACATGGAGGTGGAGGGACATTTGTGATTTCTCGTCACACTTGTGCTGCTGGTTTTTTGATAGTAGGTTTCAGAGGAAAGGGAGCTATTTCTTGTCCCCTGGTCTCTATAAGTCAAAGATGATACATGTCACTCGTCCCTCTGATGGAGAATTCTATATCTTTCTAGGCATTAGAGGAAGGTTGGACATCGGATCGTATTGGATCAAAGAGTGTCTGAGGGGCTGAGGCCCTTGAAATCAAATCACAGGAGAAATGATTGAAGGAAGTGTGAGTGTTGAGCCTGGTGATGCGAAGAAAAGGCCCAGGGAGAGGTGAAGAGGGAAACATGACAGCTCTTTTGAAGTCTTTCAAGGACCATTGTTTGGAACATGGGGTAGATTTGTGCTTCTTAGATTTCAAGAGTGGAAGTCAAAAGGGAACCACCCGAGCTCAACATAAAGAAAAATAATGCAGAGGGAGTGAGTTTGGGGGGCGGGGGTAGGCTTCCAAACAGGTGATGTCAGTTCAAATCCTGACTCCATGGGGGAACACCTTTATGACTTAGTAGTAAAGTATCATTCCTATGGCTTTCCCATCAGGGAGTCAGTTGATAAATAAAGTTTTCTGAATTTGCAAAGGAATTTTGTTTCCATCCTCATGACCTGGAAGGCATGTGTGTCAGTTTCTTCTTGCTGCTGTAACAAATGAATGTGAATTTAGTAGCTTAAAACAATGCACATTTATTATCTGATGGTACTGGAGGTCAGGACCCTAAAATGGGTTGGTTGGCAGGGCTGCGTTGCTTCTGGAAGCTCTAGCAGAGAATCTGTTTGCCTTTTCCAGCTTCTAGAGGCTGGCTGCCTTTCTGGGCTGTGGCCCTCTCCTCCATCTTAAAAGTCAACATCGTAGTATCTTCAAATCTCTCTCTCTCTGACCTCTGGTTCCATCGTCACCTCTGTTTCTCTGGCTCTGAGCCTCCTGCCTCTCTCTAATAAGGACCTTTGTGATTACATTAGGCCCACCTGGCTATCCCAGGATAAACCCTTCACCTCGAGATCTTTATCTCAATTACATGTGCAGAGTCCCTTTGCCACATGTATTAGTTTCCTAGAGCTGCCATGTCAGTTCCCACAAACTCAGTGGCTTAAAACAACATAAATCTGTTCTCTCCCAGTTCTGGAGTCCAGAAGTCTGAAATCAAGGTGTTGGCAGGGCCATACCCCCTTCAGAAGCTCTAGGGGAGGATCCTTCCCTGACTCTTACAGCTTCTGGGGGCCCCAGGTGTCCCCGGCTTATGGCCGCATCCTTCCCATCTCTGCCTCTGTCTTCACATGGCCTTCTCTTCTGTCTCCGTGTGGCCTTATTCTCCTATAAGGGCGTTCGTCATTGGATTTAGGGGCCACCCTGATTCACAGTGATCTCATCTCACTATCCTTAAGTTAATTATGTCTGTAAAGACCCTGTTTCCAAATTAGGTCACATTCACAGCTTCCAGGGGCTAGAGCTTGGATATATCATTCTGGGGTCACAGTTCCACCTACCGTGTAAAGTGACATATTAGAGGATTTGGGGATTAAGATCTAGACAACTTTGAGGGTCTTTATGCTGCCAGCAACAGCACATTTGCGGTGCTTTGCTAAGTGTCTTTCAAGGTCTTCAGAGGGAGGAAGAAAAATGCAATTTCCATGTTGTAATTGTGATTTAATCTTTGCGTGTCTATCCTGCCGACCAAGTGATGGCCTCCTGTTTTTAATGTGTTGGTAATTGTCCTGTTGGTCAGTGAGTTGCGGTCTCCAGAACCGCAGAAGCCCCGGCATACGTCACCAGCAGGGGATGAACTCATTCACACTCGGAGAGAAATCAATGTAAACTCATGCTGATCTTGAAGAGGGTACCCTCCAACTTTTGGCTGCAATAATTATGTTTCCAGCCTTCTGGTATCAGCTGGACTTGAAATAATGAGATGCTAAAGGCCTCCTAAAAGGGTATTAACATTTAAAAGCCTTCTCTGCCCCAGGGAATGTCTTTATTTCCATACTTCGTCTGTGAAGGGCAAGTGTAGGCAGCAGATGTGCCGGCGAAAAAAACCACAAAGGTTTCTGCTGCTTGTGTGGGGTCACTAAACAGAGCCCAGTGTCATCGCTGGAGGATGCAGGAAGCTTCGAGAGAGCAGCTGCATTTCCTGGGTCATCACGTAGCCCCTGCAAAAGGCTGTGTGACCCGATTTTCCTTAAGTGGTTGGATTCACAGAGAGGATAAGGTGGAAGGTGGGCGTGTCCTGAACATGGTCCTTAGAGAGGCATCTGAGAGCCGATGTCACTGAGCCGGAGACATCGCGATTCAGGTGGAGGGAACTGGATGGGTGTAGGGGGCAGTGGGATCTGGCAGGCCTGCGGTGAAATCCTGTATTGGTGAGCTTTCTTTTGTTTTGGTTGCAAGTGATAGAAACGCAAATCCAACTGTCTTAAGCCTGGAAAGGGGAAATATATCCACTCATGCAGCTAGGCGGAGTTGGATCCAGAGGCACATCTGGACTCGATTTCTCTCCTTCTCTGATTTCTGCCTTCTTCTGTGTGGTTTTCACATCTTTTTTCTGGGCTCGTGCTACTTCCTGGGCCCAGCATCCCTCCCCGACTCCCTGCATCTGGACACGCCCCAGCTGTGTCCTCTGGACTCTGGCTCAGGTGCCCCTGCTGTGTGCAGCCACCTCCTTCCTGCCGTTCTGCATCCCGCCTCCCACACCGGGGTCCTCACCTCTGTGCTTCTGTGCCCTGTGTAGATGCACGTATTAGGGACTCAGCATGTCGTGTGCCCCTGTACAGGTGGCAGGTTTGCCCCTTGAGGCCAGGTCCGTGTCTCACTTCTCTTCCTGCCCCGAAGGGTCTGTTAGAAGGAGCAGCGAGAACAGCCACAGCCCACGGTGACACCGTGCCAGACTCTGGTCCACTGGTTCTTTACACATTGCAGCCTCCAACCCGCCCAGCACCCCGACAGAGTAGGTACCACTCTTATGCCCATTTTACAGCCCAGGAAACTGAGGCGGGAGAGGTTTAAGTGTCTGGGCTCAGTGGGTGGTGAGTACGCATTAGTCCACTGCATGTGCAAATTCATGGTACTGAAAAGTGGACAAACAGTCCCTTCCTATTTCCTCTCTCCTGTAAAGACAGAATAAAAGACAGGTGTTTCTGAAAGTCCACATTTTATGTAAGACTTTTGGTTGTTGGCAAGTCATCCAGTTGAAAGAGATGTGCAGACGCGTTTTGCCCGGGGGCTGTGGTTCTCACCTTCCACGTGTCCTGCACTGTAGGAGATAAACCTAATGGAAGGTGAGGCCCAGGCACCTGGGGGGTGGGATTGAGGACCTCGTGGGGATCCCGCAGTGTTGATGAAATAGGTTCAGAACAGTCTCTCTGCACTGACTTCTCTCCAAAGGGTCCTTGTCTGCTGTGAGCTCCAACGGGCTTCCAGAGAAACCCTCAGGCGGATCCTAATGTTCTTAGAAGGAGATGGAGAAAAATCCAGAAGTGGTTTAAGCCCATTTCTTTCTCTTTTGGCAAAGGCTTGGCACACATTCCTGCAGAAAACACTACTCTTCTGTTTCTCGGCATGAATTCCCTCCCCTTCGCCCATCGCCGGGAGCCAGGCAGCTAAGAATAAGTTGTCAGGCAGTTTGGATGTTACTGCCTAATTTTGTCCTTCTTGATGCTGGTAATTTGGACTCTCATTGTTCCATTCTAATGGGAGATGTGTCATATATTTCCTGTTGGCCAGAGGATAGATATTGCTCCATCCCCAACCTTTTGTTCCTGTCAGCATCGTTCAGATTTCAATATTAATGAGATCTTTTGTTCCTTTCTGTCTTTAGCATCTCTAATGAAGAACTAACATTCTGGAATTGTTTGGGCATCATGTGGAGAGACCTTGGGACTAGCCAGTGTTGATCTGCAGGCGCCGGGCTTTGTGCCCTCAGTAAACAGAGCCGCATTGGGGAGGTGGTGTTATTGAGGTCTTGGGCCGACACCGAATTAAATCTCGGAGACAGAGTTTTGGGCGAACCAGAAAAGAATAGCTTCATTGCTTTGCCAGGCAAAGGGGGCCACAGCGGGCTAATGCCCTCAAAACTGTGCGTCCCGGCCTGGAGGGGGGTAGTGAGGAGTTTTATAGCAATGGTTCAAACAGGGCGTGGTCAGCTTGTGGACCTTCTTCTGATTGGTTGGTGATGAGGTAATTGGGAGTTGGCATCATCAACCTTCTGGTTCCAACCGGTCTGGGGTCTACGTACTTGTGGGCAGCCAACAGTTCACTTCTCCCACTTGGTGGGAGCTTCAGTATCTGCAAAACGGCTCAAAGATATTGTTCTGTGTATTCCTTGAGGGGGAACCAGGACCCTGCCCCAAGTCTGCACTGCTGTGTCCTGACTGCTCCTCCCTTGTCTCTGCATCCCATCTCTTCCCTAACTAACAACTGCCTGAACCTATCCGTTGAAACTCAGGGAAGGTCACGGAGGCTGAATGAAGCCTATTTCCTGTAATGAAGAAATGGGGGACACAGGAAGGCTTTTGTGCCCAGGAGCCCACAGGGTCTTGCTCGGTATCAGGTCTGTGACTGTGCTTTGAATATCAGTCAGGGTCAACTACGGCCACTGTGCCTCTGTCTCCTGGCACATTTATCCTTGATGTTTTGGGGCTTGGTTCACAATTTAAACTCCTTCCGTGAGCTTTGATGGTGGGCAGAATGTATCAGCTTCGTATTCAAATTCATTGAGTTTCCTAAAGAAACTCAAATCATTTCAATATACTTTATTTATTAAATTTTTTTTTAATTTATACAATTTTTAAAGGTTACTTTCCATTTACAGTTATCACAAAATATTGGTTGTATTCTCCATGTTGTACATACAGCCTTGAACTTATACTCAGTAGTTTGTACCTCACACTCCCCCACCCCTATATTGCCCCTCCCCCCCATTTAAATAAACTTTAGAAGTTAACTGTCTAAGAAAACTGATGCACAGGGCATTTAATTATTGTGGCTAAAATACAGGTCACCCAGTTGCTAAGTGCCAGGGCTGGGGTTTGACCCCAGGAAGCTTGGCTCTCGGCCCCTGCTTTAGAGAGAGCACCCCAATTTCACAGGGAACTTAGCCCTGTGAACTTAGGGTGCTTATTTCAGGGACAGGCTTCTTTCCCCCCTACTTTGGGATTATCCATACACTGACTTACTTTATACATATCCTAAGATTAAGATTACCTTCCAAAGATAAAAATGTAGCCCTCTTTTCTCTGAAACATTTCAAATGTCTAGAGGGACATTCAGTGATGTTAGGAAGTGGTGAACATAAGAAGAAATCCCACAAAGAGCTAGAACTGACTTCTTCAACCAAGAGTCGCTCGTATAGCAGAGACTCAGTGAGCATTGATGAGAGAAGTCTTCAGAGAATCTCACACATTTTCCCCCAAATATGCAGGAGTCTTGCATGAGCAATTCATTCATGCTTTATTGACATATATCGCTACGCTGAGATGGACTTTGAGAAAGTAATGCTGCCCTTTAGCAGCAGGTGGAAATACAGATTCTGTCTCAGTCTAAAACAATGGGATAAGATTTTTCTGGGACTGGATGGACTGGATTATGTAGCCACCTATTAAACAAATGGGCTCATATCTCTTCTAATTCATTTTCAAGAGGGACGGGCTTCCAGCAGGCAATGATCATTTCTATTCAATGTATATACTCAGTGTATTCCTTCTAAACTACTCTTGGATTATGGCCTGGAGACATTTCAGGTTTAAATGCAAAGAGACAGTCTCAGAATTCAAAGCACTGCTTTCGACTCCTATTCCCCTCTGCAGCGTTGCCTTACCCTTCTTAAAGGGCCCCTCTCCAAATGTTTCAGATCATTTTGACCACTTCTGAAGCTCAGTTTAACAGGCTCTTTTTTAAAATGAAAGACCTCAGCCCGAAGCGATTGCCCTAATATAGTCATCTTTTAATGCTCTGGACAACAGAGCAGTTTCCATCATCAAGGGTTTCAATTGTGTCACTCCCCAGGGAATACTTTCAGAGAGATGAATTTATCCACAACTTCCTGACATCCTTTGTGTCTGACACTTAATAAATATTTGGGTTACACTCTGACTTCTTTTCCTATGAGCAGAGTTTGTAGGGAGAGCAGTCGGTGACCATATGCTGAGACTGTCTGTGTGTCTGAAGCCCACTCATGGGGACGGTGGATTTCCATGTGCTTTTCTTGACAGCCTCTTTCAGTGAAAGACTGATACTGAGGATCTTGAAGGATTTTCCAGTTCTGATACCAGTGCTTGCACCGTGGCCTGGGTTGGGACAGAAGGGACTTTGGTCAAGGATATTGGGCCAAAGCATTTTGGTTTCATAAATAGGATATAAATAATATAGAAAAAACAAAACTTGTGATAGGACCCCACTTCCTGGCATGTGCCAATCCAGACATCACTAATCAATCCCAGCACTCCTTCCTTCGACAGCCCAGATTCCTCCTCCAGCAGAGGTCCCTTGAGCAGCAGCTAAGAAGTGATTTGCATTGGCAAGTGAGATGAACCTATTTCCTATTGCTGGTAAAGTCTGTGGGGAACTAGCAAAAGTTTTATTAAACATTGAAGAGCATGATGCTAATGAGGCTGTGATATGGACCTCAAAGTTTGATATATTGGAGGGAGAAAAAAGCCAAAACAACATTTCTGTGCCATTGCTCTGCATCCTATCATCCGTATCAGGATATCCTTAGGCCAAAGGTCATAAAATGATAGGCCTTGAGGCAAATCCAGACCCCAAGACGTGCCCCCAGACAGAGCAAAGTACTTTAAAAATGTATATACTTAGATGCCAACATTCAAACATTAGCAGATTTCACCAGAGCTCTGGAATTCCCTTTTCTCTCACAAAGTCCAAAGGTCTCTGAACACAGCCCATGTGGCAGCTATGGGGTTAGGGCAGTGGCAGCGGTGGGCTCAAGGTAGTAGCCGCTGTCCCCTTTGGGCAGGGTTTGGGCTGCTCCCTCAAGTTTTTCACCATCCCCAAGTTCCCTGACCTTCACAGCAGACCCACCTTCCTTGTTTATGTCACCTCCCTGGGCCGGGAGGGATTTGATTGTTTTTTTTGTTTGTTTTAATTTTAATTTTATTATTATTTTTAAAAACATCTTTATTGTAGTATAATTGCTTTACAATGGTGTGTTAGTTTCTGCTTTATAACAAAGTGAATCAGTTATACATACACATATGTTCCCATATCTCTTCCCTCTTGCGTCTCCCTCCCTCCCACCCTCCCTATCCCACCCCTCTAGGTGGTCACAGAGCACCGAGCTGATCTCCCTGTGCTATGCAGCTGCTTCCCACTAGCTATCTATTTTACGTTTGGTAGTGTATATATGTCCATGCCACTCTCTCACTTTGTCACAGCTTACCCTTCCCCCTCCCCATATGTTGAGTCAATCCCCGGAAGTTCCACCATCCCAGGCCAATTGTGCTGAAAAAAATCTGGGTGAATTATACGGGTAAACTGAAATCTATTACAAATATATTAGATAAGTTAGTTGTATTAAGTGAGATGTATTAGACCAATGTATTAGATGCAATTATTTTAATTCATTGCTAACATAGGTAGAGGTTTTAACAAGGCAGAGTCACTTAGTGTAAGAACAGCTGTAATTTCACCATGGGGGCTACTTCTAAAGCTGTTCAGACTGGAATTTTTATATCCAGGATTTTAATTAGCCCATGTCACACTGGCGAGGACTCCAAGTTGATCAAAGGGGTGAATTCCAGGGACTTCTGTGCTGCTGAGGCATTGCTATGCTTCACCTCTTCCTCTGTGACTGGCTCGGCCTGTCTGGGCTATGATTTGCTGGTCTCTCTGGAAATCTCCGAAAGTGTGAGTCTGGACGCCCAGGCTTCTCTTGGCAGGGCTAAGCCAGTCTAGTCTCTGCCAGATCTTAGCTTGGGCCTTTCAACACCCCTCTTTTTTGCATTCTGATTTTGGAGAAATTGATGAGGTCATCGTTGGCATTTTTCCTTTTCCCTTCCCCTGGAGCCTCAGAGATAAAAAACTCTCAGCTGCTGGTTTTTATACCTTGAGGTCTCAGTTCACAGCATTCTTTGATAGAAAAGTTTCTTTTCTTAGGGAAATTTTCAGAAGTACTTTCAAGATAAGTTTGGAAAACACAAACCCTGCAGATCCCTCTTTCCCCTGAGAATATGCTCATCCTGCCGCAATGCCTTTTTTTTTTTTTTTTTTTTTGCGGTAGGAACTCGCGTCCCCTGCATCAGCAAGCGGACTCTCAAACACTGCGCCACCAGGGAAGCCCCACACAATTCCTTTTTTCAATGTGACTAATTGATGCTCAAACCCCGAACACCTAAGCTTGTGACTCCAGCACCTGTGCCGATGGAACCTCGGTCCCAGCGCTTCTCTCCACCAGGTTCAGTGTCTGCGGTCAGAGCTGGTGCAGGAGGCTGGGCAGCGCGATATGCTGGGCTCTCACCAGATAAACAGCTCTTAATCCCTCCTGGGCCACCGTTTGATGACTAGGAAGTGCTTGGATCTTTTCCTAAATTCAAAAGCGTTCGTGGTGCTTTGAAAATTTCCCAATGTTGAGGGGTAAAAAGCTAAAATGAAAACATTTCCCAGATAAGCATATGCTAAACTTTACAACAAACCATAATCTTGGGCCTCATTTGCTGGCGTGGTTTTGATAAGGGACACGATTTTGGAAGCACTTGTCTGTCAAGGTAGAATCACACCTTGTTGAATGTGATTTGGTTGGGGATGTATCATGGAGGTGACCCAACAAGCAGAATGCAGGAATTGACTGGTGATGCTCGGCTGATGAGTGGGGAGATGAGGCTGGATGGGAGCAGGTGTCCGTGGGTCTGTTGTGGAGGGCTGTCCTGAGCATCTCGGACGAAGCTGAGTCGAAGTTGGGTGGGCCGGAGGCAGCCAGTGAGGCCCGACCGTCTTGTAAACACCGTACAAACCTTACTGTTTACCAGTCATTGTTTTTGACAGTATTTTGCACAGGAGTCTGTCTCTTCTACTCGGATCTCCTCGAGGGCAGAGACACTTGGGTTTGCTTTATGTCCTCAGAGCCCTGCCGGGAACCCAGCATGTAGCATCACTGAGTTGTAACCTCAGACTCGCTGTGACCTCTCTGTGCCTTTGAGATGGATCCTCGTCCCCCCTGGGCTGCGCAAGAGTTGCATTCTCTGAGGTCTTTTTAGCACCAAGACTTTAAGATTCTCTAAGGAAGGCATGTGTTTTGGATGAGCAGTGGTCTCCATTCTGCCCACGCTGGCCCCGAGATCTGCCTTTGCTGGGAAGCCTGGACGATCAGTCAGTTCCGGGCTGGGTGCTGGGCACACTGCTTCGGAGAGGAAGAAATAGCATACCAGACATGGTCCAACTAGGGAAGTGAGACTGACCTGCATGAAGAAAGAATTGATAAGAATAAAGGAGCCTGAGAGCAAAGCCTCATGATCAGAACTTGACAGTGAATTAAGGAATCTCCTTAGAGTGGAGCTTTCAGTGTGGTGATGGGCGTGATGGATGGGTGAGGCGGGAGGGGCTCACAGGACCTTCCCATTCCTGGTTGTACGATCCTGAGCAGAGCAATTCCTCTCTCACTGATTCTGCGTAGTTCCCGTATGTCTACAAGGTACCAGGCCTTGTGCCATGAGCCTGAACTGCAGAAAATTAAATAAGGCAACATGCTTGTCCTTAAAGGCTTGCCTTATCATCTAGGAGGGGCAGAGAAGTAAGCATTACTATATTAAAAGTCATGGTCTATGAAGGTACAAAGGTGGATAGAAGGTTCCTCGAGCCAAGATCCATGGACTTATCTCCTAGAAATCTTCATGAGAATTATTTGACTTCGCATATTCATTTTTTATGATAGTCTATAGACTGTGTAAGCAACATGCACCATTGTCAGTAGACCCAATCACTGCTACTTGATTTCAGTTCTGATGTTTGGACTTGTGTCCATGATTGTGCGAGGGGCCCAAAGGACTTGGAGCTGCATCACATGAATAGTTTAACTCTTGAGAATTCAGCTATATGCATTTGGCCCAAAATAACATGGTGTCCTTACATTTACATGCATACATATACACATATATAGGTAGAAACTGTGCATCTTTTAATCTGGTTATGTCTGTTCCTCTGCCTGGTAAAGTATTCATTGGTGTATATTGGCCCACCTGGTGGGGGGCACTTGAGCACAATGGGAAGAGTCTCCCCATCTTCCAGAGATGTGTGATGCCTTCTTCTGGTGGCCAAGCAAGTGAGTGGTGATGGTGTCAATGACCTCTTGCCTTCAGGAAGACATTAAAGACTGAACTGAGGCCTCCAAGAAACACTTGACTAATGACATGTTAGAAGAACTGGAAGATACTTTTACAGAAGGTGCAGGTGACAAAGCACACAGGGAGAGCCAACACACTATAAGTTGCTCGAGTGTTCTGAGCAGAGGGAAATAATTGAATAATCTGCATATACCACTCATCTGTACAATTGCATGCTACCTATAGTTTTATGTATATATGTTATATATATATATATCTTATGCATACATGTTACTACATATTCTTTGTATTAAGATCATAAATGCTGTGCCTGGTGAATGAAAATAGGGATTTTCTTGTATAATACTGGTTGGGTGCAATTTTGCTTCAGTTAACTTTAGAACCCAACTGCCATTTGCATGGGACATTGAGAAAAGAAAGAGGTATGTTATAGGCAAATGCTCTATTTGTGCCAGCTGAAGGCCAATTGACATTACAGATGAAGGAGCAGAAACTCAGGTTAAATTACCTGCTCAGAATCACACGGTATTATTCAGCACCCTTCAGTAATGTTCTAGGGGGAAAAAAGATGATGGAGGTGGTATGTTTACTTATCGCAGGGAGGGGTAGACAGTTATGCCTCTGACCAGCGAAAGCATAGTCTGGGGACCCACTGGGGACAGGAGCGCTGTTATGTCCTAGAGCTTCTTATTGTATAAACTTTAATGAGGGAACTTAGTCGCTGTTTGCTAGAGGCAGGCAGGCCTCTTTTTAATAAAGCAGCTTAAATGTAACTCAAACTGGTTACTTTAGATACAACAGAATTCCCCCTAGTGCCCTAAATGGCAGTTTTTATTATACTGCTGCCTAAAGACTGAGACTTTTGCCCCATAGGGGAGACAGAGGATATGGAATGTGTAGAGTTTCCGCAGTGGCTGCTGTCCCCCTCCTGAGCCGCTGTCCTGGGGATTCTGCTAGCTCTTCCCTCGAGGGCCCGATGGGATTCGTAGAGCAAGCCCGGGGGGTACAAGCTCCGTGTTTACAGGCTCTAAAGCTTCACACTCACACCAGCACCTTTAGCAAGTCAGTACAGTTTTTCCCTTGGATTCCTTTTTTTTCTAGCTTATATGACATCCAGCAGGGTCACCCTGGGGAAGCAAATGCTCAATTTCTCTTCCTCCCTGTGGGCATGTGTCTGTCTCCAGATTCCAGGTTAGTTTGTAGCCCTGCATCAGCAGTACTCTGATGGGTTTAAGAAAAGGTTTTAATTTGCAGTTTGGCAAAGGGCAAGAGAAGTGCTCTTTTCAGCCATCTACCTCTCTGAACTGAAACTTGGCTGACTTGATTTTGTCTCTGATTTTTATCAAGCAGAGGATAAGCCAGGCCCCTCATTTTAAGAATACTTTAACTGAAAACTAAGAATGAACTGAATATAGAGAGGGGATCAGCGGTTACTGCAGCAGCTATTTGACCAATAGAAAAGAACAGTGTTGGGTCAGAATACACCGCTTGGGACACTTGCCCTCTGTTACTGGCTAGGTGACCTAACTGAGCGTTAGTCTCCTCATCTGTAAAATGGGTAAAGGATAACTTGCCCACAATACTCCAGTGCAGGATTTTTTTCAGATTAAGGGCCAGTTTTCATGGGATCTCACCAGCATTTTGTAAAAAGTGAAGGAATAGAATGGACTGGAATGGAATGGCACAGAGTGGAGTGGAGTGGAATAGAATGGGATGGGATAAAACAGAATAGAAAATTCAGAGTGACTTGCAAGTAATGAGGTTAAGTATTTTTTCATGAAACTTTGGCTTTTGCCTTTATGTATACTTTTTGTGTATTGGTCCTAATGTAAGATGTATTTTCTAATGTGGGTTGTTCTTCAAACACTATTTGAGACACATTGTCGTAGACTGTATCAGTTAGTTACACCTGCATAACAAACAGCCCCAGTATCTTAGTCACATGCCACCATGAGCTTTTTTTTATTGCTCACAGGTCTTCAGATCAGCTGGGGTTCACCTCATCAAGGTTGCAGGCACCAAGAGGGCAAACCCAATCCTTTAATTATGTTATTTTTTAACTTTTTATTTTATATTGGAGTAAAGTTGATTAACAATGTTGTGTTAGGTTCAGGTGTACGGCAAAGTGATTCAGTTATACATATACATGTATCTATTCTTTTTCAAATTCTTTTCCCATTTAAGTTGTTACATAATATTGAGCAGAGTTCCCTGTTCTGTGTTTTCAGTATTTTATGGAGAATTTTTTGTTAAAATTCTGCTGGGCAAAAGGAGTTATTTGCCCAAACCTAATATTGTTGAGATAAAACATATTTTACCTCTGGTGGGGGGAACCACAAATTCACAAGGCAGAGGGTGAGGGTGCCGTGTTGGGTATGTCACTGAAATCTACCACATGAAGCAATCGAGAATGTCAGGTGGAGGGGAAATTCCCTGGCGGTCCAGTGGTTAGGACTCTGTGCTCTCACTGCTGAGGGCTCGGGTTCAATCCCTGGTCAGGGAACTAAAATCTCACAAGCCATGTGGTATGGCCAAAAGAGAGAGAGAGAGAGAGAGAGAGAAATAGACTGTCAAGTGGGATGATGTTTTATAAATTGCAATATGCTGTATGTGTCAGGTTTTGTCTTTAAACGTGTACCCCTCCTTCCTCCTTCCCATCTGTTCTCCTGCCGTGGGGTGAAGAGAAAGGTCATACATATGTAAGAGAATTCTTCACTTATCTTCACCTTTGGGTCCCGAAAATGTTCCTTGATGTCTCCTTCTTACTTCTGAGAAAGACTTCCCTCTATTTTGTTGCCAGTGTGCAATCTATTAATTTACATGTCTGTATATGTTGATTTTTTCCTGTTTCCAATTTTTGTAACTAGACTGAAAAATCTCTCGACATGAATTGTTCTCTTCTGTACTTTACCTTCTTGTTACACAACAGGTATTTGGTCAGGGGTGTTGGAAGACAGTATTATATCAGTGACTTACATTTAGTGATCACTCAGGAAATGGTGATTTTATTTGATTGTTTTTTGCCTGAAGCTCCAGGTGACAGGCAACTCATTTCTTCTCTCATCTCAGTCTCCAAACTCAGAGTGGGTATTTGGTGAGTTTGGCATTAGTACGGGGCCATTGGGTTGTACAGTGCATGCTGGAAACTCTTGTGTCGACTTAGCATGGAAGAGCTGGACCGAAGATCAGCACTCAGAAAACACTTGCTGTCTGTTAAGTGATTTTTGTGGTTCATCTTATTTAACACTTAGGGCAGGAATTATCATCCCTTGTCTCATTTCTCTGTTCCCCATGCTGGAAAACGTCCTTGCAAAAGCTTTCCGTATCACACTCCCCCACTTCCATTCTGTCATGAACCCACGTCATCAGAGGTTTGCCTCTTCTCCGCTGAAGTCCCTTTGTCAAGGTCTCCAGGGTTCATGGCCAATTCCTATGGTTAGCTTTCAGTCCACAACTGACTCGACTTCCTCTCTGTTTGATATCAATCCCACCCTGTCTTCGGAGAATCTTCACCACTTACCTCTGAGATACCATTCTCTCTATGGCCTTTCCTTCTTTTTTTTTTTTTTTTTTTTTTAGTTTTAAAAAAGTTTTTGGCCATGCCACACGGCATGTGGGATCTTAGTTCCACGAGCAGGGATCGAACCCAAGCAGGGATTGAACCCAAGCTCCCTGCAGTGGAAGCACAGAGTCTTAACCACTGGATCGCCAGGGAAGTCCCCCTGGCTTTTCCTTTTTAACAAATTGGCCCCATATTGTCAGGTCCTTATATTCATGACCTCTAAGTGTTAGCAGGCTCAAGGCTGAAATGTGGGATATTATTCAATCTCCTGGCTTTAAATACTGCATATGCTGGCATAATCCAAATTTATTTCTTCAGCTTGAGCCCTTCTCCGTGGGCTCTGTACTTGTGCTTCCAACTTCTTACCTAACACCTTCATTCAGATGTCTAATAAACATTTCACATTTAATATTTTTGAAATGGAACTCCGGATTCTTTCTCTCTTCCCCAAATCTGCCTTCCTGCAGGCCTCCCTTATCACAGGGATGGCAATGCCATTTTTCTGGTTGCTCGGGCCAGAAACCTAGCAGTCATCTGTGGCTTCTCCTGCTCTCACACCCGACAGCCACTCCAGCAGCAGCTCCTGCCAGGGCTGCCTTCAGAGGCCTCCTGAACCTGACCACCTCTCATTCCCTCCATCATACCACCCTGATGGGAACCTCTTTCACGTCTCTGTTGCATGGGCTCCCCCTCTGCCACCCCTGCTAGAGGTATTCTGTTATATCTTCCAATCACGCTACTTCCTTGCTCCCAACCCCCACAGCTTCTCATTATACTTACACAGTGGAGTACAATCCAGCCCCCCCGGCTACTTTTGTGCTCCCTTGCCCTCCTTTATGGTCCTTGAATACGGCAAGAACATACCTGTCTCAGGGCCTTTGCACTTCCTGATCTTCTGCATGTGCTCATGACTCACTTCCTCACTCATTCAGGTCTCTAATCAAATGTGATCTATCCAGGGAGACCTTCCCTGCCCATTCTAACTAAAACCGTTATCACTGTTTTCTTACCTTGCTTGATTTTCCTTTGAAGCCCATCTCGCTACCTGATGTTACATTTATATCTAACTATCTATCTAGGTGTGTGTTGAGTTTGTCTGTCTCCCCCATTCCACAGTCAGTTCCATCAGGGCAGGGACTGTATTGTTCATCACTCTATCCCCAGCACCTAGGACAGTTCCTGGGTCTTAGTTGACATTAAATAAATATTTATTAAATGAATGAATGATTTATTCTTATTTTACAGCTGAGGGATCTGCAGCAGAGAAAAGCTGTGTCAAAATACACTGGGACTCTGAGCTGGCTCTCTCCATCCTCCAATGATAGGATGGGAGGGAGTCCAAGCTGGAAACTTCGGGTACCCATGGGTTCACAGATGCAGAATCTGAGCCCGGAGATGGGGGGTGACTTATTCAGGCATGATGAGGGGAAGAGTTTGGACAAGAACCCAGGTTACTGGACCTCAGGCTGAGGCATCGAGTTGCTGCCTCCAGCTCCTTCTGCCTGGATTTGAGTACTAACTATCAAGCTGGCCTCTAATTAATTGATACCTCATGCTTACTGACACATCAGTGGTGGCCTGGGGCCAAGGACAGAGGGAGCAATGGGCCGAAAAGGGGCACAAGGGATGCTTCAGGAGCATCGGAGTGTTCTGTGTCCGAGCATGACAGTGGTTTCACAGTGTGTGTACCGTCAATCTCATCCAATTGTACCCTCCAAACGGATACAGTGCATTGAACAGAAATTACACCTTGATGAGTTTCATTTAAAAAATCCCAACGTGTGTATTTAGGTCTTGCCTTTCCCAATCAGGTCTTTCTTCTGTGGGCTGTACGGAGGGGCTAACACACAGTTTGAGGAACCCCTGCCCCCCGACTCAGAGGACCTGAGTGCAGATCCCTCCTTGGCCCCTCACAGCTGTGATCTCTGCTCAAGCTGTCTCTCCTGGACCTCATTTTCCCCATCTATGATATAGGGACAAAACACTTAACGAATGGGATATTTGGAGGATTTAATGGCTATCATTCTATGTAAAGCTTTAAAAACAATGCATGATGCATAGTAAGCACTCAATACATGATAGCTATTATTTAATTATTTTTTTTTTTTGCGGTACGTGGGCCTCTCACTGTTGTGGCCTCTCCCGTTGCGGAGCACAGGCTCCGGACGCACAGGCTCAGCAGCCATGGCTCACGGGCCCAGCCGCTCCGTGGCATGTGGGATCTTCCTGGACCGGGACATGAACCCGCGTCCCCTGCATCAGCAGGCGGACTGTCAACCACTGCGCCACCAGGGAAGCCCGATAGCTATTATTTTTGCTCTTTGTACTTCTTGGGGATATAAAAGCTCAAGGTAAAATGAATTTTTTTTTTACTGTTACTTTTTTTTTAAACAACTTTATTGGAGTATAATTGCTTCACAATTGTGTATTAGTTCCTGCTTTATAACAAAGTGAATCAGTTATACGTATACATATGTTCCCATATCCCTTCCCTCTTGCGTCTCCCTCCCTCCCACCCTCCCTATCCCACCCCCTTAGGTGGTCACAAAGCACGGAGCTGATCTCCCTGTGCTATGCGGCTGCTTCCCACTAGCTATCTACCTTACGTTTGGTAGTGTATATATGTCCATGCCTCTCTCTCGCTTTGTCACAGCTTACCCTTCCCCCTCCCCATATCCTCAAGTCCATTCTCAAGTAGATCTGTGTCTTTATTCCTGTTTTACCCCTAGGTTCTTCATGATATTTTTTTTCTTAAATTCCATATATATGTTTTAGCATACGGTATTTGTCTTTCTCTTTCTGACTTACTTCACTCTGTATGACAGACTCTAGGTCTATCCACCTCATTACAAATAGCTCAGTTTTGTTTCTTAAAATGAATATTTTTTGAGTACCCACTGCTCCTCAGACAAAATATACTTGCTAAACTTGGTAATAAATACAAAATGTTTGATTTGGTAATTGAATTGAAAGGTGTTTTTTCTTTACATAGTTTCTTTTTGCCTATTTTAATATGTAATTCAGCATTTATTGTGAATTTGTGAGAAACATACTCTTTGATTATATAGCTTCCCCCCCATTACTCAAATCTTTTTATTCTTCATTAATACACAAACACACATAACATATATTTATAAAATTAGTATTAACGCCTCCATATAATTCTAAAAAATTTTAATTTTATTGAAGTATAGTTGATTTAAGATGTTGTGTTAGTTTCAGGTGTACAGCAAAGTGAGTCACTTATATAAGTGTGTCCATATAATTTTAACTACATCATTTTTTCACTAAATATTATATCATGATTATTTTTCCTTTTTCTTAAATTTTATTTAAATTTATTCTAGGATTCATAGTATTTAATTTGTATGCACTGCTATTTATTGAACTAGGCATTGTTTCATTTTTATTTTCATTACGAACATTGCAGAAGGCACCCTTCACTTTATTCAGCTTAAACAAACACCATTTACCCTTCTTAACTGCTCTTACCAAGTTGTCAAGGAGGTAGACTGCTTCCATTGCCATGATGATGTAGCTTTTTTCTTTCTAACACATTTCTCAAGATGGAGGAGGGGTTAAGAGGGAAGCCTTGTACAGCAGGGGCAGCTCCTACGGTGCAGACACAGATGCATCAGCCGTCTGGCAGACTCGGTGGGGGGCACTGATACACAGACTCAATTCTTGCTTCTTTCCTAAATAGAAAATGAAGTGAATGCTGAATCTCACAAGATCCCCAAAGGAAACATATTTACATCGGGAGACCACTGTTTGCCTCTATTACTCTAAAGTACTGTAACTGAAAGTGTAATTTGACAGTAAAACAATGAACCTCTAAAGGCAGCCTTCCTAAAATGACATTGACAAGCCATCTGGCACATGCTCACAGATTAACATGGCATGAACCGTCATTTTCAATCTCCACGTTCCTGTCCTCAGCCCTTCTTATATTAGGATTCACGGCATTTGCTGTTCCAGCTTCCCCTGGGGGCTCAGAGAGCCCTGAAGGTATCTTCTGGATGAGTGGTGGGAACCTGACTCTAATCTTTACCTCGCAGTGTCTACCTATCTCTTCCAAAAACACACGTGCCCTCACTGTGTGACACGACACAGGTCAGGTCTCTCAATTCCTAGCCAGAAGGCTGAATTCGCCACAGGGAATCCAAATTTCTCAGCTCATTGACCTCAAACTTCCTTAGGATTTAGACTAGGTTTCTTCTACCAGTCTATCTCCTCTCATGATATCCAGAACATAACACTGCCTGAGCCACCTTCTCCCACTTCTAACCCAGACACAGGCTACTCCTGGGGCACAAGAATGAATGGGACCCAGAGGAAACCAGTGACATATTCACACTGAACACCTATGTACTGAACACTTTATGTGGGTCATCCCTGCACTAGAAGTGGAGACGCAGGAGGTAAGAGGAGACAGGTCCGTGGTCTCAAGCAGATCATTTCCAGGTGGAGAACAGAGATAGGAAACAAGTAACCAACCAGGAGCATGCAGAGAGTGATAAATATTGAAAAGTAAATCATAAAATACAACACGGATAGAGCAATCCAGTGTAACTAGCATAGTGTAAGCCATATGACTTAAGCAATATGAATAGTATAATATACTGTCAGTAACACAGAAATAGTGTAAATATAGTTTACATAGTAGCACACACAGTAAATTAGATAGAGGAGAGTAGTAGAGTGACCAGGTGAGGGGCGTGCAACTTTACATTAGAAATGACTCAAGCAATCCCTTCTGAGGAGTGACATTTGAGCTGAGTTCTTACATAATTTATACCACTTTTGGTGGCAAGTAACAAAATACCATGGACCAAACTGGCTTTGACAACAACAGAAAGAAAAACACATGATAAGAAGTTGAAAAGTCACGTGGTACCAAGTGGGCTGGTCCGGTGGTCCATCCAGGTGGTCACTGAGGATGTGGTTCCTTCCGTCTTTCTCTCCTTCCATGCTCGCCATGTCAGCCTGCTCCTTGGCCAGCCCTCCAAGGCTCTGAGGTCACCATTGTAGCCCCTATTGTCACCTCCCATGTGGCAGCATCCAGTGGGAGAAG
This sequence comes from Mesoplodon densirostris, assembly GCF_025265405.1. NCBI lineage: Eukaryota > Metazoa > Chordata > Mammalia > Artiodactyla > Ziphiidae > Mesoplodon > Mesoplodon densirostris. Next base: position 4,943,951 of record NC_082675.1, on the reverse strand, counting down.
GAGGGACCACTTTCTGGGCATCTCGGAGCCAGGAAGCCCTTCCCAGAATCCCCAGCAGACTCCTCACGCCTCCTTGGCCAGAATTGTGTCGCATGCCTTTCCCTAAGCCAGTCACTGGCAAGGAGCATGGCTGGACAGAAAAGAGGAAGATGTGCGTGTGTGTATGTTATGGGGCAGCGGTGCTGGTGTGTGATTGAGTGGCCCGTAGACAACCAGTTCTATCTGCCTCAGACCTGAACGACAAGCAGGCCTCAGTCACAGGAAGATCGTGGTAAGGCCTTCGGAGGGGGATAAGCTCAGGAGCGCCAAGCGAGAGAAGACCCATGGGGGACTGGTGGGGAGTCTGTGCAGGGGGGCAGGGAGGGAAGTGCCAAGGGAGCCTGGAGAAGGAGGTAATACCAGCTCCTTAGGTCTTGTAACCTGTGATCAGGAGTTTGGACTTTGTCCCGTGTACCGTGGGAGGTCTCTGGAGGGGACTGGCGTGAACAGGCAGGGGAAGGAGCACTGGGCCAGGCGTTCGCAGCCCTGGGGGCTGGCTGGCATCATTACACACACAGGTAAAGCCCTGGGAAGTGATGTTCCCTTTCGCTACCCTGGATTCAGTCCAGGTAAAATGAGGACCGTGATGCCCGCCCCACAGAGTTATTTGTGGAGACTAAGGCTTTGAGAGGGCAAGAAGAGCATTGCAGGCAGTGAGGTCCTATACCTATAAGAGATACCTACTGCAATTGATTCTCATTATTTGCAGTAGTTATGTCTTATAAAGTCACTGCAAACACTGAATTAGCAAATACTAAACCATTCCTTCTAGAGGAAATACACACATGCATGCATACATACATCTCATATAGATCATAATCCTGAAAATTCAGGACAGTTGAGGTCTGTACTGTAGAATGTAGGACGGGGAAAGTTCTAGAAATAGGTGATGCCCACCTGAGCCAGGAGAAGCTGAGGGCAGAACCCGCTACTGCACCCACTGTAGAGTTCTGGTCAGTAAGGAACCTTGTTCTCTTGAGATAGGTCTGCGTGTAGCCACTGAGTGCAGGGATCTTTAGGGGTCTTACCGAATGTCTCCCGGGGCAGTGCTCTGGAGGGAAGGCAGGGGTTTCTCTAGAATGGGTCTTCCACCCCTTTCTGAGTACTTAAGGAAGGGCATTCGGGCTCAGCATTGGGTCCCCATCGCAGGAATTTAAAATAAGAACTTGGCGCTCCATTCCATTTTCTGCTCTAATAGAAAATTTTGTCCTGATTGCTCTCTTTACAATCCTGGGCACAATAATGCAGATTTACATCCCTCAAACATGCCCTAAAAGACAGCTGATTTGCTTGTCTCATGGTTTTTCTTCTCCCTTTTAAAAAGTAAAGCAGACAAAGGGAGGGGATGGGTGAAGTAGATTCTTTTAAGCTTCGAAAAGTGATTGAATTGTCTTTTTTCAACTCCCACTGGAATTTCAGGGGGAGAAACACATTAGCTGCCAATTTCCACTGCCATCTGAGGGCAGATTTGCTGCTCAGGGTAGTAGAGCCTGGAGGGCAAGGGGCTGTGGAAGGCTAAGTTCTGACAGGATGGGGAAGCGGCTCCCCAGATGAACTCAGCCTGATGCAGTTTCCCTCCAGCAATGCTGCCTATTGCTTTGTGGCCCAGGGTTATCAGGTCAGTGTCACTGTGATTTCTGCCCATCTTCCCATTAGTGGCCTTGGTTAATTATGCTTAAAGATTCCTAAAGACGTTGGTGCCATTGTGAAGTGGCAATGACAGGTACCTGTGTCTGCAAGGCTGATGCAGGAAGGGGTTTAAGCATCTCGTTAAGTTATTTTCTCCTCAGTCTCTGACTGCACTCTACAGTGAATCAGGCTCATCTTTTCCTTCTCGTGGGAGAAAATTCACATTCGCGCCCTTTTTTGGGGGGAGGAGGGAGGTGATGATAATTTGTCCCGAACAACGTGGAGGTTTGTTCTTTGAGTTTCGACCTCGGCACTGCTGACATGGCTCGGAGCCATTCACCTGTTCACATGGAGGGGGCAGTTGGATGTGTGCACCTGGGGCTTGGAAGGGAGGCCTGGGCTGCAGGTACTGATTCATGTGAGGAAGAAGAGGTCAAAAGTGAGTCTTCGTTTGTGGCTTGCAAAACGGGCTGCCTGGTGGCCTTCCAGGTGAGCTGGGGAGTCCTGACAGCGGCCCAGCACCACACGGTACCCTTAAAAGTAGTGTGTGACCTCCAGCCAGTGACGTCGCATTGCTGGCCTCAGGTTCTTCATCTGTAAAATTAGATTGTGGACCCCTGGCAGTTTTGTGGTTCTGTGCTGAACTGAATGTTGGTTTTGTGTCCTCTGCACATAACGTGACCTTTGCTCCCTCCCCCCCAACACCCAGATACATACGTAAAAGACATTCATTCTCCTGATGGTCCAGGAGAGAAAGTCATCAACGTTTTCCTTGCTTATCCAGGAGATGTGAAGTGAAATGGGGGCTTACGTTGTCTAACAGCCAACCCACGAATGCATGCACGCTAAAGGGTGCCTCCATGTGCTGAGTCAGAAGTCCGTAACAAAATGCCGCGTCCTCACCTCCATCCTGCAAAATTACAGTGTGATGGGGCAAAAAATAATTATGTCCGCATTTCTAGTGCATTCCATGGGTATTTTCCTGCAAGGATTTTAATCTAGTGCAAAGCTCTCTTGGTTTTTCAGGGGAAAAAAATCCCCTTTATGGCTTGACCAAAGTGTTGTTTTAGTAACATATAGATATACCTTTTTAAGCATCTCCAGATACGGTGCAAGAGTGAAATGTGTTGCAAGTGGGGTTTGATTAGCGATGGTTTGAGTACATAAAGGAGGTGAGGTAAAGGGGAAAAAACACTCACGAAAGGCAACAAAGGTTATGTAACTGCATTAAATTATGTTTATGATTTTACTTGTCAGTGGTTCGTCATACAAAATGGTTTTCCTGGAGTCTGTTGTCCCTAATTAGTGCCTACAAATTACCTTCTGTTCAAGTCATGTTCTCCTGGTTGTCCTGGGTCTCATAAATCAGAGCTGTTGCAGTTCATGAACTTTCATTGTCAGGTTTTGCACGTGCTTTTTCCTGCTGATGCATCTGGAGATTCTATCCCCTCCCCCAAGGTCTCCAACGGCTGCGATTCGATTTTTGCGAATGGGAAAGAGATGAAGAGCAAAGTGGACACGATCGTGAACTTCACCCACCAGCACTTCACCTCCCAGTTAGAGGTCACCGTCTGGGCGCCCAGACTTCCCCTGCAGGTCGAGATCTCGGATACAGAGCTCAGCCAGATCAAAGGGTGGAGGATCCCAGTGGCTTCCAACCGAAGGTGAGGAACCAAGGGGGTGGGGGAATGAAGGTCATGGAGGACTGTGGTTCTGAGGTTCCCGGGGCTCCGATCTGAGGCAACGTCCTCAGGGACCCAGGCCCTAGGGAAGCTGCATCCACAGTGGGTGATAGTGGGATCGGAGTTCAGATGGATCTGACTTGGGTACTTGCTTTGACAGGAGGCGATTATAATAGGGATAATAATCATCTCTACCTCGTAGAAGAGTTGCTAGGATTCAGTAAAATGATGCAACGCATAAGAAGCACCTAGCACAAGGCCTGGCATTTAAGGGAATCGCTCTTTTTTTATTCCCTACTTCCTTGTTCTTCTTTCTTACCTTACCTCAGTTTCCCACTTAAATGTCAACCGTCCTCTAGGGAGCACAGTACAATGGTTAAGTTGTGGGCTCTGGAATAAGGCCACTGAGTTTCACCCTGGCTTTCTCACATACAGCTGTGTGACCTTGGGCAAGTCACTTAACCTCTCTCTTCCTGTTTCTTCATCTATAAATTGGAGATGACAATAGAGTTACTGAATAGAGTTATCCCAAGAATTCCGTGAAAGGATACATCCTGTGGTAGACAGAATTCTAAAGATAACATCCCTTCAAGAGTCCCATCTCCTGGTTATTCAATCAAGCACAAATCTGGGACTGCTGTGAAAGGGTTTTACAGATGTAATTAAAATTCTAAATCCGTTAATCTTAAAATATGGAGATTATCCAGGTGGGCCTGACCCATCAGTTGAGCCCTTTGAAAGCAGAAAGTTTTCTCTAGCTGGTAAATGGTACCATACAGTACGAAACCTTTAAGAATGGACATGTTTCTATTCAGCATAATTCCCTTGAGATCCACCCCAGTCATTGCATGTTTCCATAATTCACTTATTTATTTTGCTGAGTGTATCCCCTGGTAGGGAGTATCACAGTTTGCTTAATCATGCATCCACGGAAGGACACGTGTTTTTTCCAGTGTGGGGCTATTTTGGATAGAGATGCTATGACAAAAGCTTGACATACAAGCTTTTGTATGAATGTAGATTTTCATTTTTCTGGGGAAGATGCCCGAGAGGGGAATTGTTGGGTTGTATGTTAAGGGCATATTTAGTTTTTTGTTTTTTGTGGGTTTTTTGGTGGTACGCGGGCCTCGCACTGTTGTGGCCTCTCCCGTTGCGGAGCACAGGCTCTGGATGCGCAGGCTCAGGGGCCATGGCTCACGGGCCCAGCCGCTCTGTGGCATGTGGGATCTTCCCGGACCGGGGCACGAACCCGTGTCCCCTGCATCAGCAGGCGGACTCTCAACCACTGCGCCACCAGGGAAGCCCAAGGGCATATTTAGTTTTAAAGGAAGCTGCCAAACTGTTTTCCAGAGAGGCTGCTGCATTTTTCATTCCCACCAGCAGTGTGTTAAGTCATCCAGTTACACACACATCCACATCCTTACTAGTGCTTCAAAAGGTTACCTGCACTGTGGCACCATTTATGATGATATAGGGAAGAGAAAGCAGATTAGTGGTTGCCATGAGTTAGAGATGGTGTGGAGGTATAAGGCAGTACACAGGACACCCCTGTGGTGACGGACCAGTTCCGTATCTCAGTTATGGTGATGGTTACATGAATCTGCATGTGATAAAAATCACATTGAACAACATATACACATACACAAATGGGTATTCATTAACCTGTCGAAATCTGAATAAACTCTGTGGTTTGTACCAATGTCAATTTGCTGGTCTGGGTATTGTACCACAGGTATGCAAGATGTTAAATCTGGGGGGCTGGCTAAAGAGTGTACAGGGCCTCCCTGTAGGATCTTTTAAACTTTCAATGAACTTGAAGTGACCTCAAAATTTAAAGTTTTTTTTAACACAACAGAATGCAATCGTTTTATTAATATGGTATTTCTAAAACTTCATTTATTCACTCACCACTTTTATGAGACTGCAACTTTTGAGTACCACCTAGAATATACTTACTACTGTTCTTTTTTCAGTTTTATCTATTTATTTAAGAGAAACTCCACATCACTATCAAAAAGAGCCAACTAGTAAAAATTAATGCAAAGAAAATAAAATATTGTTATTAAATTCTGAGTAGATACAGTTGTTTGTCTGAATTTGTCTTTATGAGCTGGGAGAGACTAGCAGGTATCAGAGAGCCCTTAAAGATCGCCTGGCACCAAACAGAGACGTTCCCTGTGATATAATCAGGAGGATTGAAAAATAAAACGGAAACAACCTTTCTGTGTGTCAGCCAGTGTTTTTAGTGCCACCTGGAATCATCTCACTTAAAAGCAAGGATACTTACCCCTCACTTTGGGAAACTCAGATTGCTAGGTGCTGGTGAAATTTTTTTCCTGTAACTAATAATCTAATAATCTAAACTCAAATTAATTTTTCCATTTTAGAGAGTGTTGAGAAAACAAAATAATCTCATTTCTTTTACCAGTCCAGTCTGAATTAAACTCGGTCTAAGCAATCTGCCCCCAGTATGGTAATTTACTTTATATACATCACTAATAGAAGATGGTAGAACCTGTGAAAGCTAGTTTTACTTTTCTAACCTTGAGGGTTAACCTTTCAGGGAGGTGGAGTGACATATCGTTAAGAAAGTGGGTTTCAGAAGTGACACGGTGCTCATCCCAAACTGCTGATAACGAGCTCTGTGGGCCTCATATTAACTGCTCTGAGCCTTGGTTACTTCACGTAGAAACGGGAGCATGCTTCAGGGCTGTGGTGAAGAGAAATGAAGTCCGTTATAAAAAGGGAGAAGGCTTCCCTGGTGGCGCAGTGGTTGAGAGTCCGCCGGCCGATGCAGGGGACACGGGTTCGTGCCCCGGTCCGGGAAGATCCTACATGCCGCAGAGCAGCTGGGCCCGTGAGCCATGGCCGCTGAGCCTGTGCGTCCGGAGCCTGTGCTCCACAACGGGAGAGGCCACAGCAGTGAGAGGCCCGCATACCGCAAAAAAAAAAAAAAAGGGGGGGGAGAGAAAGGGACTTCTCTGGTGGTCCAGTGGTTAGGGCTCCACGCTTTCACTGCCGAGGGCCCAGGTTCGATCCCTGGTTGGGGAACTGAGGTCCCACAAGCTGTGCGGTGCAGCCAAAATAATATTTTTTAATTTTTAGAAAAAGGGAGAGGACACCAGTAGAGGGACAGCGGCCAGGCTTGGACTCCGCGTTGAGGTGACTGGTTGTGTGGCTGTGACCCAGTTGCCCCTTCTCTCTGTGCCTGGGTTTCCTCAGCAGCGAGATCAGCGCCTAGAACACCCTGTTCCTCGAGGCCTGTGTAGATGACATGGGTCACTTGTGTGTGGCTGGCAGGTAGCACATGGCCCATTTGCATCAGCTCTTTACAGGAGCACTCAGGGCAGGACCCGGCACATGCTAGGTCTAACCCAGCACATATAAGTCTCTGCCCCTTTCTCCCCTGACCCAAGACCCATCCACTGAGGGCCACAGACCAGTCAGCAGCCATCAAACCAGGTCCTTTCATAAAGGACACGGGACAGGTGTGTCTGGAGGAGAAGGTTCTAGAATGGCCGAGCCAGACAGGGTTTCTCAGGGCGGCTGTGGGCAGGTGAGTAGGGGGACAGGAGGAAGGAGGAGAAGCCAGGACGCAGGTGCCAGACATGGTTCAGTAGTTTCAACAGCTCTGCGGGTCGGCGGCCACTCAGATCAGGGCGGATGGGAGGTAGGAGGCTTTACCCTGATCACCTTTAGGGCTGGGAGCTCAGAGGAAGCCGCTTCTGTAGAGACGGAAGGGCCTGATCCAGGGAAGGGGCTGGATGTGGGCACTGTCCCCAGGTGATGGTTCATGAGGGCCGCCCTCAGGTGTCGTCACACCTGGCCTACATCTCCTCAAGCACACCTGTAGGGCTGTAAGGGGGGTCCTTGTCATCTCCACTCCCAAGGTGAGGTGCCCATGTGGACGTGACTGATGGCTCAAGGCCAGTAAAGGGAGGTGGATGCAGCCTCCACGCGGCTCTTCTGACCCCAGACCTCCCATCCCCTCCTCTAGCCCCACTTCATCCCCGCACGGGGGATCGTGATGAAGTTGCAGGCTTCCAGAACACAGGACAGAGATGCGGCCTCTGCCCATGTGGGGCTGGTCCCCGCTGGTGCTGGGCGGGTGCACAGGGGCCGAGCTGGGCTTCTGTGCTCGGAGCACGTGGCAGTACACGTGGCGCTCGGTGACCACCACACAGTGCCCGGGGAATAAACGGGTGACCCGATGGTGAGCGGCTCACACCAAGCAGGGCAGAGTCACGGGGAATCAGGACAAGGGAGGGCGCGAGACACCTCCCCACAGCGATGACGTTTGCTCTGCCGTGTGTGTGTCCCAGGCCTGCCAGAGACAGCGAAGACGAGGAGGACGAGGAGAAGAAGGGGAGAGGGTGCTCCCTGCAGCACCAGCATGCCCTCGTGCGCGTCCTCACCCAGTTCGTGGCCGAGTCGCGCGACTCGGGTCAGCTGAGCTACATGCTGGGCCCCGACTGGCAGTTTGACGTCACTGACCTCGTGATGGATTTCATGAAGGTGGAAGAGCCAAGAATCGCTCAGTTACAGGACGGCAGGACCCTGGTGGGCCGGGAGCCGGGCATCACCACCGTGCAGGTACGGGCACCCACCCCTCGCCGCCTCCCACAACCCCGGTCTGTATTGATAAGGGTCCAGGTAGATGCTGTCGTGCAGGGTGGTGTGCGCCTGTGTCAGAGAATCATGGGCAGTAACAGAGGGTTCGTCGGTTCTAACAGTCCAGACTCAAATTATATCTTGCATTTTAGAGAGAGTTGAGAAAAAAAATCTCATTTCTGTGACCAAAGCTGAATTAAACACACAGTCTAAGTAATCTTTCCCCCAATATGATAGTTTACTTTTCATGTATCACTGATAGAAGACAGTAGAACCTGTGAAAGCTAGTTTTATTTTCCTAAACTTGAGGATTAAACATTTAGCTATGTTTTACCTTAACAGTGGACAAAAAATTAAAAAATAAAATGTATTGCACTAAAATTAATAAAAAGCACTCTCCATTTTATTATAATAATAGTAAAACTATTTTCTAGCCAACGTTGACAGGATAATTCTGCAGAAAGAGTGCAGCATAGTTTTTTTTAATAACAACTTAAAATGTTACTGCTCAGAGCTAATTAAGTCAGATTTTAGGTTTTGCCAAAGTTAATTTTTGACAAAGCTGTACTCAACCTTATATTTTTATTACTCTTCTATTTCTATGTAACAAATCACCGCCAGTCTCCCAACTTAAAGCACCACTAATTTATCAACTCAGAGTTCTGAAGCTTGGGAGTCCAGGCGAGCCTGGAGTACCAAGCCAAGTTTACCACAAGGCTGTGATCAAGGTGTGGGCCAGGCTGGGCTTATGTGCGGGCTTCGGAGAAGGATTTGCTTCCCAGCTCAGGTTGCTGGCAGAATGCAGTTCCTCGCAGTGTGGGGTTGAGGACTCTGTCTCCTTGTGGACTGTCAGCCAGGGGTCATTCTCTGCTCCTAGAGGCCACCTGCCTTCCTTCTCATGGGGCCTCTCCATCACCAGATTCTCACTCTTTGAATCTCTCTGACTTTTCCTTCTTCCACCAGCCAGGGAAAGCACTCTGCCCGTGTGATTACATGGGACCCACCCGGCTAACCCAGCATAACCTCTCTATTCTAAGGCCAACTGTGCTATAGCCTATGACACAGTCGGACGGGTGATTTCTCATCAAATTCACAGGTTTGAGAGATTAAGCAGGACCTCTTTGGCAGGACAGGTCTAGAAATTCTGCCCCCTAGATATTCCTCTCCGTTTGTTAGTCACCCCCGCTTGCAAGCTAGATGGTGCATTAGGAGTGGTTTCTTAGAAGGAGAATAAGATTCTCTTTCCCACTTTGCTTACGTGGTTTATCCAATGATGATGCAGCAGCCCACGCAATGGTGATTAATGGCCCATAGTGGACATCTAACTGCCCACTGAAAGGAATAAGAGCAGAGAGAGATGGCCGAGCACCAATCCCTTAAAGTATTACCACACTTCTGTCATTTTCACACCTAAATATTAGTTGTTGGAAAGATGTTACTCTTTGGTGCTTGGTACCCAGGTGGGCAATTTTTAGTGATTGCCTTTAAATTAAATCATGCTTTTTTTTTTTTTGAAAATACAGTGCTGTTATCATGATGTGAATCACAGTAAAGAAAATGGACCAAGATGCTATTTGTAAAACTCCTTCACTTGAGAGCGTAATTGAACAGGGGCATAACACTCACACACACAATTTCCATACGTGCACTCACGTCGGGAAAACTGGGAGAACACAGTGGTGGAAACACCAGTTCAGGAGCTTTGAATGGTGTGAGGGGCAGAGCCTGAGGCATCTCGCTGACCCTGCAGGTCCTGTCGCCTCTCTCTGACTCCATCCTGGCTGAGAAGACGGTGACCGTCCTGGATGACCGTGTCACCATCGTGGACCTGGGCGTGCAGCTGGTGGCCGGCTTGTCTCTTTCCCTTCAGTCCCACAGGTTGGACAGAAGAGCCGTCATTTCAACAGCAGCTGCCCGGGATGTTCTTCAAGCCCCACAGCAAGTAAGATTCCAGACTCCTTTTGTCCCTGGCCAGTTGAGACTGCGTCTCTCTCTGTCCCATCCTGCAAAAGAGATCCGTAGAGGGAGCACTCATAGCTGGGACTGGTGATTCTTGAAGCTTCTTCCTGTTTATCCAGTCTGTCCTGTCCCTGAGAAAAGTACTCAGTGGCTTAGATACATTTTCCTCGTATGTGCTTCTGATCCACCAACCACATGCCCATAGGCCACTTGCTTTAGAGCAGCCTTATCTGTTTTAGGCACAGTCCGCTGCTAGACCGTGACCAAAGGCTCACATGTTTTCCCTTTTGCCAAAGCAGGTGCCTTTTGATACAGTAAGTAAGTCCCCTACATATGAACGAGTTCCGTTCCAAGAGTGCGTTCGTAAGTCCAACAAAGTTAGCCTAGGTACCCAACTAACACAATCAGCCATATAGTACTGTACCGTAATAGGGTTATAATACTTTTCACACAAATAATACATAAAAAACAAACACAAAAAATAAGCCTCTTTTTTTTTTTTTTCCTTTGGTACGTGGGCCTCTCACTGTTGTGGAGCACAGGCTCCGGATGCGCAGGCTCAGCGGCCATGGCTCACGGGCCCAGCCGCTCCGCGGCATGTGGGATCTTCCCGGACTGGGCCACGAACCCATGTCCCCTGCATCGGCAGGCGGACTCTCAACCACTGCGCCACCAGGGAGGCCCCAAATAAGACATTTTTAATCTTACAGTACAGGACCTTGAAAAGTACAGTAGTACAGTGCAACAGCTGGCATCCAGGGGCTGGCATCGAGTGAAGAGGCAAGAAGAGTTACTGACTGGAGGAGGAGAGTGAGAGGGAGATGGTAGAGTACTACTGTACTCTGTACCGTCCTGTACAGTCAAGGACACAAAAGCACAACCACTTGTAGAGGATGCCGGCACGTGACAATGTACGCCAGACACGCGAACTAGTTTACGTGATTGGATGTGTTAACGCACGTTCGCATCTTTGAAAGTTCACCACTTGAAGTTTCGTATGTAGGGGACTTACTGTACTCAGAAATTCCATTTCAGCTACTTGAACAAGCATGGCTAATAGGCACCCAATCACCACTGTTGACAATTATTGCCAACTCTCAAACTCTCCCCCATCTTTAAACTTTGACGTGTATTGATAAAGATACCAGGGCACTGTGCCTTTCAAGCCAGCTGGTCTCGTGATGCATCCTTCCTTAAGCGCTTCCAGCCAGTGCATGTTTTGCTTCATCAGCATTGGCTTCCTAATAAAGAATGTTCAAAGGGATATTCTCTTGAGCAGGCGCCTGATTAGTTGCACCTGAATATGATTCAGATAAATTGCCTGATCTTTCAAAATGTTTTTAGAAAGGTCAAAGTCAAATTCTGTTGTCTGGCATGCAATAAATTAATATACACTTTAATGCACTTGTTAAAGCATATTATTTGTTTCTCACATCAACTATAGCTAGAGCTTAGGGCTGATGCCGGTTCCAGGCAGTGTCGAGAGCTATTCACGATGATAAAACATAGAAATCAATTTTTCTCAGATTGTATGTTTAAATAATATTACATAGGAAATCACATCTACATTTGCAGGTTTGAAGGAACCTGATTATAACATGATGCTCTGCTTTCATTTTTCTTAGGAAGCAATAGTCAGTTCTTGGATTCTGTTCAGTGACGGTTCGGTGACACCTTTAGACATTTACGATCCCAAGGATTTTTCAGTGACTGTCTCATCATTGGATGAAATGGTGGTGTCTGTCCAGGCAAACCTTCAGTCCAAATGGCCGGTTGTCGTTGCAGAGGGGGAAGGGCAAGGGCCCTTGATTAAACTGGAAATGATGATCAGTGAGCCCTGTCAGAAGACCAAGAGGAAGAGCATTCTTGCTGTGGGTAAAGGGAACATCAAGGTCAAATTTGAAGCAAAGACTGATGAGCACCAAGGAGGCACCAACGACGTGGAGGGCGTCAATCGGGAATATAAAGACCACCTGAGGAACAGCATAGAGCACGAAGGAAGCCAGGAGAGAGCAGTGCAGCAGTGGTTCCAACATGGCGCCTCTGCCGGCCACGAGGAAGGTACCAACAAAAGCACAACCCCGCAGCCTCCCATGGAAGGAAAGGATAAGAAGTTGCTCAAGAGTGGTGGTCCAGACGCCTCTACAAGCTTCCCCACTCAAGGGAAGTTACCGGAACCCCATAATCCTAGTGACCTTACGGTGACCTCCAGGGGCTTAACCGACTTGGAGATCGGTATGTACGCCCTGCTCTGTGTCTTCTGCCTGGCCATCTTGGTCTTCTTAATTAACTGTGTGACGTTTGCTTGGAAATACAGACACAAAAGATTCACCGTGAGTGAGCAAGGCGACATCCCACATTCCCACGACTGGGTCTGGCTGGGGAACGACGTGGAGCTTTTGGAGAATCCGGTGGACGTGACCCTCCCGTCGGAGGAGTGCACGACCATGATCGACAGGGGGCTGCAGTGCGAGGAGAGGAACTTCCTTCTGAATGGCGGTTCCCAGAAGACTTTCCCTAGTCAGCTGCTCAGACCTTCTGACTTTGTCTATGAGAAAGACGTGAAAAACGAACCTCTGAGTTCGTCCGGCCCAAAGAGGAAGAGGGTCAAGTTTACGGCCTACACCACCATCCTCCCGGAGGACGGCGGTCCGTACACCAACTCCATCCCGTTTGACCGTGATGACGGCATCCAGTGGGTCTGCCCGGACATGGGGCTGGGGGCGTCCCAGGGCTTCAGAGAGTACATGGAGAGGCTACAGGACCAGATGTAAACTCCTTTCTCATGTCTGTATTCACCTTTATGCCTTCTGCTTTTTGAATGGTGGAGCCGTGGGTCTGATCAGCAATAGGGGATGAGTTAACAAAGCTTCGTCTGTGGAGGTCTGGCGGGATCCCTGTCGAAGCAGGCATCAGGGAGAGCAAAGGCAGCTGCGTTCGAAGCTAGGCAATGTCTCGAAATAGGCCACAGGTAGGTCCTGGAGAAAGTCCAAGACCACGGTTTTATCTGCTGCCTGGTACTAGCTCAGTTCAAATATAATAAACCAGACCCCACAGACATTGTTAATCATCTCGTGGCAAAACGGCCGTGTGGAATTAGAAAAGACTCGGGTTTGATTTTTCTACTCCTAGACCTTTTAAAGCACAGTGGACATTTCTTGCCCTTGGCCTGAGGTTGGACATACATGAAAGATGCTGAATGTAGCCGTCCATATTTGTTACGAGCACTGCTCATTATTTTTATATATCTTTGCACCTGCACCTGGTTCCTTTGACCTCTGCAATTCTTTTTGAAACATGAAGACAAGCAGTTTCATTCTTTTCTCTGAAATCTGTTTGATTTACATAAGAATTTTAGTCCCTGTGATGTGCCACGTCCTGTTATTTCCTGGGTGTCTGTGCAGGATTTCAGGGTCTTTCCAGTTTTCCTCGCTGCATCCCTTAGGGGCAAAATGTCTAAGAAGCTTAGCCTCATGCCGTCCTTTCTTTCTTTTTGTTGTTGAACTTTCTTGTATCAGACGGGGATGTGGGATTTTACTTAAAATATGAATATGCTGTAAGGGAGGGCCATCTTCTTTACCGTTTTCTACGTGAAGCTTAAAAACTTTGGAGAAAAGTTGTGAACAGTGAACCTTTACTTTTATCTTCTGCTTGCGGGAGTCATGAGGACCTCTTTCCTGGGGTGCATTTCTGAGGACAAAAAAAAGTCCTCAGAATAGTTGTATTTATACTAATGCTTTGTGGTCAACACCATTTGTTATCCAAACTGAAATCAAAATCTAGAAATGATATGCAGAGAAAGGAAATTGCATAGGAAATATCTTCAGATTAAACTTCTCTTTTACCAGAACAAAACTTCTTAAAAACAGTAAATGAAATGATGTTTCAACTTAGCAATATGTAGAAATCTACCCATACAATGATTTCCACCCACCACCGAAAAAAAAAAAAAAAAAAAGCCCCAAACATATATCTATCCTCAGTCATGACTCTGGCAGAGATAAAACCTATACAGGGTGTCCATTAATGGAGAACAGCAATGGGTTTACCCCCCAAATTCATAAAATAAATGACTCGTCCAGAAGCTTGAGAAGCAATTGTGATGAAAAACCATAGCTATTGGGAAATCGAAGTGGCAAGAGAGAAAAAAAATCATGATTCCTGCATAATTTTTAAATAAACAATGTTTTTCAAAGAACAGCATGCCTGGTCTCAAGCAAAGCAAGAATTTCAGATTAGGAAGCTATGACAATATTCTATTAAGATGTGCTAGCTGGAAAAACAAACACTGGATGACTATGCCTCATTCTGACTTTTCTTTAGCCATTTGCATCTCTGAGAGGTAGAATTTTAAAGGCCCAAACAGTCAAGGACCTGCAGGAGGTGTTGAAACAGTTTCTTGACTGCTGATGGCTGTTGACTGGGCTGTTCAAAAGGGTGTGCTTCCGTGGTTCTCTTCTAGGGTGCCATGGACAGGAGTGTGACAACCAGCCTTCTCCAACCATGACACGGCAGACACAGAATTCTCCTTGTGTCTCTTGCCCACAGGACTACAATACGTTTGTAAACTGCACCTAAGTTACCAGTGATACGCTGCCTGACCTCAGAGGCTGGTGTTCAGTTGCTCTTGTGTTTAAAATGGGGCTTAGGAGTTGAAGCTGCTGAGGTTCCCCAGATCTTCCAGTTTGATGGGGGAATGAAGCCAGGAGACCCAGGCATCAGCTTCCAAAGGAGTTTGCAAAGAGGTGGCTGACACCTTGTAGGAAGAGCTTCTCTGGTGGCCAGAGGAAGCTGCCTCTGCTTTTCAAAGGACTCGGCAAGGAGGTAGCTCAAAACCAACTGTGTAGGGCTGGAGAGGGATTCACCCACTCACTGAAACGTAGCTGTCCACGTGAGCCCTGCTCCTCCTATCAGATATTTTCCATTTTCTCTCCCTTTGGGTCTTGGACATTCCAGACAGGGTGGGGATGTCATTTCTGAAGCTGAGGACCCACAACTGATACAGGGGGTGAGTCTTACACACACAGCAGGCTGCCTCGCACTGGTAAAATGAGACTTCCCGTGGGTATAGTTCAGGAGGGGACAAAGGAAGTTACTATTGTCACGGGGAGCCTTATTAAGGGGCATACAAGTTAGAGCATCTCCTGTCGTCCGAGTGCCTGACGTGACACAGAAAGCAAACTGGGGAGAATTAGGAAGGGCCAGGTGTTTCTCTGCGGAGCCGGGAACTGACCGTGGTCCTGAAGACGCCTCTCCTGGGTAAGCTAACGTCACCCAGAGTGATGCAGGCTGCATAAACCACCTTTGCTGGTTCCTGTTGAGACCCAGTCAGTTCAAAATAAAAATCAAATGGAAGGTTTCAGGGCAGAGGTCCCTTTTGCCATACCACACACACTCCCATATATGCACACGTACATACGTATTATACCCACGTGTGTGTGTGAATAGTGAAGAATCAGAAATTCAGTTTTTTTGTGGGAATCAACACTGTCAGTTGTTCTCAGATTTGCTGTGGACATTATTCAGCTTAACAGGATGTCACTGAAGTTCTTTCTGCTCTAAATATTCCCTGCTGACTAGAAACTATGGGTTATATTGGCTTGTTTTCCAACTAGTCAATTTAAAACAAATAGGAACTATACCTCCAAAATATTTCAGCTCAAATGGGGGGGGGCATGGGACCTCCCTGGTGGCACAGTGGTTAAGAATCCGCCTGCCAGTGCAGGGGAAACGGGTTCAATGCCTGGTCCTGGAAGATCCCACACGCCACAGAGCAACTAAGCCCGTGTGCCACAACTACTGAGCCTGTGTGCCACAACTACTGAAGCCCACGTGCCACAACTACTGAAGCCCGTGCGCCTAGAGCCCGTGCTCTGCAACGAAGAGCAGTCCCCGTTCACCGGAGAAACTGAAGAAAGCCCGCGCGCAGCAATGAAGACCCAATGCAGCCAAAAAAATAAATAAAATAAAATAAAAATAAATAAAATAAAATGGGGGGAATGGCGTAAATTGCTAAGCCTTGAAATATGGTTCGCTGGGGACCATGCATTTGCCTGGATTTCCCAGGTTCTTAACGGCTGAGATATCCAAAGGATAGTTGTCAATAACCTGAAAGAAACGATGTCAATAGAGTCCCTTCCTCTTCCGTGAGAATGGGATGTTCAGACTCCCCTTAAGGCAGACACCAGCAGCCTCTAGAGGGGACACAGGCTGTGAGCTCCATGAGTCACACGGAGGGCAATTCAGATGCCCCATGAGGACCAGGGGACCTACACCCGTGGAGGATGTGAGATCACTGTCTCCAGGGGCCAGACGGGCTGCTTTCCAGGCCAGCATACAGCTATCAAGGGGCAGCTGCCACACAGAAGTCCTGGAGTTAAACCTACAGTGTTGCATTTGAGAGAAAGAAAGAAGAAAAGACACTGGAAGTTTCCCCTGGAAACTTCCGCTGAAGGACACACTGGCTAGCAGACCTCAGAATACTCTGTGTGAACCAAAAGGGAATAATTGACTTCCTGGCTGTTTTCTTTTGCACACTGGTCAGGCTGAGTTCCCAGACTATAATCATCCTTAAACCGTAGGCAGAGTGTTCTTATTTATAAAAATTGCAGGGAAAAAATGGATTAATTTTTGTCCCTTTGCTACATCTGTAGGTGAAGTATTTTGTACCTGGATAATTTTAAGTTTTAGGAAGTCTGCCCTTGTGCATGTGGATCACCATTCTTGTCTCACCCTTTTAGAAGGTGTCTTCCCAGTGTTGGGATGTCGGGACCACAGTAAAGTGTCTGAGAAGATCATTCATTCCAACTCCACTGACCACGGAGGGTGGTTTCATCTGAATCTTCCCTTTACCATTGACACCCTTGTTTTTCTACTCTCGTCAACTCAAAAATGGCCTCAATTCTCCATTCTAGTCTCTGTAAATGACATGATAGATGGTTTATAAACCCACCAACCATCTCCTTCCTCGAAATTATATTACGTGTAATGTATTGCGTGTCACCTGTTGTGTAAAGGAACAGTATGGGTGGTGGAAGAGTTACGCTAAAATATGGAGAACAGATATTTTTGTATGTAATATAGGCAATATACTGAAACACTGAAAGGTGTGTTGGAATAAATACATTTTAACATAAAAGCATGCAAAGCTATAGCTTTTAAATGTACAGACATCCTGCTCAGAAATATCTAAATTGATTATGGGAAAACATCAGAACCTGACATCGTGAAATGCACTAAATTAAAGACGCAGCCTTTAGAGGGCGTGACTTCTGTTGGGATTGTTGATGGAATCTGCCAGAACATTTTGATCTTACTCTTCCTTACTTTTGGATTTTTTTCCTTTTTCTTTTTTTTTTTTCCTGGAAATATCTCAGAAATAAAATGACATCATTTTCCAGCATAAAGGTATATACTAACCACAGGGTAATTCATCCTTTTTAACATGAAAATAAACATTTAAACATTCTCCAGTGGTTTCATTATTTTATCCACATTTTTCTCTTTTACTTGCAGCATCTCTATGATTTGACTATATGTTTTTCTTTTTAGCCAGAGATTTTAACACCTTTGACGCAGCAATAAATGGAAACCAAAAGAAAATGTTTCTTGAAAGTTGCAAATAACTTTGACCTTTGAAAAAGGTAAACTTTTCATGTGTTGTCCTAGCAGACTGGGGGACACTTCTTCCCTGATGTTTCAGAAGGAGGACTCCTGTTTTGCAGGTCCCTGCCCAGGGTCAAACCGTCTTGGACTCAGTGCTGACATGTAATGCATCAGCCCTGCCGTCTTCTCCCTTTTGGTCTCTACTTATCTGTGACTCACTCATGTGTCCGTATTTGGGGCAGGGGCTTGTGGTGCTGAGGGCCCAGAATAGTTAGAGCTCTAGACACGTAAGAAAAACACAAGAGAGTCGGGGATCCTGCTTGGAAGGCTGATGATGGCTCAGCTGAAAGTTTGCCGGGTGCCTTGCTGAGTCCCCACCGCTTGCTGTGGCTTGTATGCCCTTTCTGACGCTGCCAGCATCATCTTTGGCATTTTGGCAAATGGCACTCCTTGTTATCAGGATGAAAAGGGCTGTCTCTGTGGCAGTAACTTGACATGTCATAATAAATGCCCCACCCCAAGCCTGATCTTTCACTGGGCCCTCCAGACATCATATGAGGAAGTGAGTGTCAACCTAGGAATTGGCCTTGTGAAGTGAAATCTGCAGAGTGACAGGCTTCAGGTGAGCCCACATGCTCTCCCAGTTTCCACACATACCCTCATCGGCAGGATTTCCCACACTTTGGGTGATTGTTTCCCACTAACGGCTTCTTCTTCTTCCTGGAATGCAGGAGGACGGAGCCACAGACCCCGAAGGCTCTCCCCAGATCTCAGCGTGCATGTAGGCAGTTTAGTACAGTTGGTTTCTGAAAGAGAGGGAGAAAAGAAAGTTTGAAAGGAGGCTTGTAAAAAGGTGAACCCTTTAGATTTAGACTTCTGTGTGTGCAAAATGCAAACACTGCACTGCAAACTTTTTGATATTGAAATGCTTAATGCCTGTTAGTTTCTTTATGGTTTTATACAATTTAGATCAGTTACAGAAGTAGTTTCTTTATTGGTTTACATAATTTAGGTCACTTACGGAGGATTTTTGTTGTTTGCTTTAAACATTTTTTTTTTTTAACACAAAAAAGTGCAGAAACATTCTAACCCGGTTACAGTGTTTGGAGCCTTTTCTACGAGTCAAGATGGCAGGACACAATCACTTTCCAGGTGGGAAGTAACAATCCAAGTCTGATAGAGAAATTATGCTGCCTGTCCAAGAAAGCAGCCATGCCATCAACTGACAAACTGGACAATCTTCCCATTTCATGAGATGCCTTTATAATTTCTTTGGCTCTGGGTCAGTTGTTCTGATGAAACCTTTACTTTTATCTTGAGGACTGCAATTTCTTTAGGTGCTGCAGCGACTGAGGTCAGTTTATACATCTATGCGGCCCATTGGAATAAAGCACTTTACAAGCAGAGGGATGGATATTGCTTTGGGATTCAGGGTCCATGTGATGTTGACTTTTCCACCCCCTAGACAACATCACTTCTCTAAGATGGCTTAAATCACTTCTGACCTGAAGCTTCTTTCTTTACTTCAATTGCTCAAAGAACATGAACAATGTTTTATTTTTCCATGATAAGGTTGGAGCTGAAATAATCTGCTATTTTATTGTTACCTCTTTCTTACAGGAATCTGAGTCACTGAATGAAATAACCCAAAAGGCCAGTGTAGACACTTCCCCTTTGATATAGTTTTTTCACTTAGAGATGCTTCCTTAGACAGTGTGCCTTTTCCCCCCCTGTTGTAATCACTGTAGGATCTCCATTTAACCCATGTATAATTCCCATATAGTATGCTTTATTCCCATAAATATTTTAGCCTGACAAGGGTCACACGCCGGGCATTGTGAAGCACACCCTTCCAGGTTTTCAATGCTTTAACTTACTATTCTGGTTGGTTGTAATGCCACTTGGTGCATCTGAAAATTTGCATCAATCTGCTACCATATCAGTTACTCCGGAGCAATGAATTGTTCAGTACCACCAGCTTATGTGCCCAAAAATGCCAGACGGAGGGACCCAAGTACTTCCTCTGGGCACAGACCACGAAGCAAGTGATTCCCTCTTTCTGTAGTTGTCTTCCACTGGGAGCCTTTTTCTGGACTTCTAGCAAGGGCATCAATTTAAAACCCAACGTGAATTCCAAGAACAAACCCATTTCCCGAGCCCCATGACAGTTGGTGTTCTAGGTACATCACTGCAGGTTTAAGCAAACGCCCAAACTATGAAAGACAGGGGCTGAGAGTGGAGAATGAAATAATAAGCAACTGATCAAAGTCAGGAACAAAGAAGTAGCTCTGCCACTCCCTGGCACACAATGAATATTATACAGCAGATCTGTTCTCTTGCAGGGAGTCGCATGTGTCTCCCCATGGCAAACAGTTTTCCCAATGCTGCTTACCTGTAACACGTGTCTGAAGGGCATGCTGTTTGCTGACGATTTAAATCTGTATCCTCAGCCATCAGTTCCCAGCCCCAGACTCTTCTCGGGTGGATCCCATCTGGGCTGCAAAATTCAGAGAGTGACCAAACCCACATCACCCAGCCAGTTCTGAATTTTGGGTGGCCACACACACAATGGGAACAAATTCTGTCTGGCGTTTGAAAAAAAAAAAAAACAAGGGTGTGATCTATCTCCGTTCTTCTGAGTTGGATTCTTATTCTCTGGTAAACACCAGCTATTATAAACAGAGCATGCTGTTACAACATTGTGCTTCTCTATACATTTTTGGTTGTATAATGAACCCATCTCATACTACCTACAGCTTTCAGTATGATTGATCCGTTGTATCTGTCCCACAGTATATTTAACCTATCTGTAAAGGCACTTCCAAACATTTTGAAAATGAAGAAATAAAATGTGTTGGATGATTCCTTGTCATAGTAAAACAATCAGTGGGTAAGTTCTAGGAAATTATCTCATCCTCTAATAGTTGTTCAAAGGAAGATATTCAGAAGTTTTTAGTTTCAGTGTAGGGGCAGCTGTCTTCAGGGTTTTGAGGACAGTCATTGGATGAGACCTTGAGAATTTGAGAAAAGCATGGTGTATTTAAATGTGAGAACAAGATTCCAAAGGAAAGAGGCTTGCTTTTGTGCCCTGGGGCAAGTACTCTGGCTAACCAGCCAGTTGAACTAACTTTCCCTACATTAAGAAGGTTCCTTCCAGAAAGAGGACAGTGGTGACTTTCTGTAGTGCAGACAGGCAAACTCAGTTCCTGGAGAAAGCCAAGAAAAGTCCATTTTTCCTTAAGGCTTATAAAGTTAAATTTTAATGAGCAGAAAAGGTTTATTCAGATTTGTCCCTGCCAGCCAGGCGGAAGTCAATTCTATTTATAAAATCGGAGTCCCAGGAAAACTAAGTGAGGCATCCAACATTCCAATTTACATTCATTGTCTTGGGATGTGCTACATTTGACTCCGGGACAACTTACACATTTCAGTACATTGGGTCTTCTCCACCCTGTAAAGTTTAACCAGGTAAAGGGCTCTCATCACACCACACTCATGCCCTCTACAGATAATTGGCTCCACAGCTATGTTGCCTGAACTAAAAGGATGGCTGAGGAATCCTCTGTCAAAATTCAGCTTTAGGAAAGCAAGTGCCCTCCCAGGACAGAGACAGGGTAGCTGCCTCAGGCAACTGTCATAACCTTGATCCAACATCCGTGCTCCCAAGTTCACTGCGATAGTTACAGGGGCCGATGGTAGCTTCTCAACCAGCTGTGCAATCAGCACCATTTCAGAAGCAAAGAGGTGTTTACAAAACTCCTTTCCCTTCACGCAAAGGGCAATGACTATGAACAAAGCATGACTGAGCTGCAAACATAGGTTCTTTGGTTTTTTTGGGTTTTTTTGGCTGGGCCGCGGGGCTTGTGAGATCTTAGTTCCCAGAGCAGGGATCGAACCCGTGACCCCTGCAGTGGAAGCGGGGAGTCTTAACCACTGGACCGCCAGGGAAGTCCCCAAACACAGGTTCTTTGCCTTGACTCTCGTTTAAACAATGCGGTCAAGCAGAACTCAAGGAGGCAGCCTATCCAAGACATTTGAAGCCACTTTGGAGCCAGATTGATGGACACGAAGAAACTCCAGGTGAGTTTCCAGGGGGATCTGGACTGAACTGCACACGAAGGAGACTGCTGCTTGCTCCGCGATGCCTCCATGCTGTTGAAAATGGATTTTTTTGCATCTTAAATTTTTAAATGATGCTTGACCTAAGAATAGCTCACATGAACTTGAGTGTTGTAGATGCAGATATTCTTATGTTAAATGGCAAGATTAGCAACAGACGGTATGGAAATTGACACTCTCTAATGGTATAATTATTTTCATAGAACACAGGGGGAGCTTGCTTTTTTTTTTTTTTACTTTATTTATCAAAATGTTAAGACCATCTATGACCTAGGGGCTTTGTCCCTTTCAGCAAAAATCAGAATGTAATTTGGATTGTACAGTTTAAGGTGTCCTGTCAATTGAAAGAATAACATCCTTTACTGTGTGCATTGGGAAGGTGATCAGAGAACCAGGGAATGGAGCATAATTATTGCTCACCACTGTTACCCCACATGGGTTAGATCTACCTGGGGAGAGATTCCTTCCTGCTTAATCAGGAAATGCTACCTTTAAAGCTCATTTGAGGAGAAAGTAGCTGCTCTAAGCCTGAAGGATCTTTAAACTCATGAGGTCTTTGGTCCTGATCTTTGTCTGCTTCTCAGGGAGGCTCCAAACTTCCTGTCCAGACTTCAGTGATCTGAAATCCAGGTCTGACCTCGGGAGACCTGCCCCAGCCCTAGGGCAGTCCTAACCCCTGTACCCAGCATTTAAAATGCAAAGAGGGAACTACCGAACCCAAAATGACTTGCAAGATAATATTACACCATCTCCATTCGCTATGAAGTTTAGAAACCCATAACATTTTCGTGACTTTTGAAAACAACTCATGAGTGAGATAACGTTCCGAGAATTTCTGAAGGCATATAGTGATCACCAAGAAATTGTAGCCCATTGTAAACAAGAATGAGTTGCTTAAAGCTAGATATTTTCAGAGGCAAAATAATCATTTTATCAAAGAATTACCTGTCACATTTCCATGTGGTTTTATTATAAATGAGATGCCTTGGAGTAGAACCTCTAGGTGGAAGGACATTTGGGGTGTCTCCTGAGCCCTGGAGAGAACCCTGGTTCCAGGGACCAACCATCTGGAATTTTCTCTTCCCAGTGATGAGGTGTGTGTTCAGAGAAGACACAAGTCACAGGAGACCTATTAGTAAATTACAGAACCAGGGTATGTAACCGAAAGTGGGGTCTGGCTGATCGCCACTCAAAAGCCAATAAAGAGGCAAGTTTATTGAAAAGGAAAGTTTGGTTTGTTTTGGATGCTGGCAACCGGCGTGTGGGGCTAAACTTCTGTCCAAAGATCGACAATCAGTGGGCAAGAGCTTTTATAGACGGAGGGAAGGGGCTGCATGCAGACACAGCACAGGCAGCTCCGACAGGCATCTTGAAATTGGTCAGCCGTCGTCTGACCAGTGTCATCTTGATTGTTTTAAGTACGGTTAGGCTTCAGTTCCAGGGTCGGTTTGTTTCCATTTCTTTGAGGCCAGTTCTCAGAATTGCGGCAGCTTATGTCATGGCTACAGTCTGGTCATCATGTAGTTAACTTCTCCACCTGGTAGAGGTTTCAGCATCTATAAGACAGCTCACAGGACATGGCTCAAAATATGATCTATAGCCCGTGAGGAGGAACTAAAGGGCCTTGACTATGCTTAGTGACTAAACTGTTATTATTTGGTCTCCTTTGACTGTTTTCCTTTGTTTCTGCATTTTCTCACTTCTCTGATTCAACTTATTCTTTGGCCACAGTTTTTCCACAGACGAAAGAGGACATGGGGGACAAGGACCATAGGGCCCTCTTCCGTTTCAGGTACATTTTATCACTTTTCATTTTATCTATCTGTGATAACGAACCTGTAGCTGGGAAATTATTAAATACTCTTTAAAAACGTATGTTACCTTAGTCTTCAATATTCTAGACATTAAAACCACCAAAATGCTTTATTGGACATTAACATAAAATTATAGAACGAAGCAAGAAAACCCCAGATTGTTTTCCACGTCAAGGGGAATATTTCCATTCATATGAAATGCCCAGTAAAGAGCTAAAATAACCACTCACTTGATTAATGTGACAGTAAAGGGTCAAAAATGTTAACTGTGTTAGCAGGTTCATGGATGTGACAAAAAGGCAACCAACCTCCATATCTGCGGGTCCTTGACACTTTCAGGAGGAGCCGGTGCTGGTAGTAGCAACTGTGGGTGGGTATTATGGGCACGTAAAACTGAAATACTGTTCCAGGTGGAGGGAACAGAACATGCAAAGGCAGCCAGTTCCATGTGCTTGAACCCTCAGGGTCAGGGGATCCTGGCTGGGTTGGGGAGCCTCACGGCTGAGCCTGTGTTTGGGACTATGATTTTCACAGGGAGGGGTCACAGGCCCCCAGCAGGCAAGAGATGTGACCTGAATTGTAGTTTAAAAATAAACCTAAGGGGCTTCCTTGGTGGCGCAGTGGTTGAGAGTCCACCTGCCGTTGCAGGGGACACGGGTTCGTGCCCCGGTCCGGGAAGATCCCACATGCTGCGGAGCGGCTGGGCCCGTGAGCCATGGCCGCTGAGCCTGCGCGTCCGGAGCCTGTGCTCCGCAACGGGAGAGGCCACAGCGGTGAGAGGCCCGCGTACTGCAAAAAAAAAAAAAAAAAAAAAAACCTGAGGCATACCAGCCACACACAGGGCTCTAGATTTGCGTCTGGGGTGCTAGTATATTTCTTATTCCAAAGTATTCACAGACATCTCAAGGTGGGGAGCCTGGGCATAAGCTGCCCAAATTCTGGAAAGTTCTAAATGAAAAAAAGTATTGTTGGCCTAAGAGGACAGATTTGAAGTAAAATATGATCGACCAGACACGTTTGGGTTGTAAGGTAGTAACCTCTTAAGTGTAGCATTTCTCCAAGTGTGTTGCCATGACGAAAGTTGGCCAGATTAGAGGGTGAGAAAAACGGAAACAAACCAACAAGTACACACACACACACACACACACACACAGTCATTCCAAGAACATTCCTGCCATGGGAAACACTTTTTAATCTTCCCCTTTGAAGATTTTCAGGCCACTTTTAAGGCTTTGAGAAGTCTGTCTATGAAGAAACATTTCACATATTTCAAGTATTCCTCAACCTGCCTTTTCCATAAGTTACTCACTTTAGTTTTTTTCTCTGTTTTCCATTTTAGTAAATTATTATTTATGATTTGGCTGTTTTTGCCTAAAACCGATTAAAACCCTAACGGACTGCACTGCACACTTTGAAGGATGCTGCTTTAGAGCGTTCTAGCAATCCTGTTAAGGCGGATGCTACATTGTTTTCATGTTGCCGGTGTTCAGGGGATAAATGTACCAATGTGGTGAAGGGCTAAGGCATCTGGGGAGGCGGCTGCTGAGTGCTTTTAGCACAGCTGCTTCCCTCGTGATCCCTTTCATTCCCTGCTGTGCTTAAAAGGCAGATCTGGGATCAGGCAAGCTTTGGGATCTAAGACAAACCACAAGACCCATCCAGGAGTCAGGGATGGCTGGTGGCTGCTTAGCCTGAGAAACGTTGAGTCCTGCTCAAGCTAAGCACGATAAAGAAGGTAAATGCTTTTTATAAAAATCCATTTTATAAGAACGAATCTGTCTCATATCAGGCCAAACACTAAGATGACATTCGCATTAGAAAATTGAAACCAGCTGCTTTTACTTGTTCCTTGATGTTTCTTTATAAAAACAGGATTGAAATAGAATTCACCTACCACACCATTCATTCATTTAAAGTGTACAGTTCAGTAGCTTTCAGTATATTCACACCTTGACCATAATCAACCTTAGAATATGCTCATCGTGCCTAAAAGAAACCCTATCCCACCACCAGGTTACTCCCCAAGTCTCCCAATCTACAAGCCTAGGGAGCCACTAATCTACTTTCTGTGTGTATAGTTCTGCCTTTTCTGGGTATTTCATATGAATGGAATCAAGCAACATGGGGGTTTTGTGACTGGCTTCTTTCACTCAGAATAATGCTTTCAAGGTTAAGATGTACCTTAACCTTGGTACACCAAATACACCTTGATAGACTTAAATATAAAAGCTAGAATTTACAACTTCTCAAAGAAAACATAGGAGAATATTTTTCTTTCAACTTTGGGGTTGGCAAAGCTTTCTTAATCAAGTCACAAGGTCATTTAGCATAAGCAAAACATCAATAAAATCGACTTCATCAAAACTGAAAACCTGTTTTTCAAAAGACATCATTACAAAAATAAACAGGTGGTCCACAGAGTGGGTGAAAATGTTCTTGGTGCAGAAGGCTTGTATTCAGAACAAAGACTGCCTGCAGCTCCAT
The DNA here is from genome assembly GCF_025265405.1 of Mesoplodon densirostris. Classification (NCBI taxonomy): domain Eukaryota; kingdom Metazoa; phylum Chordata; class Mammalia; order Artiodactyla; family Ziphiidae; genus Mesoplodon; species Mesoplodon densirostris. Next base: position 4,918,009 of record NC_082675.1, on the reverse strand, counting down.
AAAAAGGCAAACAGCACCGTTGAAAATGGGTCAAAGTTTTGAACAGAAATTTCCCAAAGGAAGATCTGTGACAGGTACAAGAATGAATACCTTCCACCGTTTGCTGTCAGGGAAATGTCAGTTTCAGTGATGACGAGATATGAGTGCATACCGTCTATCACGGCTAATATTAAATAGAACGAAACACCCATCGTTGGCAAAGGTGTTGAGGAAAAATTTCCCGACATTGTTAGTAGGACTGTAAAATACTATTACTGCTTTGGGAAACATCTTGCCAGTTTCTGGTTAAGTTAAATATATACTTAACATATTAGCTAAGAATACTGTTCTTTGGTATTTATCCAAGAACAATAAAAACATGATTCTACACGAAGACATGTGCATAGCAGTTGTATTCATAATACACACCAAACACAGAAAGAACCCAAACAGCCATCCACAGGAGAACGGATAAACAACTGTCTTTTTCAAACAGTGGGATGTTACTAAAATAGGAACACACTTCCGATGTATGCAACTTCATGGGCATAGTGAAATGAAAGAAGCAAAACATAAGAGTACTTACTATATGATTCCACTTACAGGAGTTCAAGAATAGGCAAAAAAAAAAAAAAAAATCCAAGGGGGTAGAAATCAGAGGAGTGTTTGCCTTTATTGTGCTGTGTGTTGACCAGTAGGGGCGTTAACATGGGTGATGGAAATCTTCTTTGTCTTGATCAGGGACTGGCTGACATTGGTAAAGGCCTTTTTAAAATTCACCAGACTATACACTTAAGACCTGTCCCTTTAACTGTATGCAAATTATACTCAAAATAATGTCATGAAACAAAAATCTTCCAAAAAATACAAACAAAGCGAGCAAACCCCAAATATCCCTGGTGAGGACCTTTTTGCTTCTGACCCTACTTGTGGCCAGATTTACCCCAGTCTCAACATTGCTCCCCTTTGCCCGCCCCCTGCCTCACACCCCCACCCCCCAAAAAAAACAGCCAAAAGAACACCAAGCAGGAAAACTTGGAGAGGGAGATTTCTATGACCTTTGTTGGTCGGACCAGATTTGGGGGTTGGAGGAGGAAGACCTGAAATGAAGAAAGGAAGGACCCACCTTGACGCCCCAAGCCCCAGGTGCAGAGCATGGGAGACCAGCTTAACTGGGATGCTCTTGGTTTCCTGCGAGACCTGCACGGGCTGGTCACCTCTGGCTTCAAGCATCCTTTTTCATTTCCACCTTTTTCATCCTGTGTGTGCCTTGGCAGAGAAAGGTGGGACCACACTTCTTTATGGCACCTCTGGCCTCCTCTCAGCCTCAGGAATGATCTTCCCTGGGCCAGGCTTTATTATTATTTTTTTATTTATTTTTTTTTGGAAGAAATTCTATATCTTTAAAAAATATCTTTAAAAAATATTTATTTATTTAGGCTGCCCCGGGTCTTAGCTGCGGCACGCACGCGAAATCTAGTTCTCCGACCAGGGATCAAACCCAGGCCCCCAGCCCTGGGAGCACATGGAGTCTTACCCACTGGACTTCAGGGAAGTCCCTGGGCCAGGATCTTGATTGGGGTCCACGTGGAATAGTCCATGGGGTCCCGTGTGGCCGGTCGTGGCCCAGCAGGGGACTGGCCCCCAAAGGGCCCTTCGGCACTGATCGCCACAGCCTGTTGATCATAACTCGTCTTGGAAAAGCTGGGCAGGCTGTCTATGGTGTTGTCTGAGGTTCTGAGACAGGTCCTAGTTGAGGTTTCCTCTGGGAGACGGTGGTAAATACTGCTGATGGCTTTCGTAGTCAATCCGCAAATTATTTTAAGGAAGGAAAAAATGATAGCCTGAAGATTTTCTGCACAAGTTAAAACAGATCATAGAATTCAGGATGGTCCCTAGAAACAAATGATCTCCAATCTCAAGTGATTGAAAGCAAAAAAATCTCAAGTGGTTAAACCCTTTAGGATGAATGGCAACAGCTTCTGACCTCACCAATGGATGATTTGGGTGAAAAATACTGACCTTCAGGAAAGTCTAAGCTTTCATGGGAAGCAGGAGGGAAAATAAGAGAAAGGGGTCTGACTGAACAGAGAACAATGCTCAAGCAACGTTTCGCATGGAGAATCGTCAGAGTGAGGGTCAGCTCAAGGACGGCAGATTCACCTGCTTTCCAACAAGGTACACGAGGGGTGGCAACTTGAATACAAAGAACGAATCAGAAGACGATTCATCACATCAAAGCTGCTTAGTAGAAACCACACTTTATGCAGCTAAGTTAGTGCAAGGAGAAAGTTAGGAAACATACAAGCTACCAGGAGGAAATCAAATAAACAAAGCACTCAGCATCCAATTACACTCTCCAAACGGGAGCCAGGATCTCCGTAGTCAGAGAGTGATGTCTGAAAGGGAAATTTTAAAACTCCGGTAGAAAATTAAAATGCAGCCTGAATTATACCAACAGCATGTGATGAAACTACAGAAAATTACATGAGGAGATGAATCACTTGGGGATAGAGAAGAAACTTTCCAAAATGCATGAAAAAAAAATCAGCCACACCCCTCAGAAGATGTAGAATCAGGAAAGAAGCAGTCTCTTTTGTCGAAGTCCATTTATTTAAGAGATTAGAAATTTCAGAGAATTGACTGGTGGCCCTGGCACCACGAGAAAGCACAGGGACATAGAGAAAAACAATTCATGGCAGACACGAATTATGTGGAGTGGCTTAAATCAGAGCTTTTATCAAAAGTTTCTTATGCCCCTGATGTTCGAATACAGAACTCGGCAGAAGCTGGAGGAATGAACGCAATGAAAAACTGAGTATTTAAACTGCTAGATTTATTTCCTCTCTCTACTGCCCAAATTCAGTAGAAAAAAATATCATCTTTAATGAAAGTAATTTATAGACATATTATTTTATGCCTGACTTTTTGATTAGATGTTAGGATTGGGGCAGGGAATTTAACATTTAAGTGCAAGGGGTTTACCTGCACTTATATATTATCTAAGCATTTTGCAGCCCTCTCTCCAACTAGGCTCCTAGAAATCGAAACTGATAGGTGGCTCATGGAGGAGGGATATTGTTACTGCCTATGGGTATTGCTACATGTCTATGACATGTCCAGATCTCACGAATATAGGATTAATCACTTCCAGATGTTTGCTTGGGGGTATATCCTCTTTCTCTGGATTGCAGGCTCCAAAAGGCAGAGACTAGTTCCTGATAAAGAAGCTACTATACACCAATAAAAAAAAAAAGCAGAGACCAGTTCCTGATACAGAATCTACTATACTCCAATAATTAAAAAAAAAAAAAAAGCAGAGGCCAGTTCCTGATACAGAATCTACTATACCCCAATTAAAAAAAAAAAAAAAGCAGAGACCAGTGCCTGATACAGAAGAGTGCTTGAGGACAGCTGGTGAATGAATATTTGAATGGACGAGTTTTATGATTGTCAGGATTCTTTGTCAGGATTGTCAGGATTGACAGTAACTGAAATCCATCAAACAAGCAAAAAAACACACCCCAAACCAAAACCAAACAGACAGACAAACAAAAAGAACAACAACAAAAAAAAGAAAACAAAAACCCAAGGAATTTATTGGCCCTTGTAAGTGTAAAGTCAGGCATATGATTTCAGGCATAGCTTGATCCAGCCGCTCAATCAATATTTTTAAGAATCTGAAGCCACCCCCCACCGACCCATTCTCTTTCTTCATCTCTTAGATATGTTTTCTTCTGCACTGACCTCATTTTCAGGTAAGCTTTCTCCATTGTTAGCAGATAAGGACCCGAGTTGATCTAGAATTACTTTCTGCCAGCTCAGTCCCCATAAACACACATTTAATTGGAAAAAGAGATATAAATGAGGAAGCTCCTGTGCCTGGAAGTTGCTGGCAGCCATTTTGTGATCATGAGGTGGGTGTGACTAGCATGTAGCTGGTGGTATGGAGAAGAAGCACAAAAAACAGAAAAACACCGGGGCTGTGGAGATACTGTTGAACAGCTGGATAGCACTGCCCCGAGGTGCACTGTGCAACTTTATGTGAATCGATAAGTTGTCTTCATTTTTAAAGCCATTTTGAGTGCAGTTTTCTCTTATTTGCAGTGAAGAGATTTCCAGCTGACAGGGACGAATGGCATGTTTTGTGTGTAGCCAAGAGGCACTTTAAAGGATTTTAAAAGTACATTTATTTGTGATGGAGGAGAAGTGAATGAGAAGTGGAAACCAACCTTACAGTTATTTTCAGAAGCTGCGTGATTAGTTTCTTGCTTAACGTCCCCATTTTTCAATCCACTGGTAAAAACACCCACCCCCACCTCCTCATTCTAAAGTCAAAACAAGGAACAAACACGAGCATCTATTAGTGGACTTAATTTCATGTTGGTTGCTGATGGTGTCACAAAGATTGATTAGGTACCAGCCTTACTGTTGAGAATGAGGTCACGATTGAAGTGTAAATTGAAGACGTAACACACACAGCCCTGTGGGCTGGGCTGGCTGTGTAATCTGCAGGCGGGATTAAAAAAAAAAAAAGGATAAAAGTACCAAGGTAATAAAATATTAAGCTTTATCTTGTGGTCTCTCTCTCTCAACTTACGGTATTTCTTATTTGCTATTTAGTGCTGTTCTAGGTAAATAAAAATTTTAAATAATGGGAACACATTTTGCCACTAATCTTTATACTGTGCAAGACCAGTTTTAGATGTAAATATCAGTGCATTTAACTTGTATGTAGAGTCATCAAATATCAGTGCATTTAACATGCATTTTATAGATTTTTTTTCCTTTTTTTTTATTAGTTTCTGCTTTATAACAAAGTGAATCAGTCATACATATACATCTGTTCCCACATCCCTTCCCTCATGAATGCATATGTATTTTGCTCTTGCCAGGACAGAGGAAATGTTGCACAAAACCGACTCAACTGTTTTATTTCACGTCTTGAGATGCACACATTCTATGAAAAATCTCTCCCTTCAGCTTGCTGATGAATAAGGGAGAGACGGAATGAAAAGGAACTCTAGATTGTTCTTTTTTTTCTTTTCTTCTAGGTCATCCTTTTCAGGATCAGTGGATGCTTAGTGTAGGAGAGTAACATGAGTTGGAAAGTCCACGGTAGGGTTCTCTGGTCATTCATGCTTCTTAGAATGCTGCTTCTTTTTGCATTCAGAGCAAGTTCAGGTTCAAAAGGAAAGTGAGGGAGAGGGTCAGTCAGTGACCCTGCTTGTCATCTGAAGATGGATCCACCCGCATTCCGGTATCACGGCTGCCATATGTGAACGGGGCAGCAGGGAACAGCAGGCACACACGTTACATGTATCTCCTCTGCTCTCACGCGTGGCGTGGTGCTCCATCTGACTTCCTTTATAAACACAAGTTCAAAGAGGAACTTGTGAAGAATTTTAAGATGGTGACACCAGAGCATTAAACCCACCATGGGGCCCTGCTTAGCCTGGGGCCCCATGCACCTGCCCAGGTCACACACCTGTGCAGCTGGCTTTGCCTGCAGGGCATCAGAGGAAAGAAGTTGTTGAGATTTCATGGAAGTGGTGGCTTTGGAGACAATGAATGAGGGCGAGGGTGGAGATACAAGTTGGTTTTTCCTGGGAACGGAGTGGGGAAGGACCGAGTATGATGAAGCACACATCTAGTGCCCTGGGTCTGGATCTTCCAAACTCAGAAGAGGGAAAGCCAGGGCTGGGAGTGGGATTTGAGGCGCCATGGACTGGGGGATCAGAAAACCATGATTGTGAATCCAGCCATGGTCACGCAAATGCAGAAGGTTGGATGTGACTTGCCCTCCCTGATCTGTTTCTCCATCTGTTTATGGAGAAAGGACTCCCTCCTTTGTAGGGTTATGGTTGAGAATTAAATGGGAGGAGACAAGACGGTTGACACTGAATCCATCTTAATCCATCTTATTTTCCTTCTGTGTATATACTATGTCTTGCCAACGGTTGGACTCAACCTATAATTGTTAAATGATTGAGTTAAGGCCACCCTGTCCTGGATGACACCCTGAATGAGCACGTGCTGACAACCCATGACATCCATGCTGGTCCCTTGGTGGAACGCTGGGACCTGGTCAGGGCATCACAACGACTTTTGACGTTACACATTGTGCCAGCTGTCTCATCTGGCTGCACGCTTGGGGGATCTTTCAAGCCTTGTCTGAACATCTGAAGGAAGAGGAACATTCAAGATACTTCTATGAACAATGATAAAAGCTGCCGTACAGTGACTTAATTTAATCCTCCCCGATAACTGAGATCCTATTTACCTCTGAGTTTTACTACTGAGGACATTGAGGCTTAGACATTAAAACAAACCAACAGAGGCAGGTGACAGATCTGGAATTTGAGCCCAGGCATCCAGACTCCATGCAGCCCATTATTCTCCACCCTGTGTGTACTGTGTGGTCCCCCAGTTTGGGGGAAAACCCATATATCACAAAGTGTATCAGAGAGTGGAGGTGACACATTGCCAAGAGGCTCACCTTACAATTTCACCATGACATTCTGGAATGGAGGTTTGATTGTGCAAAGCGAACTCCTTAAAGGATGAGAAGGAGAAACACTTCGAGCTGAATTGTCAGGAGGCTCCATCAGCTGAAGGCCAAGGAGAAATGAAAATAAAACAACTCAAAAATCAAAGTCATATCTGCCAGAAAATGTGGCCCGTTTTGGCAATTTTTCAACAGGCAGCTTTGCAGACCACCACCTCTGTTTTGTAAAGTGAGACCACATCTGCTTTTGGGTCCCGGTTTCTTCCATAAAAACTGGATGTCCCGTCATCCCTTCCCCTGACTTTGTCCCTTGTCACATTGCTGGGTACACCGACAAGCTAGCTACGTGCGGTCAGTAGCTCATCCTGTGTACAATGTGACACCAAATAGACTAGAAGCAATAAGTGAAGAAAAAAACCAACCCCCCCAGAACCCTTTAGCTTTAACAAATTGACAAGTCGGTTTTCCACTGAAAAAGGAGAAGTCAGGAATAAATTACCCAGTAGTTTTTGAAATAGAAAACATAGTCGTTACCCTAGAATATTAGGCTGTTTGTAGGAAAGTTGCAGGCATATTAATTCTGCATAGGGCATGACTGGCCTCGAAAGAAAGTGAGTCACAAAGGGAATCTGACGGCCTCACGCTACATTTAATACCATAGTATTAAAGAGCAGAAGGGCTTCCCTGGTGGCGCCGTGGTTGAGAGTCCGCCTGCCAATGCAGGGGACACAGGTTCGTGCCCCGGTCCGGGAAGATCCCACATGCAGCGGAGCGGCTGGGCCCGTGAGCCATGGCTGCTGAGCCTGCGCGTCCGGAGCCTGTGCTCCGCAACGGGAGAGGCCGCGACAGTGAGAGGTCCGCGTACCGCAAAAAAACAAAAAAAAAAAGAGCAGGAGTGAGTGTGTTAAAATCGCAGTCAGACATGTCTGTCCCCAAACCCCCAGAGCTCTCATCTCTCGGGGAAAAAGCCAACATCCTCACCAAGACCCATATGGGCACCCCTGTTCTGGTCTCCTCCCCTCTCTGATCTCATTTGCTGCCCTCGCTGGTTCTGCTCCTGGGCCTCTATCCCCACTTATTCCCAAACACTGGGATGGCTCCTGCCTCAGGGCCTTGGCACTTCTCTTCCTCTGCCTGCAAAAATCTACCCCCGGCACCGCACCCCTCACCTTTCAGAGGAAGTGAGCGTATGGCTCCCTCCCCCTCCCCCTCCCCCTGGAGGGAAGCCGGGCTCCCTCTGCCTCCCCCTGGAGGTCCCTGCTCTCCTGACCACACCCTCATTCCTTGCATCCCCACACCCCCTGGTTCCCTTTCCTGGTCTGTATTTCTCCAGAGCGGTCACCATAGTCTCCCATGCCCTCCAATCCACCGCTCCCCCTTCTGGAGTCTCAGCCTCACGAGGGTGGGTCCCTGTTTTGGCCACTGTTGTGCCCTTAGAGCATAGAGAAGCTCCTGGCACACGTAAGGAGGTCAGCCAGACTTGTGAGTGGGTGGGCTAGAGAAGAAAACCTGCCCCTCCAGATCCGGGCTCAGCTCTGTTTCCAGTCTGAATGGTAGATGCCAATGGTAGGGGTCTAAGTCTGTGCACAGAAAACACCTACCAACGGACCATTTCCCCACCACCACCAGATGCTTACCGTGCTAGGATGGGACCAAGAAGCAACAGCAGTAAGAAGTGTTATCTCTCAAACATGGCCTTCTACCAGTCACTGTGTCAGACACAGGCAATTTGCATATATGGGGGGTAGTCCTAACAACCGACTGCAAACTGGTTGTATCCTACCCATTTCGAGAGGAGGAAACGGAAGTTCACAGAGGCGAAACCTCTGATGTAAGGCCATACAGCAGTTCAGCCTGCTCAGAAGATGATCCAGCTATAAAATTGTAGGTCAGGACCCGGGCACAGAGGACAAGACCCTGCCAGCTGTTCCCTTTGTTGTCATTGCCATGACAATCCTGTTTATGGGGGAGCTTTTCTAAGATGAGCTCTGAGCTGGGACACGGAAGAGGGGAAACGCCGGGGTCTTTGTCTGGCCCACGGAGCACTTATTTATATACTTTAGAATTTTATGACTCACACTTGAAAAATCAGGTTTTGCATTGTAAGGCATCCAATTCCCTTGCTTCTCTTGAAAACATGGAAGTAGAATTTCAACTCTCTTGAAACAGGTGTGGGTAGAGAAAGGGACCACCAGCTGGCCCACGTGTGTGGTGGACATTTATTCATTCTTTCTTTCTTCCAACAAATATTTATTGAGACCTACTCTATGAGAGCCATTGTTCCAGGCACTGGGGATATGATGGTAAACAGAACTTATACTTTTGAGGCAGGAGACAGATAATAGACAAATAAATAAGTAATTATAGAGTAGATTCAGTGGGGTAAAGATCTATGGAGAATAGCCCAGCAGGGGAGGGCATAGCGAGTGGCTGGTGGTGGAGATGGGAGTTGAAAAAGAAATAATCAGCAAAGACCCACTGATAAGCTGACATCTGAGCGTGGACTAAAGGAAGTGAGTGAGTAGACCATGGGATACCTGGGGGAGGGGAGTGTTCCAGAAAGAGGAACAGCAATTGTGAAGGTCCCAAGCCTAATGCACGCCTGATGCATCCGAGGTCCAGAAAGCTGACCAGAGCTACACCAGGGGAACAGCAGCAGCAACACTGACCGAAGGGCTCCCATCTGGTAGCCATGGGGGCTTGGACCATTCTGGAAGGGGGCAGGCGACATAAGCAGTGGTGTTTTTGCCTGCCGAAAACAAATTTCCCTTGTAACACGTCACGTCTGTTCCCAGCCCACGGGGCTCATGGGGTTCATCACATGGCCCCCACACACCCACACAGAAAGGGTTGAGAGTTAGAATCCTATTGCAAAGCAGGACTGACAGATGCTGTAGAATTATTATCTTATGGATGTGAGCACAAAGACGTTTACTGAGACAAGTACACAATCAAAATGATTCAAAGAACTAAGAGAAATTCCAGCCTGAGAATTTTGCAGGCGGGTCATCTCCAAGGCTCTGGCTGTGACTGGTGTTGAGCTCTGGGCAATTCTGAAGGGACTTTTATTCTAGTGGCTGACTCGGCAGCAAAAAGAGTGAAGTCGTCAAACCACACAGAGGTCAAGAAGGCATCCCAGGTGATGGATGTGACATTTCCACCTTGTCCCGTTGTCCGGCCGTCCTTCTATCCTTTCATCCCCTGTGTTGTATATTTCTCCAACACTGAGCAAGCTTTATTGCAGAAAAACACATTATATCATTGCTTTCCCAATGCTCAGATTCAGAAGTCAAGCCAACAGCCATCTCTGCCGTGGGGAAACAATAATGATGGATTCTTTACACATGCAAATATATTCCGTGTGATGCTTTAGATGTATAATGATAAGACACTGGAAGATAATGAAATTAGTATTTTAAATACCATGCCCTATTTAAATGACAGTTAGGCTTTTGGATGGATCAGGAATCATCACATTGTTTTATTCTGCTGGGTAAATACTCATCAGGCTGTGGTGACATCCTGTAATTACCTAGGGCTTGGGGGAAAATTAGATTTCCTTTGCCACCTGTAGCTTTAGCTCCTGGGGTCCTCGAGGCCAATGGGGAAGAACCCTTCACGACACCAGGTGTCCTTCTGCTGCCAGGTAAGTTGTTGGAGCCGCCGAGAATGACTCTGCTTAGCTCAGGGTTAAAGTCTAATTCTAGACCTGGAAAAGTGGATTAATGGCCAGATCTAATCACGAACAAATAATGGAATGAGGTTCAGGCTGATTAGCTGTGCAGATTCATTATTTGGTTTAAGGGAAAGGGCACATTTCTCTTCATAAGCAGCATCTGCTCACAGAGCAGAGAGTGGGTTTTTACGTGTGTGTTGCGCATGCGTGTACCAGATGCCCTGCTACGTGGGCGCCCTGCAGGCACAGGGTCTCATTTAATTCTCGCCCCGGCTGTACCATCTGGGAACGTCATTATCCCCATTTTAGGGGTGGAGGGAACTGAGGCTCAGAGAGGTGGATTCCTTGTCCAAGGTCACACAGCGAAGGGAGGAGCTGAGATCTTAATCCAGGGACACCTGCCTCCGAGACACCCCAAAGGTGTCTGGACTCAGTGCAAAGCTCCCTCCAACGCCCCCAAAGCAAAAGGCGACCTCGGGATTTGGAAGAGGTGGGGTCTCTTCCCCTGGTGCGCGGGTGGGGGGGAGGGACCTCCCTCTGGCCCTCCGGCCCCGCCCACCAGCCCCAGGGCCGCGGAGCCTCCCTCCACCCGGAAGGTGGCCGGCCTCCGAGTCTCCCGGTTGGGCTCCGTCCGTCCTTATACAGCGCCCCCTGTCGGCCCCTTGGAGCGTCTCCGGGGTCCGCGCGGGGCGGGCTGTGCGCGGGCGCGCCCTCTAGCGTCGGCGGGCGGGAATGCACCGCGCGGAGCCAGGACCTGCAGGTGGGCGCCCCCTGGAGGCGGCCACGGCATCGGAGGCGAATTCCGTCCCAACCTCACAACGCAGCCTACTCTGCTGCTTATGTGTCCCTGTCCTTTCCCTCTTTCTTTTCTTCCTTCCTTCCTGCCTCCCTCCCTCCCTCTCTTTTCTTTCTTTCTTTCCTGTTCTGCCCTTTCTCGCCACTTCTAATAATCTAATTAAATCGGTGAACCCTCTTGCACAAGGGCACAGAACTCAGCTTGAAATTTCAAATTTTTGTGGACATTCACAGGAGTCCTGGCCATATCAGGCCCTCTGTTTTAAAGAGAGGATCAGGCCATTTAAATTTCTTTTATCCCCCCAGATTTCTTTCTTTCTTTCTTTTTTTTTTTTTTTTTTTTGCGGTACGCGGGCCTCTCACTGTTGTGGCCTCTCCCGTTGCGGAGCACAGGCTCCGGACGCATAGGCTCAGCGGCCATGGCTCACGGGCCTAGCCGCTCTGCGGCATGTGGGATCTTCCCAGACTGGGGCACGAACCCGTGTCCTCTGCATCGGCAGGCGGATTCTCAACCACTGCGCCACCAGGGAAGCCCCAGATTTCTTTACTTAATACAGATAAAGCCTACATGGAATTTCCAAATAGGTGGTATGTTTTCAGTGTTCACATTTGAATAAGCAAATGTTTTAAATTGCAAAAGGTATAATACATAATGCACAAGATACTTAGAGGATTTGGGAACATCATTCCCAGCACAGTTCAGGAAATGCAGACAGAAGTTTTCAGTGGTGTGATGAAGGGCTGTTTGCTGTCACTAGATGTGTACCTTTCTTTGGATGTGACCTCAAAAGGCCCAGCTTGATTGCTTTAAGAACGTGGAGACTGAGCCCAAACTATATTTGCTCTTAACACCCCACTAAGATCCCCTGATGGAAGTGTTTGGCTTCTGTCTCCTGTTTCCAGCACCTGGGCATGTGCGGGCCCCGTGAGTGTTTGAGTGCCCCCCGCTCCTGGAAGCTTCCTAAGGCTTCTAGTAACAGCAGTGGCTGCCTTAGTGAGGGTGTGTGATGTGCATCTGGACTTGTCTCATAGCAGCCCCTGAAAGAGGTGGATGACTGACCTCCTTTCTTGGAGGAGGGGAGTGGGGTGCACAGGGATGTAGTTATACAAGCATGAGGGGCGTGAGGACTTGCACCCAGGGACGTCTAGTCAAGAGTAACCCCTGAGCTATCCCGATTCTGCATGAAGAATACAGGAGACAACTGGGAATCAGAAGGGGGAACAAGCTGGGTTACACAGTAGGGGGACAGCTGAAGGCTGGCTAAGGTGCAGAGTCCCTACCTCTAGACCCCAAATGCTGACAGTGTTTGTTAAGATTCAAAGATGCTTCTGACCAAGGGACACAACACAATGACCCTCAGATAGATGAAAGGCAGAACTCTGTTATTTACAGCTCCTGTTGAAATGGAGCAGGACCTTATGATTCCTGCCCCTACCCCCATGTCCTCGGCCTGCTTTTTGTCTGTGGAAAAACTTTAGCCAAAGAATAAGTTGAATCAGAGAAGTGGGAAAATGCAGAAACAAAGGAAAACAGTCCAACAAGACTAAATAATAATAGTTTAGTCACTAAGCATAGTCAAGGCCCTTTTGTTCCTCCTCAAGGGCTATAGATCATATTCTGAGCCATGTCCTGGGAGCTGTCTTGCAGACACTGAAACCCCTACCAGGTGGAGAAGTTAACTACATAATGACCAGGCTGTAGCCATGACATAAGCTGCCACAATTCCGAGAACTGGCCTCAAGGAAATGGGAACAAATGGACCCTGGATCTGAAGATTCACTGTACTGAAAACCATTAAGAGGACGCTGGTCAGACCACCGAGGACCAGTTTCAAGATGCCTGTCACAGCTGCCTGTGCTGCTTCTGCATGGAGCCCCCTCCCTCCGTCTAGAAAAGCTCTTGCCCCCGATTGTCAGCGGGGTGTGGTGGGGAGGGCCTTTGGACAGGAGTTCCCCTCCGGTGCTGGTTGCCGGCACCTGAAATCAAGCAAACTTTCCTTTCCACCAACCTTGCCTCTTTATTGGCTTTTGAGCAGCAAGCAGCTGGACCCCACTTTCGGTTATACTATGAGAGAAGGCTGCCAGCAGGGCCGCACAGGGGGTTGCACCTGGGGACAGGTAACAGAAGCTGGGCTGTAGGGGACAGCAAGCAGGGTGGGCGTAGCTAAGTTTTGAGCTCCCCCTGTGGATTAGCAATTTGAATAATCTCATGGGCTCTTGGGCACGGAGGCTGTCTCGAGTGGCACCTGGCCCAGGGCACTTAGGGAGGTACATTGTGGCGGGGAGCCCCATAAGGCAAGTGGCTGGGGGGTGACTTAATCAGCTGCTCAAGAAGGAGAATGGACCCTCCTCTAACAGAGACCTCAAAACCAGGTTAAGATAGCATGACAAAACCAAGCAAACAAACTATACTACACAGTCTGTTACTTGGGAGGGCCATGGGCTGTTTCCATGAGAAATGTCTCCTCCATCATCCAGACTGGTTTTCCCCCATGTGTCGGCAGGACCAACTGAGACAGTGAACGAGGTTTCTTCCTGTTTTCCAGTGGAGGAGATCTTGGAGGCACAGAAAGTTGGAAGGACGGATTTCAAGACGCAAAGACAGCTGGGCCAGCCCTGGACCTGTGTCTTTTCTCCCACTTCCTTGGCTGGCAGTGTTTTTGGGTGAAATCACCAATCTTTTTAGTGCTCATGATCCACAGCCGATGACCAGGCATTTCTTCTGTGTTGCTATTATCCTAACGTAATTACCTTGGGAAACATCTGTCGTTGAACACGGCGCTGCAGGCACAGCCATGCCCGATTGATTTCTATTAATTCCACTCATAAATCATGGATTAAAGTGGATGCAGAAGCAGAGAGCAATGTGGCAGGCGTTGGGGGACAGTGAGATGCCATTAGAATTCCCTTGTAGGGAAGTGGCTGGAACTCGGTGCCTCTCCCTGTTGGCTACTTTCTCTTCCCCTCACCTGCTCTGATTTCCTTCACAGGGCTCAGAGGCTCTCCACTCAGCTCTGCATCCTCTCACGTATCCATCTTGCTCTAATGATGGAGAGAGGCTTTCAAGGCCGACACCTTTCAGACCCATCCTCCCATCTTAGATCTCCTGTAGGGCAGTGCCCTTGTCAACTTCGCTTATATTCCCTGAAGGATGAAATACATCAGCCTCTGTGAGCCGTGCTTGTTCCTGTGTATGTAGCCCAGGCAGGACCTAGGAGACCTTGTGGCACACTGGGGAGAAATCACCCCTGTGCTGTCCCCCTCCAGTGAGTGGAGTTGAGTTTCTCTGCCAGCCCAGGGGCAGCCTGCACTCCTGATGGGCATTCAGAGGACACCAGACAGCTCTGGCTGAGCGACAGCACTTCAGGGTTCCTGGGGATCCTGAGCAGGAAGTGACCCCGGGAAGCCCATGGCCGTGATGGGGATGGCGCCCCACTAATGAATGCATTTCTCCGCTGCACCTCAGCTGCTAAACTGCATTTAGTAACGGATACATGGCCAGCATGTTCCAGAAGGCAAATGTTTTCATCTGACATTTGGTTTGGGACCATTTGAAAATGCAACCTTGGCAGGAGAAAAATGTACTTCTTTTCACATAATTCCAATTCGACCAGCCTCATTTTCTGCTGAGAGGATGAAGGCTGCGCAGGTTGGTCACCCCACTGCACCATCCGGGAACATTTTCCCATAATGAGGCATTTAATGATGAGCACAATAGCCGTTCCAGTGTTTCTCTCTAACTGCAGTGTCCATCAGTAAATCACCAGAGGAATAATAATGAGCATTTTATTCAGCAGGTCGCAGGGGTCAGTGCTGACCATGAAGATGTCTCTGCATCATGCTGGGGGCATCCCGGTGGTGTCCTTCCATTGCTGCAGTATGGAGGGAGCTGGGACGTTCTCGGTCTGAGCCCCTCAGTCAGCTTGTCTTCATCCCTGACTCTGGTGGGGACAGTGTCGTTTCTCACTGGCCAGGTTCTTAGAGCCCAACTCCATCCTGTTACTGTCAGGAAAGACACAGATGATCCTCTTTACCTGTTCCTTTTGGTTTGCTTGGAGACAGTGACCAGGGATGTGTTCAAAAATTTTTTTTGAAAACCCAGATTTTCCTTACGATTGTCAACTTAAAAAAATACATAACGTGAGAGCTGCGAGTTAAGTTTCATTTGGGGCAAAATGAGGACTGCAGCCCGGGAGACAGCGTTCCAGGTAGCTCTGAGGACCTGCTCAAAGAGGCTGGGTGAAGGTCAGAATATATGTGATTTTGGTGAAGGGGGTGTACATGCAACTGAGCACATATTTTTGTTTGTTTGTTTTTTGTTTTTAAGTGTGTGTTGGGTAATTTTTTTTATTAGTTTCTGCTTTAGAACAAAGTGAATCAGCTATACATACACATATGTTCCCATATCCCTTCCCTCTTGCGTCTCCCTCCCTCCCTCCCTCCCTATCCCACCCCTCCAGGCGGTCACAAAGCACCAAGCTGATCTCCCTGTGCTATGCAGCTGCTTCCCACTAGCTATCTATTTTATGTTTGGTAGTGTATATATGTCCATGCCTCTCTCTCGCTTTGTCACAGCTTACCCTTCCCCCTCCCCATATCCTCAAGTCCATTCTCAAGTAGGTCTGTGCCTTTATATTTTTGGCAGAAGGTTTCTGCTAGTCCTGAGAAACAGACGTCACCGTGAAGGAATTTAGTGCTTTTCTAGATACGAGGAGACACAAGAATTGGGCTCATAAAATCAGCTCCTGAAAAATCTCTAACATCTGAAGACCCGTTCTGCTGGTTTTTCCCAGAGCACAGAGGGCCTCCTTCCTGATCTCCACCCAGAACTCCTTTCAGCGGGTGCTGAAAGTCAGCGGCTGCAGCATCACGTGATTTAATCCTTGTAGAGGTAGATGCAAGCGCCGACGGTGAGTGCCAATTTGTAGTTGACATGATACGACGCTTCTAATCTCCTCTTTCATGGAACAAATATTAATTTAGCATCTACCACGAGCCAGACATTTATTTCCTCGGTTGTGCCCATTTTACTAGTAAAAGAGGGGGCATGACTGCCAGCTGAGACGGCGAATGGGGGGTAGGTGCTGGGGCTTTGAGGAGAGAAAACACAGCACACTGAGTGAGAAAGAGAGGCAAAAGTCCTCCCCTCAAGAAGGGCATTTGCAGACTCCCCTGGTGGTGCAGTGGTTAAGAATCCACCTGCCAATGCAGGGGACACGGGTTCGAGCCCTGTTCGGGGAAGATCCCACATGCCGTGGAGCAACTAAGCCCATGTGCCACAACTACTGAGCCTGCACTCTAGAGCCTGCGAGCCACAACTACTGAGCCTGCGTGCTGCAGCTACTGAAGCCCACGTGCCTGGAGCCCGTGCTCCTCAACAAGAGAAGCCACCGCAATGAGAAGCCTGTGCACCGCAATGAAGAGTAGCCCCTGTTCACCGCAACTAGAGAAAGCCCGCGTGCAGCAACAAAGACCCAATGCAGCCAAAAAAAAAAAAAAAAAAAAAATTAATTAAAAAAAAAAGAACCTGCTTTAAAAAAAAAAGGGCATTTGCGGTACAAATAAACTTATTTACAAAACAGAAACAGAGCCACAGATGTAGAAAACAAACTTATCATGGACCCCTGGCTGCCCTGAGTGCAGGAGAGGGAGGCTGCCGTGCTGGGGGCAAAGGGCAATGGATAATTCAGCATCACCCCTGTGTCATTCATGAACCACTTTGGTGGAGGAAGCACTGGGGTTGTCTTCAAGGATGCCAATGAAAGAAAAACCACAAACTCTCTTGAGATGAGAATCTTCTCATGCTTCTCTGAAAGCTTAGGCAAAACCCATCAATTTCACCCCCAACCAGGAAGGAGGGAGAAAAGGCCCTGAGGTTGGGAGGGGGGATTATGATATTTCATTTGGTCCTGAAACCACATAGTCAATCTGCAGTCCAGCACTAATGCATTTTCCTCCCATCAACATTTTCAATGCAGGCCATTTAGTGTGACATCAGGAGCTGGGGGAAGCAATGCCCAGAGAATTCATGATCATGAGTGGTCTTGGGAAGTTTGGGAACAAGTTCTGAATTAATTGGGATTTCATTTGAATAATATGCATGTGCTACTTATTTTATTGTTGGTTGTCTCCCAGGTAAGTTGCAAGGCTCCCTCCTGCAGGGTGTCTGATGGCATTGAGCCTGCCGACCATCACTCAAAGGAACAGGTGAGGGTGCTTTGTTAACTACCCACTGTTGAAGGAAACACACACATCTGGAACATTGAGGGCAGTGACTATCAGATGTCCAGCTGAGATGGCCTGGGATCGGCCAGGCATCATTTTCCACCTATTCTGATACTGCTCACTGATGTCAACTCTACAGGTGTCTAAAATGGGACCCACTTAATCTCCTTAAATTATATCTGGTCAGTCTGTCATGGAGCGACTGTTTAATGAAATCTCCACTTTTATCAGGCAGTGAAACTAAGATGGATGACGTTCTGATGGGTGTATTAGTCCCCCGTGGATGCAGTAGGAGACTCAGCTGGGGAGAGGGGGTCCTAACTCCGAAAATGTCTGGGACTTGATGTCAGTCTGGGTTCTGAGCAAGGATGAATGTTTCCGAACTGGAAAGCAATTGTTTGTATTCACAGTTGGCTAATGGGGCTTGGAGCTTTCTGTGGGGTCCCTTACCGGTCTGACAAAAGGAAGTTTCATGTGAATATTTTCCTTGTGAATTTCTGGCAGACGGTGGTGTAGGAAGATTGCACCTCTCACACGGGATGGAAAGAAGTCAGCCAGATTGCTGGACCCCTATAATTGTATTCCACATACCCTGGTTTGACTAGTAGTCCTTTTGATGGAAACTATCTATCCCATAAATCTAGGTCAGAGCTCTGAACTGTGAGTAAAAGCATCAGAGGTGTCTCTCCACTTTCATGAGTGGGTCATGTGAACATACCACAGAGCTCACATAGACTCACAGCAGTTGGAAATTGAGCTGAAAAAAACAGGGCCATTGTGCTCCAGTTAATTTTATAAAGGGACGTAAGCCATGCTGTACCTTTGGTATTGTTGGCGCTTTGGGGAAGAATACACCTGATCCCAGAAAATAGTCTTCATATACACATTGTGGGTCTTGGAATTTCACAGATAGAATTTCAGTTTCTTGGGCATCCTAGATCGACCCTGTATTAGTGCCAAGTAACAGAAGCTTCAACTGGAAGGTTTTAAACCAGAGGACTTATTACCTCACACACCAAGAAGCCTCCTCAGCATTTCAGGTGGTTCTTTGTCTTCTCTCCTCATGGCCACAAGATGGCTGCCAGAGCTCCCAGCATCGCATCCTCATCCATTCACATCCAAAGGCAGGCAGGAGGCAAGCTTTGCGGGGAGGGTGGAAAGGAGAGGCCTGGCTCCAACAGAGGTGAACCATCCTGTGTGTCTCTTTTTATTAAGAAGGGAACATTTCAGAAGCCCCCATCAGTGTCCTCTCAAGTCTCCTTTGGCCGACATTGGGTCACATGTCATCTCCAAAGAGCCTGAGAAAGTAACTCAGTATGCAGCATCTATTATGGGATGTGGGCTGCCAGCAATGAAGAGAAGAAGAGGGTCATTTGTGGGCAGTCAGGGCATCCTTGCCCCAGAAAAGGCCTTTGAATCTGGGTTCCTCCAGGGAGAGGTCACTGGTTAAGCTGTTACCAGTCATTATCTTCTTTGAGCATTGATTTACCATCTCCTTGTCCTTCTGGGAACATCTTCAGGTCTGATGAGGCATGAGAAGGGATTTGGAAGCAGTAGAGCATGGGATGAGGTGGGATGTGGGGAGGGTACCCTGGGAGGGCCTTCAGCCATCAGTCAGAAGGAAAAAGATGTACAGAATCGGGGCAGGGGGCTTGGCCTGAATCCAACACACTGACCTGCTGTGGTAGAAATGGGCAGAAATAATTCATACGTTCTTGCACCTTAAAATTCAAGAGGTATCATATAAAGATCTGGATTTTTGGCCTCCTGTGAAAAATACAGAAGACCAGAGACAGTGGGTCCACATCCTGGGTGGGTGGGGGGGCACTGGGAGGGGATGTCAGGCCAGGCCCAGGCTTCTTGGGTACCGCCGTCCCCCGCTCCTCACGCCTGGACCTTCCTGGCTCCGGTGGGCATTTCAGCTGCCCCTCTGACACTCGTGCTGCTCCTTGTCTCTCTGCTGGGCGTGGCCCTCGTCTGGTGGAATCAGGAAAGGGCTGCTGTTTTGTGGAGGCAGAGGGAGGCATGTGGAGCAGGGATGGGCCCAGCCTCAGATGCCACTCCTGTGGCCAAGGGGCGGCCTGCAGAGCGCCCAGGCTGCGGTCCACACAGTGATAAAGGCATGGCTCACAAAAGTGACGTCAGCGGGCTCCCCTGGTGGCGCAGTGGTTGAGAGTCCGCCTGCTGGGGCAGAGGACACAGGTTCGTGTCCCGGTCCAGGAAGATCCCACATGCCGCGGAGCGGCTGGGCCCATGAGCCATGGCCGCTGAGCCTGCATGTCCAGAGCCTGTTCTCTGCAACGGGAGAGGCCACAACAGTGAGAGGCCCGCGTACCACAAAAAAAATAAAAAATAAAAAAATAAAAATCGACGTCAGAGATGTTCATGCCATATGAAGTGTTTCACCTACAGCTTTGATCCTTGTGACCCCGCAAGGTGGATCTGTTAGCATCCCCATAGTATAGATGAGAAGACTGAGCTGTGGAAAAGCTGAGTCGCTTCCCCAGGTTACCTACCACACAGGGGACTCTGTCTTGGTCCTCTGTGGTTCTCTGCGGTTGGATTTCCTCCCAGTGAAGATGCAGGATGTTGAAGCTGATGACACTCCAGATGCCAAGGGAAGTTGAGAAGAAGTTCTCTCCTGAGGAGGGCAGGGCAGCACATCAGGTCCAGGCCTGAGTGAGGTGGATGCAAAGGGGTGGTCCTTTCTAGTGGCTATGGGATGGGACAGGGAAAAACTTCCACGTGGGCTGGGTGTCTGCAATCTGTGGATTTCCCACTGGCACCAAAGGAGGGAGGGCCCAGGGGCTTTCTTGGGGATTAACCAGATGGGAGGCTGACTGAGAGCTTCCATGTCCTGGAAGTTTCAGCTTCTGGCCTCAGAGAGGAGGAGGACATTCTCTGAGACTGGGTGGGGGTACTTGATGCCCCCATAGTTCTCCTGGTGGGGGAGGGGCACTGAAGGGCCTGGGAGGCAGGTGACTGGTGATGAGGGAACATGACTCCGTGGTGCCTGATACATGTCCCCTTATAGACGATGACCGTCCGTGCAGTGGGGTTGGAGGTCCCAGTCGTGGTTGCTGTGATGACTTCAGGGCATAGTCGGAGCTTAGAAACGGCAGCCCAAGAGAAGGCTACCTCGCTCTTAAAATACAACATACGTCAAGATATGGAAGCCACCTAAGTGTCCATCCATAGATGAATGGATAAAGAAGATGTGGTATATATATCTACATCTATGTCTATATTTACATCTATATCTATATCTATACACACACACAATGGAATACTATTCAGCCATAAAAAAGAATGAAATTTTGCCATTTGCAACCACGTGAATGGACTTGGAGGGCTTTATGCTAAGTGAAATAAGTCAGAAAGTGAACGGCAAGTAGTGTATGATATCACTTGTATGTAGAGTCTAAAAAATACAACAAGCTAGTGGTTATAACAAAAAAGAAGTAGATTCACAGATATAGAGAACAAACTATTGGTTACCAGTGGGGAGAGGGCGGGGGTGTGTGGTGGGCAACATAGGGGTAGAGAAGTAAAAGGCACAAACTATTAGGTATAAGGTAAGCTACAAGGATATATTGTACAACATGGGGAATATAACCAATATTTTCTAATAACTATAAATGGAGTATAACCTTAAAAAATTGTGAATCACTATATTGCACACCTATAACATATAATATTGTACAACTATACTTTGATAAAAAATGTACAGCATTGAAAATCTTCCTGTGATTTTTTCCATCAGTGCAGCTAACCTGTCAATGTAGAATCCCACAAACCCCACTGATTCAGATGCGGTTAATTTGAAAGTCATGGTAATTGGGATGAGGTGAGTTGAAAGGTCATTAAGAAAACCTTTACTGTGCAGAGAAGAAGAGCCCAAGTTGACATGACAAATATGAGTAACGGGCAGGGTTATTGCAAACTCTTAAAGGAAAAACAACAAAATTCTCAGTCCTGACAAGGTAATGACACTTCATTATTATTTACTATTATTATTCATTATTACGTAAAACGGTTGAGCTTTGATGTTTGTCCACATTATATAACTTGTCTTCCATGTGAATTTGACAGTAATAACATTGTATTTCTTTTTTCACATTTCTAATCCTTCAAACTTTTTCAATCTGCACAAGAGTCAGGATTGAAGAGGTTTTGATGTATTTCTCCACTGAGGACTCAACAGAGTTTGTGTTGAAAAAGAGAACATAAATATTCACCAAAAAAAAAAAACCAAGGCAATTGGAACCTGCCTTTACCAGCTGGCACTTGTCACATGCTGCTTTTCTGGGTTCTGTCAAAAAATTTTTCCAGAAGAATCTATCGTTACCCTTTTGCTCAAAACCACAGGTCCTAGATCAAGAAAATCACAAGTTGTCTAGACAGAGAGGTGAAGCTGTGTACTGTAGTCCCTTCTGGCTACAGAAAATGACACTCTTGTTTTGCTTAACATGCTTAATTTGTGTTGCACTTTGCCAGTTTACTTCACATTCTGTTACATACTGTGGTACCCAGGAGACCTCCAGAAATTGAAGAGCTTCTCAATCTGGGCGGATTCTGTGTGGAGACGGAAGGAAAGATAATACCAAGCGTTACTCACAGATCTCTCCTTGGTGCTGGCATTCTGCTTGGACGGGGTCTTGACTTCTGCCCAAATTTCCCTGCATGGCTAGAGCTCAGTCTTTCCCAGATGTCCATCATTCATCTGTCATCCTCATGCATTTTTAAAAAATCCACCCTTCACCCCACACCATTTCACAATGACCTTGTCCATTGAGCATTTTTCCTTTACTCAAGTTACTGCTTTACTTAGAAACAGGATTGAATGATAAATCACACATCACTGACATAAATGTATCAGCTCGTGGCTTCCACCCATCATTAGAAGTTGAGATTTCAGGACAAAAAACAATGTCTCCTGAATCATGACCTTGCATACTTCAGCTTCTTTTCAGAAACAAGTGGCATTGTGGCAGCCCTGGAGGAGAAGTGGCCACGTGGCATTCAGTGAGTGATAAAACAACCCCGTTCTCTGTCCAGACAGAAATCTACAACAACCCCTGGACTGTTTGGGGATCTATTTGGAGAGGCGGGATGGCATCCTGGGAAAATAAGACCTGACACAACCTTAGGCTTTGGTTGATTTTGCCTTAAATGAATGTAAATACAGCTTCAGTTTCCCCTAATAGGTCTAAGTTATTCTAAAGGCTTTCAGAGGCCTCCAAACTTTCTTTCCCATTCCTTTGACCCAGGTTCCCAATTTTCAGTCTTTTATTTGACATTCTTATATTGATCGTATTTTCAGTGCCATCTGCATTGTTAATTACTTAATATTTTCTTTTTAAAATACTTTGCTTAAATCAAAATATGCTTACAATGGAAACCACATGAACACTATAAATGGAAAAGCAATATCATTGGCTATAAATAAAAGATAATTATGAAAATAGATACAATGAAAGGAAAACATTACACCACGGGTGATCCCGATGCCGGCTTCCTATTCGTTAAAAAGGGAGATTAGTACGTGTTTGACAGAAGCTAGCAGCAAACAGAGTGGGGAAGCAATATTAGAATATCCCCCCAAAAAACTGGAATGGGGACCACTTACTTCTTCACTGTGAATTTAATGTTCTATAAGCTCCAGTTGGATAACATTGGAAACCGTCAACTTGTCATAGAAAATCACCCCCTCCACCACCATGAGTATACGCTTCACACACAGTCACTGACGTGGTTGGGTCTTTGTTCAGTTTTGTTCAGATGTTAGTTAGTAGCATTTTGCTGGTCCCCTAGTCCCGAGCACAGATCCTGATTGGTTTGGGCCAATCACGGGAGTTCCTTTCCTCTGTGCCTATCAGTGGTGCTGGGATGCATCGTGTGACCCACTGAGACATAGTGAGAAATCTGCTGGAATTTCCAAGAAAATGTTTCTTCTCTGATGAAAGTAGAAGCAATGTAAGAAGGCCCCTCTCTGCCCCTTTACCTCCCACTGGGGCTATGCTATGAGGATGCAGTGCCTGTATATATCACAGCCATCTAGATACTATGTGGTCCAAGATTCCGTACATAAGCCAACGTGCTGAGGATGGAGGTCAGAGTGTGGAGCCCTGATGGCATCGTTGGGTTGTTGACCGAATTCTGCATGCATTTCAGTGTTTCTTGCTAAATAATAAGTATCCTTATGGATTAAGGAAATAATAACTGAATTTTCTATTACTTGCAGCTGAACACATTGCTAATGAATACATTGATCCTATTTACTCCTATTTATGTCCCAGATATCCTCAAACTTTAGCTTTTATTCAGCCAGTCTGTGCCATCCTTCCCTTTCTGCCCTTGACCTATCCATTTCCCAGCCATTTTTTTCTAGGTCCTGTCCAGTATTCAGCTCCAAGACACTGAAGTCATGGTAGATCTCTGAGGGTTACAGTCTTCTTGGAAGTGGCTGATAAAATAATTAAAACATATAAAAATCACAATAACAACAAAATTATTTTGGATATATATGGACCAAGAAGACTGGGAAAGCAAAATACACTGTGAATGAGTTTTTCTTCCTTTTATTCTTGATTCATCCATCTGTTAAATATTTAGTAATTACTTAGGAAATGCCCAGCACTTTTCAGCATCAGGGATATAATATCAAATGACACAGAGACTGTCTTGTTTTTGTTACTGATATTGGTGATGTTATTTCCTTGGGCAATGTGTCTCATTTGGCCCCTGAGCAGATCAACAGTCTGCAGTGTCCTCTGTCTAAACTCTGCAAGTTTTGCCAAAGTGGAAACTTGTGAAATTGTATTATTTGTCTGAAGGCTTTATTCTGTATGCTCTCTTGAAGAACATTAAAAGAGAAAATAAAATTAAAGTTGTGGGAAGGACGAAAGCCATCTTGTATTAATGAGAGACATCTGTTTATTCCTGCTGGTAAATGGGCATTCAACCACTAGACAGGATTTTTTTTTAAAGTTAGAAATAAAAGTTAAACAAAAAAGAAGTAAAAGAAATCAAAGAGGGTTGTTGGTACTCAAGGAAAATTGACAGCATCAAGGCTAAATGTAGTTAGAAAAACTGTGTCAAGAGAAAAGACCGGCCATGTTATCTCACAGTTTCAGACGTACATGTTTGAAATTCAATCTTGCAAATGCTCAGATCCTACTCATCTGGACTGCCTTTCATGCGTCTATTTGATAGGGGTTAATTGACGGTCGTCTGCAAACTAGATGGTGCTAGGGCTGAGGATGCTTTGGTGAATCAGCCCGACCTGGTCCCCACCCTCAGGGAGATTGTGATGTATAGGGTGACACGCTCATGGATCAATAACGCTTAGTGGCTGGGGAGGTGTGTGGCCACGATGGCCGGGTAAGGAGACCCTGAACTCACCTCCTCCCACCGGCACACCACAATTACAACCATTGGCTGAGCAATTATTGGTGAGAATGACCTGAAGACTAGCAGAAAACATTCTCTACAACTAAAGAAATAAAGAAGGAACCACCACGAGACAGATAGGAGGAGCAGCCATCAAAAGAAGAATATTTCATGGCATGGAAAAATGATTTGATTAGGAAGTTGGGATTAACATATACACAGTACTGTACATAAAATAGAGAACCAACAAGGACCTACTGTAGAGCAGTGGGAACACTACTCAATAGTTTGTAATAACCTAGAAGGGAAGGGAAGCAGAAGAAGGCACTATATATGTATAACTGAATCACTGTGCTATACACCCGAAGCTAACACAATATGGTAAATCAACTATGCTTCAGTAAAAAATTTTTTTAATAAAAATGGTTTGAATTTCTAAGTTCAGTGTCCATAAAAAAGGTTTTATTGGAACACAGCACAGTCATTTGTTTAAGTATCTTCTGTGGTCGCTTTTGCGTGACAAGGGCAGCAGAGACCACAGGGCTCTCACAGTCAAAACTATTTCCCATGTGAGCATGTACTGAAAAAAAAAATTGCTGACCTTGTTGTATAAACGGGGGGAGAGGGACTTCCCTGATGGCCCAGTGGTTAAGACTCCGCGCTTCCACTGCAGGGGCTGTGGGTTCGATCCCTGGTCGGGGAACTAAGGTCCCATATGCCACACGGTGTGGCCAAAGATAAATAGATAAATAAAATTTTAAAAAGGAGGAAATCTGAACAAAAATGTAAAGAGCAGGCTGTGAGGATGTTTTGATGTCTTGCTTGGGGGTTCAAGGAAGAGAGAGGGGCTGGTGGGGTGTAGACATGAAGAGGAGGAGGGTGACAAGTTCCAGAGACCATGGGGTCAGGTCATATGGGATGGCATACTGAGGAATCGATAGTCGACCTTGGTACGATGAGACCTAACGGAGCTTATGAGCAGGGGGCAGTGGCGGGCAAGGTGGGTGAGACGGAGGATTGGGCTGTGCTTTGAAGGTGGAGTTGACATGACTCATAGGTGACGTAGGGTGCAAGAAAAAGAGGAAGAAGGAGGATGTCTCCCTGGTTGATGCACTGTGGTGTCAGTTACTGAGAGAAGGATGTTGGGGGAAGGAATAAAGTCATGGGCATAGAAACTTGTGTCTCTGAATGTCAGAAGCCTGTTTAACATCGAAGACTTCAGAGGGAGGGTGGCTTCACCCACACCTGGATTTCAGTCTTCTGGCCTCCAGAACTGTGTGAGAGTGGATTGCTGTTGTTCTAAGCAGTTTGGGGCATTTGTGTGGCTGCCCTAGAAAATGGATCCCATCCCCATCTCTGCCTGCAAAGAGCCAGAATCCAGGGGAAGAAATGGATGCACAGACAGGGAAGCATCTTCTCTGGAAAAGCCCACAGCTTGGGCATTGTCAATGGCTTTCTATCTTGCCTGGCTAACCTGCCTATTTCCTAGGGACCACATTTAGGTGAGAATAAGCCCTCAAACATGAATGAGACTGCACGTGACCGGCTTTGGTCAACTTCCAGCAGGCTGCCCACTGCTGAGGCCACTGCCATTGGCTTCTGCTGGGACATGGACGTTGCCCACAATTAATTACAACTCTTTCACCCAAAAAATCCACCCCAGAAAAATAATTATGCCTTTGATGTTGCATTCTGTTTATTGGGAATATTTCCTCCTGCCTTTCTCTCCCTCCTGGGTTGCCTTCTGAGAACTCCGTGTGGATCTGTCACATGCAAAATTCTAAAGACTCTTCCCAGGATGGCAAGCCTCTGTCTTCTTGTCCTTTCTCAAAAGCTTTATTTCTTGGTTCTTTTCTATTTCAGCACAGAAAAAGGCAGCTCTTGGCAGGGGCAGTGCCTTTATTACCACTTGGGAACATGCCAGAGTAGCTTAAGGGGGCATCTGGGGAGAGAGCCCATGAACTTTCAAGTGCAAAGGTGCATGCACACAAAAGGAGAGAGCGGAAAAGTCACAGACTGCGTCTCAGAGCTGGACCACAGCCAACTCCGGAGTGGCGCGTTGTAAGCAGGATGCTTTCTGTTTAGGGTTGAGGAATGGCAGTGTCGACTGAAAAAAAGAAAGCACAACGTGACAGTTGTGAGTTAAGTTTTATTTGGGGCAAAATGAGGACTATAGTCCAGGAGACAGCAGGTAGCTGTCAGATAGCTGAGAAACTGCTCCAGAGAGCTGGCGGGGGGAGGGGGGAGGTCAGTATAGATGTGATTTTGGTGACGGGGAAGTAGATGTACTCAAGCACATATTTTTTGCCGAAGGTTTCTGCTCATCACGAGGGGCAGACGTCACCATGAAAGCTTTTAGGGCTTTTCTAGACACGAGGAGATGCAAGAATTGGACCCATAAAATCGTCTCCTGAAAATATCTATCTGAAGACCTGTTCTGCTAGTTTTTCCCAGAGCACAGAGGGCCTCCTTCCTGACCTCCACCCTGAATTCCTTTCAGGGGGTGTTGAAACTCAGCAGCTGCAGAAGCTCATAATTTGATCCTTGTAGAGGTAGATGGCAAGTGCCAATTTGTAGTTGACAGTGGTGTTGATCAAATGCACAAGTAGTCCTGAGCAGAGGGGTGGCTCTCCAAAGGCTGAGCTCTGGATCCTTGGGAGAATTGGTACAGGGCTAGAATAAACCCAAAGTGCCCCCTTTTAAAGGGGATGATGGTGAGGTTTCTCCTTCTGACTCTACACCCAGGATGCGAACTTGGAAACCTTTTCCTCTCCAGACCCTCCCACTTTCCCTCCTGCAAAATGAGACAGTTTGGTTGTCTTCCCGATTCAGGTTTTTTTTTTTTTTTTTTTTTTGGCTGGGCCATCGGCTTGTAATCAGGGATTGAACGTGTGCCCTCAGCAGTGACAGTGCAGAGTCCTAACCACTGGACTGCCAAGGAATTTCCCCCGATTCTGTTTTGTATGGAACACTTCTTAAGAGATGTCCTTCTGGGAATTCCCTGGGGGTCCAGTGATTTTCATTTCGAGGGGCACGGGTTAGATCCCTGGCGGGGGAACTAATATCCCACAAGCTGTGCAGCACAGCCAAAAAAAAAAAAAAAAGATGTGCTTCTGAGAAAACAAATACTTTCATAGCCAAATCATTTCGTAGAAGTCTTAAACAATAGCTTCTCAGTGACTTACGAGGTACGCCAGGTTATAAAAGCTCAATGTCTAGCAATAAGGACACCTGGTTAAATTTGCCCAACTCTTTCATTTATTCACCTGTCTCATCTCATCCACATAGTTCTCACGAGAACTAAGAGACGCCTAAGATAATAACCTACCACATATTCATGTAAACGGGCATCCGTGTAGGTACAGATCTTTCCAGGTTCCTCTGTGTCCCTCCATTTTCACGCTTTGTTCCCTGCTCCCCATTTCATTCCAGCTTGCTCACTCCCCCTGGACTCGTAGCCCACACCCCTTGATGGGCTGGAGCCTTCTAACTGGTCCCCCGCATCCCCTCTTCGCCCCTCAGATTCATTCTCTGTCATTTTAGGTGGAAATCTCATCCTATTCTTTTTTCCCTACCAACCTCCTCCTCCCCACTGTTCTTGGAATAAAAGCAAATATTTAAACATTTCCATCAAAGCCAGGTGCCTTCGAGCCCTGTGCACCCTCCAGCCTCCCACCCCCGGAGCCCCTGTGCTTCCACAGCCCAGCTCCACAGCCGTCCTCTTCCATGTCCCTTAGTCCACGGTTTCCCTGCGCTCTGGACATTCCTCCCCTGCTGTTACCTGGTTAGCTGCTATTCACCCTCCAGGTATCGGCTCTCGAATTGTACTCTCTTAGGGAAGACTGCTTTGATTGTACAAAAGCAGGTCAAACCACACTATTTTACGTTCTTAGGCAACCACGTGGATTTTCTTTGTAGCCCGGATCCCATCACGCTAGTTTACATGTTAGCAGGACCACAGAGCTCTGCCTTCACCCAGGGGTCGTTTTACACACCTTTTCGTGCAGAGTTGATGTTTGTTTCCCCACTGGAATGGTGTGACCTCGTGGGGCTGGGGCAGGTCTGGTTTCACCCTCTGTTATATTCCCAGCTTTTATCTTGGGAGCAGGCATTGTAGCCGTGCAGTAAACCTGTTGAATGTATAAATGGATGAATTAATATGCCAGGTTCTATTCTAAGTATGAGAGGTAGAAGGCTGGGTAGGATTTGACCATTGACCTCAGGAAGATGAATGACAGTTAAAATAAAGTGTGTATTAAACAGAAATAGTGTCACAAATGTAGAAAACAAACTTACGGTTACCAGGGGGTAAGGGGAAGGAGGCATAAATTGGGAGATTGGGATTGATATACACACACTACTATACATAAAATAGATAACGAATAAGGACCTACTGTAGAGCACAGGGAACTCTACTCAGTACTCTGTAATGACCTATATGGAGAAAGAATCGAAAAAAGAGTGGATATATGTGTATGTATAACTGATTCACTTTGCTGTATGCTGAAACTAACACAAGATTGTAAACCAACCATACCTCAATTAAAAAAAAAAAAAACCTGTGTATTGACAGGTCTGAGTTCAAAATAGGACCGTATAGAGAGAAGTGTGGAAACTCTGAGAAAGAGGAAGTAAGGAGGTTAATCTTCCCAGTGGGTGTTTCCTCTGAGCCCAGAGGAGAGGAATACGAGGGTGTTATGGTGACCATATTTATTTTGTTACCACAGGTTCATGTGCCCGATGCACAGTGAGGCCAAACAAAGTGAAACGTCATTGTTCGGAACAGAGAAAAGTTTATTACAGGGGCCAGGCGAGGAGGCGAGGTGGCCCATGACCTAAAAAGCCTCGAGCTCCCCGAAGGGTTTTGGCAAAGCATTTTTAAAGGCCAGGTGAGTGCGGGGCAGTGGCGGGGGTGGGGGGGTGGGGTGGCGCCTCAGGGTACGTGATCAGCTCGGGCACAGTTCTCGGATTGTCTGATGGTGAGGCAGCAAGGTGGTGTCACAAGGGTTCACGGTATCCGTCCTTAGGCTCCAGGAGGCCTGGGGCTGCGGGCTTATGGTCCTCGAGCAGTTCTTCCGTTTAGTGGGGGGTTTTCATATCTGCAAAACAACTCAGGACATTTGCATCGAATACTATTTCTATGGGCTTCCCTGGTGGTGCAGTGGTTGAGAGTCCGCCTGCCGATGCAGGGGACGTGGGTTCGTGCCCTGGTCCGGGAAGATCCCACATGCCGCGGAGCGGCTGGGCCCATGAGCCATGGCCGCTGAGCCTGCACGTCCGGAGCCTGTGCTCCGCAACGGGAGAGGCCACAACAGTGAGAGGCCTGTGTACCGCAAAAAACCCAAAAAACAGAAAACAAAACTATTATCTAGGTGCTTCAGAGAGGAGCTGAAGCGGAGGATGTGGGGGAGGCCTGTCCGGAAAAGGCTCCAGAGGGTCCTGCTCGGTTACAATTTGTTTACATGGATAGCATCACTTCCTAATTTTTCTTGTATCGACTCAGTTTTTATTCGTAGCCTGTGGAGGAGCAGCGAGTCCAGCCCAGGATACTGGACACCTCATCCCGGCCCATACTGCTTCAGCATGACCTCGTCTTAATGAACTGAATCTCCAAAGACGCTATTTCCAAATAAAGGCCCATTCAGCGGTGCTGGAGTTGAGAACGTCAACACACACGTTTAGGGGAACACAGTTCAAACCATGACAGTTACGAAGCTCAACAGGGGGTTTCGGGGACTTCTGAGGAGTTCTGGTTTGATCCTTCAGAGAACACAGTGCCTGAATCATAGATGATCCAGATGGCTCTTTCCCGTATCATCTGTAAGCAAACAGCAAGGCCGGTCGGCATCCTCACTCTCTCTTTGCTCCCTGTAACACCAACAGCGGCAAAACTGCAAAGCTGACGTTCTGCATGAACCCTTAGGGTTGCTGCTTTCTTTTCTTTTCTTTTCTTTCTTTTTTTTTTTTTTTTTTTTTTTTTTTTTTTTTTTTGCGGTACGCGGGCCTCTCACTGCTGTGGCCTCTTCCGTTGCGGAGCACAGGCTCCGGATGCGCAGGCTCAGCGGCCATGGCTCACGGGCCCAGCCGCTCCGCGGCATGTGGGATCTTCCCAGACCGGGGCACGAACAAGCGTCCCCTGCATCGGCAGGTGGACTCTCAACCACTGCGCCATCAGGGAAGCCTTATTCGTTTTTATAACTGCATTTTTACAATAACTGAAGGGATGCTCTTTTATTTTCTACCAAATTGAAACTAACACATTCCTCTGGTAGCCCATATTTTCTCCTAGGATGTGTAATTTACTATCTCTGGCCTCTGAAGGAGAGGGGGGATTGTTTTAATCTGTTCTCATATTTATGCCCCAATATTAGGCTCTTTTCCACGAGAAAGTAAAGAACACTCTGAAAAACAGGTTACCTTTTGATCAAGAAGGGGAAAACTTCCTTTTTGTTCTCTGGTGCATTCACTTAAATAGAACACTTTTGGAAAAACAGCGTTATGACTGTCCTTTAGGTTAAAGCTTCCTACAAAGTGTCCCAAATGGTTTGCACCATTTCGTTTCTTTGGTGGATATTGAAAGGAGTCAGATGCTAGGTGACAAAAAATTACTACCCAGGCTCAGGTAGGGGTGTGTGTGTGTGTGTGTCTTAGTATAAGAGTCTTGACCTATGGCAGGTGTATAGCTTTGCTTTTCATCTGTTATTCTAGATGCGAACTAAGTGGCTCCTGATACTGGGGGCAAATGGAGATCAGAAAGCGTTTATGATCACAGAGTAGTGATCCCGGTGAAAGATACACATCTGTATGATCTTTTAGGAACAGTCGCAAAGGACCTCAACTTCAAGCCTGATTGTGTACAAATGATACAGAAAGGAGAATGTGATGTTGAGGGCTAATGGGAAAGAAAGAGGTGGAAAGGGGGTGAGGAAGGGGAGAAGGGAGGGAAAGAGAAAGGGGTTTATTGAATTAAGTTATTTTAAAGGCCAAGTCAGCTAATGAATAGTGAGATATTGATTCTGCTGGAGAAGGTCTCTGCTCCTAGCAGGTTCTCAGTGTGGGTTCAGGTGCTGGAGAGAAGGCAAAGCTGGACAGATGTTTGCTCACCTGGATCCAGGGAAGACAGGGCAACATCAGCATGTGGCCTGCCCTGAAAAGCTGCCCTGCGCCTCTTTCAGGGTCCTGGGTGTCCCGAAGAGTCCCCAAGGGAGGGAGGTTTGCAGGTGCCACAGGCTGGGTGGCTCTTGTTTCATCTGAAAGCAGGACAGCGTCTGGTTTCCACTCCCATCTCTGTTGTGTGTGCCAGGGGAGAAAACGCCTGATCCTTTCTCTCCATCCCCATTCTTCTCTTGTTGAGCCACCTGACTGTGCTCCTTAGTAGCAAAGAGATAAAACTGCTCCTGGACAAGCCGACGGGCAGAAACGTGTCTCTGTAGGTCCTGAAATTCAGATAAACATCTAGACTTCTGAGTGCTTATTGAACAGAATTGCACGGCCGAAACTTCAGGGCATGATCCATCACTCCCCCTAACTTTATAAAACCGAGACAATTATCTTTCTGGTCCAAGCTTCACATAATGGTTGTACAATGATTTTTGTTACTGCATGGCACTGGGAGAGACATACTTTTCAGCAGATATTATTAAAAGGCTTTTAATCCATGAAAGCTTAACCAGCTCAAATGGCTTGAAAGCACCATTGCTCCCTTGTTGAGGATACATGAGGCATCTTTATCTAATAACCACCATTTGCTATAATAAAGATTTTGGATCAAAGCTGATGAATCAAAATGTGTTATTTAAAATCTGTTCCTGCCAATAGCTCTAGACATTCATAATCTTTTTTTATTGCCTTCTCCTCCTTTGAGAATGGAAGGAAAGGGTATTATATTACCTCTAAAGTCCCTCCGGCATCTGAATTGAATTCTCTCTTTTTTTTTTTTTTTGCTCCACCTATGAGGATATTTTAGCCTACTCCCACAGGAATAGTTTAGAGCTTCGAGGGAAACAGGAAATCTTGGGTCTCTGAGCTCCATTGTATGCTCAGAGGAAGCTGCTCCAGGGGAAACTGCCTTTTCACATAGTACATTTTTCATATCCGTTTGTCTCCAGAAAAAGGGTGTCGAGTAGTTTTGTACCCGTTTTCCTTTCTGGGAGGAGGACTTCCATCCACTTCTGGCTCACTGGCTTTACAGAAAGGGCTCACATACAACTCTGAAACAATGACCTGGTAGTAACAATGATAACAGCCAGTGCTTATTGGGTATCTGGGCTTGTCTGCAATTATTTTCAGGTATAATTTACACACCTAATAAAAGAATAGCTAATACTTATTAGGTCATGAGCCAGACATAGAGCAAAATCTGCACTTGCATTATCTCCTTCAGTTGTCTCCACAATGCTCAAGGATGGAGAATATTATTGTCTCAGAAACTGCCCATTTGGTTACCAGACATTGCCCTTGCCTCCTGGACATCTAATTCAATGATGTTCTCAGCATCCTTAGACTGAGTTCTGGCCAATGGAATGTGATGTTACCACTTGCTCAGTCCTTCACACTACCCCTTCCCTCATCTCTTGGCCAGATGAAGAGGATGGCCAAACAATATAAGCTGGAAGGAGCCTGGGTCCCTGAATGACTCCATGGAGCCACCATAAAAATATGAGTGTAGACACTTGTCTGCCTATTAATCCAGTGCATTAGTTAGCTCAGTCTGCCATAAAAAAACTACCACATGCCAGGTGGCTTCAGGAACAGAAATTCATCCTCTCACAGTCCTGGAAGCTGGAAGTCTAAGATCAAGGTGTCCGCAACATTGGTCTTTCTCCTTGTCTTGCAGATGGCCACCTTCTTGTTGTATCATGTGGTCTTTCTCCATGCAAGCACGTTTCTGATCTCCCTTCCTCTTCTTATAAGGACATCAGCCTTATCAGATTAGGGCCCCACCCTTATGACCTCATTTAACCTTTATTACCTCTTTCAAGACCCTATCTCCAAATTCAGTGATGTTGGGGTTTAGGGTCTCAATGTATGAATTTTGTGGAACACAATTCACCACCATAACAGGCAGTGTGGCCCAACCTTGGATTATGACTTTGCTGGATATTAACAGAATGTAGTCACACAGGAGAGAAAGCCGTCACCCAACATATCAGGAGTAGATCATGACTTTTCAGTTTGTCGTTGTCTAGTGTTCATAAAGACTGTGCTAAATTCTCAGTATTTGAGCCTTTGGTTTACATACATATATATATATATATATATAAAATCTACAGTATATATAAATATATAAACTACAGATATTTATTTAGTGGGATCCTGGTTGGGAGGGATGAGAAGAAAAACAGATGAGATGCCACAAAGCTTTGGATTGTCACACTGGACTCCTAGGATCCACTGACAATACCCAACGGCAAGCTTTACTAATAATTTCAAAGACATAAGTGATTCTGAGGCAGAAGTGAGGCAGGCAGTGGTCCAGCACCATCAGCCCAGCTCTCCAGGTCCTTTCTTGACTCATTTGGACTCATGATGGGTCAGATTTAGCAAAATGAGGTCTCCAAGTGATGCATTTTTGAGCTCCTCAAAGCATATGCTCAAAGGGGATTCAACGGGCTAGATTTATTGGGGGAGATGCCCGTGAGGTAGGGGAAGGCAAGGAGAGCCTTCAGTCCGTGAAGCAAGGCTGACACCTGTGAAAGGAGAGGGGGAAGGAAGGACTGAGCGGGCAGGGCAGCCCCGAGAAGGTCTTGGCCAGGTCATTAGGAAGTCTCCGAGCCAAAGATGACCATTGGAGAAACCCCGGGTCAGGCGGGAATGGCCCAGCATCATGCCGTGCTCCCCGCTTATGGGGGGCAGAGTCTGGGAGACGCATGGCCTGAGATGAAGCTACAGCGGAGTCATGGGTGTCCCAGCTGGAGTGTGCCACCCAGCTCAGCTCCCATGGAGCAGGCCCTTCTGCAGGAGACGTGAGTAGAGGGCATGTATGTGGTCATCAAACATGTGGTCACGATTGGTCCCCAAAGGTTGGTGTTTGGTTATGAAACACCTTTAGTTTTCAATAGGTACACAACGTATGGGTCATTTTTCAAGCAGTCATGTCTTATACATACTTGGATTCCAGATATATTTACCATATGCCCACTAGACAGACCAAGTATATCATGCTAACAAATAAGGCATCTCCTGCTAGCAAATACCATTGTAGTGTTTCCCAGAAGGTTTCCTGATAAGATCATCAGATTTAACACATATAAACACAAGATGCCCAGTTAAATGTTGATTTCAGATAAACAAGGAGGGACTTTCCTGGTGGTCCAGGGGTTAAGACTCTGCACTCCCAATGCAGGGGGCACGGGTTCAATCACTGGTTGGGAGTAAGATCCCGTAAGCTGCATGGCCAAAAAAAGAAAAAAAAAAGATAAACAAGGATTATATTTTTAGTATAAGTGTATCCCATGCAATATTGGGGACATTTTCATACTAAAAAATAATTTACCTGAAAAATCAAATTTAACTGGGCAGCCTGTATTTCATCTGGCAACAATGCCATCTCCTATTTATTAAGAAGTGAGAGTGTGTGGTCTTTCTTCCTTCCCAGGGCGCTCCCAGTAAAGGAAGAGAGTGGTTTGCAAGCCTGCTGCTAACCCTTTTCTTCCTAGCAGATATCTGGGAGGAGTTTGGGAAAGATGCTTTCTCTCTACACATTCACCATCTGTGTTCCTTTCACCCAGCCATTAACACACACAGACTGGGAAGTTTTTTTTTACCACAGATAAGTTAGGAAGAGTTTTCAGTGTGGGAAGGGCCTCTCTGGGAAGAAATACAATAGGAGACTGGGCAAGACATCCAGGGAAACTGTTGACATGGGACATAGTCTTTTCTTCAAGCGCTGAGCGATTGCAACCCCCTTGGGCTCCCTATTTTTTTTGAGCAAGACTTTTTCTTGTTTTCACAGTTTTCTTGTTCCTCCTCTCTGTGCAGAGTGACTTAAAGTTCAGAGCACATTGTAATGTGACATGAACAGAAAATACATGATCAGTTATGCATTAAGGCCTGTGTCCATCCATCAGAAGAGGCTAAATCAGTCAGAAAGGCCAAGTGCTGTTAACTGTGGGCCAGCATAGGCTAGGGTACTTGTGGTGACCCGGGACATAAATCCATTCTCAGTCTGACTTAAATAACTGAGAGAATTTATTGGTTCTCATAAACGAAAAAGAACAGCAGCAGGGTGGCCTTCAGGCAAGTCTTGATCGAGGTCTCATTTAATTTCTCTGTGAAACTCTCAGCTGAGTTTCTCTTAGCTTGATCCTCCTGGCACTGCCTACATCCTCACAGCTGCTGCAGTTCTGCAATACACTTCCTAAGGTGATAGAACAGAGCAAGGAAGAGGTGGAGGCTGGGTGTATACCCAGGGCATCTGAATCCAGAATCTGAGCTCATAACAAATAGGCTGAACCCAGGCTGGATATTATGTACATTACATTTAAACAGCCACTGCCCTCCACTCAGAGGATCAGTAAGTAGAATGTTAAAGAAAATCAAATGTATCAGCTTCCTATTTTGAGGATCTCTTTCTTATAATATTGATCTTAATTTCAGGGGTGATTTTGGCCAGTTCTTCAGCCTTTCAGTATTGGTTCAGGGAGTAGAAGGTTAAAGAAAATCAGATGTAGTATTTCTCTACCTTTAGAGGATCTCCTTCTTAGAGTGTTCATATTAACAGCACAAGTGATTTTTGGTCCGTTCTTCAACCTTTCAATAAATTTCTTTTGGTTACTGAAATGTGGTAAGAGATTAACATGGGGGTTGTAATGAGAACAACAGAATGAGAAATTTCATATACAGGGAAGGATTAATTATAAAGCTATTTTAACAATCTTTCCTGGAGCCTTTAGGAGAGAAACACTTGGGCTTGCAGTTGTAGGAAAAAATATATATTTGAGACTCATGCATATTTATATTAAAGCACATATAAGAGTAAACATCAGATCAGTTTTTCTCTTGTTGGCTTAATACATCAGAAAATAAATATCCCATAAAGAAGAAAGAAAGGGTTTCGTTAATAAGAAAAGGTTTAAATATGTGATTTTTTTTTTTTTTTTTTTTTTTTTTTTGCGGTACGCGGGCCTCTCACTGTTTTGGCCCCTCCCGTTGCGGAGCACAGGCTCCGGACGTGCAGGCTCAGTGGCCATGGCTCACGGGCTTAGTTGCTCTGCGGCATGTGGGATCTTCGCGGACCGGGGCACGAACCCGTGTCCCCTGCATCGGCAGGCGGACTCTCAACCACTGAGCCACCAGGGAAGCCCCTATGTGAATATTTTGATAGCCTAAAGGGCAGGTAGTAAAAAGAGTCTAATGCATTTTCCTGATAGATGGTTTACAAGGCTTTTATAAGAATTTTTGTTAGAATAAAAATTCAACACGAGCATATTACCTTCTGTGACCAGTTTGCCAAATAATTCCCACTATGTTCATATTATCATTCTTGTAAATATTCTTGTAAATATCATTCTCGTAAATAGAAGGTGTTTTGATTAAAAGTGAACACCAGCGGGGAGACTAGCAGTTCCAGACCCTCCTGATTTCCCCAGATGTCAAGACAGCACAAAATATTGTTAAAATACGTAAGTCCTTAATTTTAGGAGTTACTACAAAACTGTTCCACGAATAAAAAGTAATTCTGTTGAAAGAAAAAGGGTGATGTTATGAAAGAGAAACTGGAAAGGCACACACACAAGTTATGCAGGGAATGTCCACCTCATTGGGTAGAACACTTTTATTCTCATCTTTCCTCTCTCAGTGGGGAGCTTTATTTGCATAACAAGACTCCAATCAACCATCAATGTGGCACAAACCAAAGGCATTTCAACCCCTGTTTGCTGGTTGATGATCGCATTGGCATTATGTAGGGTCCCAAGCATGAAAATGATCAACGTGTAATTAATCACTATTCATCATGGGATGAAATAGAAACCAACGTGATTGAGATGTTTGTTCGCAGAAGCTGAACAGTCCTTTTCCATTTAATAAAAAAGTGATCATTTTGAGCCTAATAAAGGCCTAAGCAGGGGCTTTCCTGGTGGCGCAGTGGTTAAGAATCCGCCTGCCAATTCAGGGGACACGGGTTCGATCCCTGGTCCAGGAAGATCCCACATGCCGCGGAGCAACTAAGCCCGTGCACCACAACTACTGAGCCTGCGCTCTAGAGCCCGTGAGCCACAACTCCTGAAGCCCACATACCACAACTACTGAAGCCCACACGCCTAGAGCCCGTGTTCTGCAACAAGAGAAGCCACAGCAATGAGAAGCCCGTGCACCACAACGAAGAGTAGCCCCTGCTTACCCCAACTAGAGAAAAGCCCGCGCGCAGCAACGAAAACCCAACGCAGACAAAAATAAATGAATAAATAAATAAATAAATAAATTTATTAAAAAAAAAGGTGTAAGCACCCAAATTAAGCCTTTATTTTTCGATCTTTCAGCATTTTCAGCATGAGCATTCTCCGCTACAAAAAACCTAGCCTCAGAGGGAGAGGTTTAGAACTGACAGTCAACCATGAATCCAACTGGGGTTTCTTCAGCACATTTAGCTGAATGTCCGAGCTGGCAAAATAGATCTGATTTTGTTCACTAGGCTTTGTCATGAAGAATAAAACCCAGAATATGTTCACTTTTTCCTTCTTCGTACTAGGATCCTTTTACTCTGCATGGCCGTTCTTACCTAGATTAAAAGATAAATAAATAAAAACTAAGATTCCAGTGGACTCACTTTTTTTTTTTTTTTTTTTTTTCTTTTTGCGGTATGCGGGCCTCTCACTGTTGTGGCCTCTCCCGTTGCGGAGCACAGGCTCCGGATGCGCAGGCCCAGCGGCCATGGCTCACGGGCCCAGCCGCTCCGCGGCATATGGGATCCTCCCAGACCGGGGCACGAACCCGTATCCCCTGCATCGGCAGGCGGACTCTCAACCACTGCGCCACCAGGGAGGCCCTGGACTCACTTTTAAAAAAGTATTCATAGACTTTTCTCCTATTACAAAGTAAGCCACCAGGTTATTTAAATGATTTTAATCTCTCAGGGCTTTATCTTCTGTTTCTCCTGCACTCATTTCATGTATAGGGGAATGTTTGCTCTGTGAGACCTGTACCCAGATTCTGGTATATTCTGTATTTCCTAGACTCTTTTATACCTGTGGTGAGTAACTCATTCTAGGTATTTAATCATATTTCCTAAAGACACCTAAGTTTTTAACACGTGAAAGCAAGGTCAAGTCACAGTCATCTGTGATATCACTGGCTTCCTTGATTCCATATCTAGTCACTTAACTTTTCCTTTGAATTCAGCTCCTGACTCTCCCTGCATCTGTTTTTTTTTTTTTAATTTTAAAAACTTTTATATTGGAGTATAGTTGATCTATAATGTTGTGTTAGTTTCAGATGTACAGCAAAGTGATTCAGTTATACATATACATATATCCATTCTTTTTCAGATTCTTTTCCTGTTTAGCTTATTACAGAATATTGAGTCGAATTCCCTGTGTTATACTGTAGGTTCTTGTTTTTTATTTACTTTATATATAGTAGTGTGTATATGTTAATCCCAAACTCCTAATTTATCCCTTTCCCCTTTGGTAACCATATAAGTTTGTTTTCTATGTCTGAGTCTATGTCTATTTTGTAAATAAGTTCATTTGTATCATTTTTTTAGAATCCACATACAAGTGATATCATATGATATTTGTCTTGCTTTGTCTGACTTCACTTAGTATGATAATCTCTAGGTCCATCCATGCTGCTGCAAATGGCATTATTTCATTTTTTATGGCTGAGTAATATTCCATTGTATATGTGTACCACATCTTCTTTATCCATTCATCAGTCGATGGACATTTAGGTGGTTTCCATGTCCTGGCTATTGTGAATAGTGCTGCAATGAACACTGGGGTGCATATATCTTTTCGAATTATGGTTTTTCTCTAGATATATGCCCAGGAGTGGGATTGCTGGATCATATGGTAGTTCTAGTTTTTTTTTGCGGTACGCGGACATCTCACTGTTGTGGCCTCTCCCGTTGTGGAGCGCAGGCTCCAGACGCACAGGCTCAGCGGCCATGGCTCATGGGCCCAGCTGCTCTGCAGCGTGTGGGATCTTCCTGGACCAGGGCACGAACCTGTGTCCCCTGCATTGGCAGGTGGGCTCTCAACCACTGTGCCACCAGGGAAGCCCTGGTAGTTCTAGTTTTAGTTTTTTAAGGAACCCCCATACTGTTCTCCATAGTGGTTGCTTCTTTCCCTTTTAAGATGCAAGAATTATGTCCTGGAACTGGGCTGCTGTGACGGCCTCGTTACTGAACTTCTCACGTTCCTTTGCATCTGCCCCAATTCGTCTTTCATTTGCTACCCAATTAATTTCCCATCGTATGATAGGTAGATCCAGTTCCTGAAGTTTTGCATCATCCCATACTGAAACTCCATACCCATTAAACAGTAACTGCCCAGTTGGGGAGATCCACATTCCACAGAGATGGAGACTCATTACTCTAGCCCCCGGGAAAGACTCACCATCTACTGTGAATCGCAGATGTTGAGGTAAAAGCCCTTTGAATTATCTGGTCCTTGGAAGCAGCATACTGGTTCCCAAATGGTGCCCAGTGGTCGGTTTAAATGACCTGGCCTTGGGGAATTAGTACATTTGGGGGTACTTATCATTTATATTCTACTTGCCCAAGAGTCTTTTCACATTTCGCACAAATGCCCATGCTCTGGTGAGTAAGGAAGGAGAGGCCGTAGAAATCCCCCATCCACACTTGGGAGGACCAAGGTCAAGGGCTCACACTTCAGCATCCTTAGAATCACCTGCAGGGTTTGGAAACCACTGATCAGCAGTTCTCAAACTGCCTGACGGTCATTGGCCTGGGGAGGGGGGCTTTGAAAATTACTGACCTGTGAGTCCCACCCAAGACAATGTGGTTGAATTGGTCTGTGGCAAGACCTGGGAGAGGGAGAGAGGGAAGGATAGAGAGAGAGAGAGGGAGAGAGGGAGGGAGAGAGAGAGAGAGAGAGAGGGAGAGAGGGAGGGAGGAGGACATGGAAGCATTATATTTGATAACAAAAAATATATTTCCATTTTTGCAGTCAGCCAAAACTACTGCATTTGTTTAGTTTGGAGTGGAAATGTACTTAAACTTTTGTATATATTTTGATTAGATAATTATATGAATTTGGTTTTGGCTAGGTAACTATTTTTTTTTTTTTTTTTTTTTTTTTTTTCTTTTTGCGGTATGTGGGCCTCTCACTGTTGTGGCCTCTCCCGTTGCGGAGCACAGGCTCTGGATGCGCAGGCCCAGCGGCCATGGCTCACAGGCCCAGCCGCTCCGCGGCATATGGGATCCTCCCAGACCGGGGCACGAACCCGTATCCCCTGCATCGGCAGGCGGACTCTTAACCACTGCGCCACCAGGGAGGCCCTAGGTAACTATTTTTAAAGACATAATACGGAGGGTAGATTATTATGTTTCGTTCTCTGATCCCAAGTTTCCAATACTCACCAAGCCCCATCTCCATGAACAGTGCTGTCCTAGGACCCGTGACTGGAACCACATTGGCCCTTCATCCTCAAATTCACCTCAAAAGTTCAGAGTAAAATTATTTTTAATAGCTATTGCTGTTTGAAAAATTTTAATCGTATATTTCATAATGATGGTAGTGATTACTGAAAAGTATACTTGAGAGACCGCAGTGGTGTAATTACTTTACATCTTGTATCTCATATGGTCTCTCCAACCAGCCAGCGGACCTCTGTTTTATGCATGAGGAAATTGAAATTTCCTAAAAGATGACTTTTGCCTACTAAGTATCAGAGTCAGGAATGAAACTCAATTCTCTGACTCCAAAGCCATGCTGGTCACCATTGAAGGTGAATCCATTCAAATGGCCTTTCCATGGGATGGGGGTGAGTAGGGGGGTGCTTGCAGGACTAGTTTGCCTGGGGACCTCATTCCACAAGCGCCTCAGGTGAAGACCTTAAGCGTTGTCTACAAGGAAGGCTGTGACGACACAGGAGTCCCACCGGAGGATGGGAGAGAGGCGTCTGATGGTCACTAAACCATTTCAGGCTTCTGTCTCATTTGCCAAAAACAGATTGGCAGTGGCTGTAAATTAACATTTTTATAAATGCCATAATTATCTTGTGACTAGTACCATTATGTCACAATGTTTTTTGCCTGTGTTGACAGTATTTATTTAGAAAGTGTCAACATTTACAGTACTCCACAGTTTCTGTCAACTTGTGTTGGCATCTCTCTTTAAAAAAAAATGAAAGGAATCATTGGGCTTTTTTGGCCTTTACGGGGCACCCTGATCTTGCAAGTGAGTTGCTGCTGGTATGAAAAAAACTGTGTAAATGATAAGGGATGTCAAGGAGAGGGGAAACTTCCACCAGGCAGAGTGATTATGGTCATGGTCAATGTTAGTTCATCCAATGATAATTTTGTTTTTGTAATCAAACAAAAACACATAAACCCAGGAGAGTTAACAAAGGGATCCCTAAAATCCTAAAGCACCTCATCCTCTCTTGAAGACATGTTTTCTTCCATCCTGAGGCAACATCGCCCTCAGGTGAGTTTTATGTTTTTAT
This sequence comes from Mesoplodon densirostris, assembly GCF_025265405.1. Taxonomy (NCBI): domain Eukaryota; kingdom Metazoa; phylum Chordata; class Mammalia; order Artiodactyla; family Ziphiidae; genus Mesoplodon; species Mesoplodon densirostris. Next base: position 4,875,803 of record NC_082675.1, on the reverse strand, counting down.
TTATTTTTTATTTATTATTTAATTTTTTGGCTGCATTGGGTCTTCATTGCTGCTTTCGGGCTTTCTCTAGCTGTGGTGAGCCGGGGCTACTCTTCCTTGTGGTGCACGGGCTTCTTCTTGCAGTGGCTTCTCTTGTTGCAGAGCGTGAGCTCTAGGTGCACGGGCTTCAGTAGTTGTGGCATGTGGGCTCAGTAGTTGTGGTTCACGGGCTCTAGAGCGCAGGCTCAGTAGTTGTGGCGCATGGGCTTAGTTGTTCCGCAGCATGTGGGATCTTCCCAGACCAGGGCTCAACCTGTGTCTCCTGATTTGGCAGGCGGATTCCTAACCACTGTGCCACCAGGGAAATCCCTGGTTATCTATTTTAGATATAGTCGTGTGTATCTGTTAATCCCAACCTCCTAATTTATCCCTCCCCTCCCCCTGTTTCCCCTTTGGTAACCATAAGTTTGTCTTCTATGTCAGTGGGTCTATTTCTGTTTTGTAAATAAGTTCCTTTGTATCATTTTTTCAGAAGTGTTGTCTCTTAAGAGAGGACTTCAAATTGAGGAGAGACCAGCCAAACAGCCAGGAAACACAACACCCCTGGAACAGCCCTAGAGGCGAGTGAAGGCCTCACACATTCTGAGATCTATATGGTTGCCCATGGTCAGTGGAGAGGAAGGGGATGGGGTTGGATGCTTGGGCAGGTCGGTGTGGGGTGAGGGCTCCTGATATCAGGCAGAAACCAAATGAGGACAAACTTTGTTACCCCAGCATGGGTTTGGGGCTTTAGCGTGAAGGCAGTGATGAACTGCTAGAAAGTTTTCAGCAGGTGGTGGCCTAATTAGATTGCATTTCAGGAAGAGTTTCCCCTGCCTGCTTCCGTCCCTAGGCTCACATTAGAGTCTGTATCAAATAACTTAATCTTTAATTACACATTCCATAAACAAACAAACACCAAGCTCCATTGAAAGGGAATATTATCTTACATAGCACTAAAAACCAAACCTGCATATGATAAAACACTATGGATGGGAAGATGGATCTGAAATTAAGTGATACAAAACTGAAAAATATGTCATGTAAGAACGTATGAAATACCCAGAGTCACTTAAGGCTTTGATGTCTTCCCAGTTTCTTTCTCCAGCGAGTTTGGGGGTTCTGTGAGTTCAGACCAGGCTTTATACTTCTATAAACATGGCTTTATAGAAGTATATACTACATGACTTACTGACCTGTTTTTCAATCAGTTATGCAGTAGGTGTTAAATGCATGCATACAAACGAACTGAACTAGAAAATATCAGCTCATTTGAAGGGAAGACCAAAAGTTACAGTGTGTATGAGACGTTTTCATCTTTTAAGAAATTGGCCATTTGGGAGAAAAACTACAAAGAAAATTTGTAAAAATTCACTGCATGAAAAATATCAAAGCCCTGTATGACATAATTTAAAGAATCATGCATTTCAACCAGACTTGTGACAAATCAAAACAAAACAAAAACAAAACAGTCCCATCTGCCCATTTCCCACTCATCACCCCCACCCCTTATTTTTGGCCACATCATGTGGCATGTGGGATCTTCCCCGACCAGGGATCTGCAGTAGAAGTGTGGAGTCTCAACCACTGGACCTCCAGGGAAGTCCCTGCCCATTTTCCCTTGCTGGAGGCAACCACTCTATTTTGATAAATTTGGGGCATTTATCTCTATAGTTCTAAGTAGTATGTTTTATTGAAATGTTCCTTTTTGTTCTGGTTCTTATTGACTTTATTAAAAGAAAATTCAGAGAACTTTATTTGTGAATATCAGGATTTACACCTGAAATGGGGTTAATGATCTCCACCTTGCACACACTAAAGGAAATTTGTGGGAATCACATCAGTTAATGGAGGTGAAAATGACTTCATATATTACATGTTACACAAATGGAAAAAAGCCTATTATTACTTGACTGCATACTAGAATATTGAAAACTAGACTTATCTCTAGGTCCTAGGAGAATACTTAGCAAATGATAGGATTTCAGTAAATATGTGTGGCATGAATATACATGAATATACATACAGTGTCCAAAACAAAACAGTCATGTAAAAACAGAAATTTTCATGGTGGGTGTGTATCTGAATGTGCTATTGAAGATAATTCTGGTTGCTATGACAAAGAAACCTAACACTATGATGGATACATGTAGTACCTTGATTGTGGTGATGGTATTTTGGGTGTATGCATGTGCCCACACTCATCAAAATGCATACATTAAATATGTGCATTTTTTTGGTATATCAGTTATACCTCAATAAAGCTTTAAAAATCACCCTGAAAAAAATAAACCAAAAAATATAAAATGGCTCAAACTCAGTAGAAGTTTATTTCTCACAGCTAGAGCCCTCCATGTGGTTTTTCTGAATCGTTGACTAGAACCCTTCAAAGCAGTAATCTGTTTCATATGTGGCTCTGGCAACATCAGCACAAAGCTTCTAAAATGGACGTGAGGGACTCCCCGGTGGTCCAGGGGTTAGGACTCGGTACTTTCACTGCCGGGGCCCTGGTTCAATCCCTGGTCGGGCAACTAAGATCTTGCAAGCCACGTGGTGTGGCCAAAAAATAAAAAAATAAAAAAATAAAATGGATGTGATATCCCATGACATGATGGAAAAAAGGAAAAAATAAGCAGAGAAGGCACATCTGCATCTTTAAGACACTTAATATCTGCTTATATTGCCTAGTCAAGGTCTGGTCACATGACTCCATCTAGATGACAGGGAATGGGATGCTGGGAAATGTAGTTGTGGGATGAGCGACTGCTTCCAGCAAGAGCACCAGGAAGGCACATTTGATGAACAGTTAGCCATGCCGTCACTGTCTGTGTCTTCGCCAACCCAGGTATTCTGGTTCAGAGCCAACGCTCTGTTTGACCTTTTGATGCCTGTGTTAAATTTGTGTGTGTGTGTGTGTGTGTGTGTGTGTGTAAAATGAAAAAACGATTCTTACTTTGTTTCAAAATATAAAGACATGCAGTATTTTCCACATTGTGGTACAGAATTTCTTGCTTCCTCTTTTCCTTTACTGAGATCTTCCCAATTCATATCCATGGACTGGTTGGGTGTTCTTGATGGGCAAGGATTCTACATATTCTTCAGACTGTCCAGTCAAACTCTGGGCACGGAATTGGTACTCAGTAGCTATACTAGTAAATCAAAAATATTTAAAAATATGTGGGTATCCTGACGAGACTTCTTTCTTTGTAAGCAGAAAGAAACCCACTTGGGTTAACTTAAGCCAAAGGTGATTTAATGGACAGAGATTAGGGGATTCCTGGAACTAGTGGGAACCTTGATATTGGCTCAGGAATGGCAGCTCAAGGCAGCCCAGGGAGACTGGGCGTGGGGACTTCATTAGTGCTTCCTTGGCACAAAGGGACTAGAAAACAAGCCACTTTTGGGGTGAAATGGAACACAAGCTATATTCAATTTTTTGTACCACTGTTCAAGGTGGAGAGAGGGGTGTAACTGGTCTAGCCTGGCTCACAGTGACCAGCTGAACAGAATGCATCTGATGCTGAAAAAGAATTCTGATGCAAATAAATATGGGATTGTTAAGAAAGAGCAACTGGTTCTGGGGGAGTCACATGGAAAAATGCATACATAAGGAATGCCCAGCACATTCAGGATAATTCTTTTTCATTTTCAACTCAAAGCACCTAGTCCTCTGGGGGTAAGTATTATTTGCATTACAACACTCCAATCCCTCACCATTGAAGGGAAAGTCAAAGGAGTTTTGACCTCCCTTTGCTAGTTGATTTTTAATATTAGCATTACTTGAGGTTGGGTAAACACATTATACATCTCCTTCTTAGTCCAAAGCTCAGAGACAGTTAACTTGTCATTACTATTGATTTGTCATAAATTGCTTCTCATCGTGGGTATAAGTAGGTACCATACAGATTAAGTCACTTGTTAGCAGAAGCTGAGATTAAGTTTCATCCACTTACGAGTTCATCACAGAAATAAAACTCAGTTACAGAAAACTCTCTCTTTCTCTCTCTCTGTGTACACACAGACACACACAGACACACACACTTAGGGCAATACATTTTTATGTATATAGGGAAGCTAAATGGAAGAAATGATGTAGCATGTTCATAAAAATTCAATTCACATGTATAAAGAGAGAAAGGAGGTAATTTTGATGGTCTTGCCCCTGCAACGTCTTAAAAAACAAACAAACAAACAAAAAACAGTTCAACACAAAAGAAAGAGGGGGCAGCCATCTTCATTCAGCCTCTGTTAATGCAAGCAGAGTCAGCCACAAGATGCATGAAATACTCCACGACCAAAGTGGGATCGTAATTGAATGCTTCCGTCAATGGAGGGCAAATTCATCTGTGAAATCTCTCATGGTCTTAGCTCCAGCTGAAATGCCCGTATTGAAGGCAAAAGGCAATAAAGAGAACATCTCGCCCTTTCCCTGACCAGCTGAAAGGTCTGATTCATGAGTGCGTGGGACCAGCCTTAGTGGGTTCCTTAACTGCAGTCTAGGCACATCACACGTCACTCCCATGTGACATCTAAGGGCAGCAGAAGTGCTTAGGGGAAGGACTAGTGTTACCAAACACAAGTCCATGTGCCTGACGCATCGTGAGCCCAAACAAACTGAAATGTCAGTTTGGAGCAGAGAAAGGTTTATTGCAGGGCCAAACAAGGAGAACGGGTGCTTTTTAAACCATGGAACTCTGATTGGGACTTGAACCAATGCATCGAGACTCGAACCCAGCCAAAACTCAGACTGGGACTTGAACCTATGGTCTTTTAACTGAGATCACACACCTGGTCTCAGGACTTAATGAAGTTCCGGTCTTGATGTCTCATCGCAGAAAGAATCCAGTGAGAGACAAAGTGTTAGGTAAGAAGTGGTTTTATTTAGAGACAAATACACTCACAGACAGAGTGCAGGCCATCTCAGAAGGCGAAAGTGGCGCCAGGGTATGGGGTTGTCAGTTTTTAGAGCAGTGGGTAATTTCATAGGCTAATGAGTGGGAGGAGTATTCCAGCTATTTTGGGGAAGGGGTGGGGATTTCCAGGAACTGGGCCACTGCCCACTTTTTTACCTTTAAGGTCATCTTGGAATCAAGCTCTAGTGGAAGTTGACTCGTCTGCCATCTTGGACCCATTTGGTTCTAATAAGTTTACGTTGTGTCTGAGGGCTATGTCATTCTTCTTAAGGTTGTGCCCTACCCCCTTCCCTCCTGTTTGAGTTTGTGCTCAAAAACCCTGAACTCCCCAATGGTTTGGGGAGAGTTTTTATAGGCAAAATTTGGGGTGAGGGATGCAGGGTGTGTGACTTTCTTCTGATTGGTTGGTGGTGAGGTAACAGGCGGTGCTCCAGGAAACTTGTGCTCAGCCTGAAGTTACCATCCTCCACCTGGGTGGGGGTCTTAGTTCCTACAGAAGAACTCAAAGACATTGTTCTCTGTATCCCTTGAGGGGGAACCAGGACCCTGCCCCAAGGCCGCACTATTGTCTCCTGACTGCTCCTCCTTTGTCTCTGCATCCCCTCCCTCCCCTGATTAGCAACTGTTTGAATCTGCACTTTGGTACTCAGGGAAGGTATAGGAGGCTGAAGCCTACAAGTAAGAAATGGGGGACTTGGAAAGGCTTTGTGCCCAGGAGGGTCCCACAGGGTCCTGCTTGGTTTCAGCCTCAGACCCTACCTCCTTCTCCTTAGTCCAGAATATATACACATATGTGAAATAAAATTTATATTTTATGGCAAGACAAGAAAAATTTAAACATGAAAAATTCTTTTCTGCCTTTTGCCCTCTCCTCTCCCCTGCACTGTGCATTGTGTATCTGCATTAGGCATCAACCAAACCTCCCCCATCAGATAAATACCCGCTCAACCATAAAGAGCAACATTTTCCTAGCGTCAACAAGACAACTCCTTAAAAGATGACATTCCTTCCTGATCTTGTAAGGGGTCACATGACCCACCACAATGAGATTAGATCTGGATTATGTAAACTGTCAATATACGTCATTTGCTGTACAGCCCTCTGTCTCAAAAAAGCTTATATAAACTATGTCTTGACTTTTAATGCGCGGAACAGTTCTCAGAGCTTTCTGAGATGCTCTTCCCGGGTTGTAACCCTCAAATTTGGCTCGAATAAAACTTTCCAATTTTTTCTTAGATTGAATGATTAATTTTTCATTGACACATACCTCACCTTGCCTGGTTGTCTTTGGAGTTCCTCATAATTATGGGGATTCCCCGTGCACATGTTAATGCCTTTGATTTTCTCCTGTTAATCTGCCTTATGTTGTTTTAATTGCCAGCCAAAAGAACTGAGTGGGAAAAGAGGGAAAATTTCTTTCCCCCATACACTCAAGCTTGAGCTGATTACATCCACGATGCACCCTTGGCTTCTGTGCATGGGGTGGAGTGAAAGGTCTTTAGGCTGAGTCTAAAGAACTTTTGTTTCAACCAAATGGTTAGTACTTGCATTTGCTGGTATTCACTATCTAAGAAATGATGGCGCCCTTGTAGGCCATCATGTCCTTGCAGAAGACACCACACCTAGAGAAGGCACCAGGAGAGAGGAGGAGCCTGGCATTCCTTGGTACGACAGCCTGGCCCCTTATCTTTGTCTTCTCTGTAACTCTTGGAGGTGGCAAAAGCCAAAGACAACCTTGTGAGTAGCTTTGCTTTCAATATTGATTTGCCTTCCTGGGAATGACATCAGTGGGTACAGCTGACATTAACAAAAGAACAAGACTGAAATATGCATCACTATTATTAACTGAATCCACTTACTGTGCAAGTGTGCTTTTGGTTGATTTGGCTTGATATAATTAGGGTTTCTCAACCCTGGCTACACAGTGGTGTGAATAATCTCAGGAGCTTTTGAAAATAATCATGCCTGGGACTCAGCCCCAAAGACTCTGATTCAATTGTTGTGAGATGAGACCCAGTTGATGGATGACATTATTAAACAACTTCTAGGGCGATTATAATGTGCAGACAGAGCTGAGAATCACTGACCAACTTCTGTGATCTCTGCCAGGATGATTTATCATTTGGATTGGAATGTATGTCAGGGCAGCTCCATGTCCTGACAGGCTACGGAGGATTTCTCCCACATTAAAGTGTGACAGTGACAGAAAACTTGAGATACACTCTGCTGTGACCATTTGTTATGAACATCAGCATGCATGTGTCACCTGTGTTATGACTAGTGGCAGAAAATCCTTCAGAGCCAGGATCTGGGGGGGATGTGTTTCTAATGATAAAATAAATGTTCTAATGTCAAAGTCTTGCCATGGCTCAGGAGAGTAAATTATAGCTCTGGGTAAAGTTTAACAAAATAAGCCATAAATTTGGGTTGGGCGTCAGTTTCCCAGTTTGCTAGACTGGAGTTGTTTTGTGGGACCATAGGGCAATGATCAATTCTTGTTAATTAGGATTCTCCCTGTCTTAGAACTTCTCTTACCTGTTATGACCAAAATGGACAGAAAAAGGAAGCTCACAACAATGAAGTTGTCATGATTTTTAAGAAAAATTATGGTGATTTAAAAATACCTATCAGATGTGCCCTTCAGGTTTTTTGTTTAGTTTAGTTTTGTTTTGTTTTTGCAGCTTTATTGTGATGTAATTGACATACCGTAAAATTCATTCCTTTAAAGTTTACAATTGAGTTTTTTTGGTACATTCACAAAATTGTATAACCATTACCACTATCTAATTCCAGAATATTTTCATCACCTCCATCACCCCCAAACACTGGCCCTGGCGACTACTAATCGGTTTTGGTGATTTTGCCATTATGGATATTTCATATAAATGGATTCATATGATATAATGATACAATGATAAATGGAATTATATGATAGTCTTTTGTGTCTGGCTCCTTTCACTTAGTGTATTGTTTTCAAGATTCTTCATTTCCTAGCATGAATCAGTACTTCATTCCTTTTTATGGTCGAATAATATTCCATTGGATGGATAGGCCATACTTTTTTAACAATACATCAATTAATGAACATTTTGTTTCAATTCTTGTCTATTATGAATAATGATGATTGGACATTTGTGTACATGTTTTTGTGTAGCCATATGTTTTCGATTTTGTTGGGTATTATTTAGGAGTGGAATTTCTGGGTCATATAGTAACTTTGTGTTCAACTTTTTGAAGAATTGCCAAAATGTTTTCCAAAGCAGTTGCACAATTTTACATTCCCACCAGCAATGTGTGAGGGTTTCAGTTTTTCCATTTCTTTGCCAATACATGTTATTGTCCAACTTTTAGATTCTAGCCGTCCTAGTGGGTTTAAAATGATATCTCATAGTAGTTTTGATTTTTCACTTCCCTAATGACTAATGATGTTGAGCAAACTTTGTGTGATTATCCACCATTTGAATATCTTTTATATAGAACGTTTAATTCAAATTCTTTGCCCATTTTTAAAATTAAGTTGTCTTTTGATGTTGAATTGTATGGGATATTTATATCTTCTGGATACAAGTTCCTTGTCAGTTCTATGAATTTCAAATATTTTCTTCCATTGAGGTTTGCCTTGTCACTTTCTTGATGGTGTCTTTTGGTGAACAGAAGTTTTAATTTTGATGAAGTCCAATATCTACTTTTTCTTTTGTCACCTATGCTTTTGGTGTCATAGCTAAGAAACCATAACCTAATCCAAAGTCATGAAGATTTACTTCCATGTTTTCTTTTAAGAGCTTTACAGATTCAGAAATTACTTTTTGGTCTATAGTCCAAATTTGAGTAAATTTTTGTATACGATGTAAAGAAGAGGTCTAATTTTATATGCAGGATGGGGTGCCAATCCTGCCATTTTCCACAATGTTTAAAGAGAAATCTGAATTTTTAAATATGAAATCTCGGGACTTCCCTGGTGGTGCAGTGGTTAAGAATCCGCCTGCCAATGCAGGGGACGTGGGTTCGAGCCCTAGTCCAGGAGGAGCCCACATGCCGCGGAGCAACTAAGCCCGTGCGCCACAACTACTGAGTCTGCGCTCTAGAGCCTGTGAGCCACAACTACTGAGCCCACGTGCCACAACTACTGAGCCTGCGCACCTAGAGCCTGTGCTCTGCAACAAGAGAAGCCACAGCAATGAGAAACCTGTGCACTGCAACGAAGAGTAGCCCCTGCTCGCCGCAACTACAGAAAGCCACACACAGCAACGAAGACTGAACACAGCCAAAAATAAATAAATAAATTTATTTTAAAAAATATGAAACATCATGTATTTGAAATTTTGGTAACTAATTTTGTTTTAAACATTACAAGATCAAAAAATCAAAAATATCTGTGGGTCTGATTTGGTCAACAAACCACTTTCAACCTCTTACTTTAGCTTACTGCACCTCATTTTCTTCAACTATAAAATGAAAATAAGAATGCTTGACTTGAAGAGTAGTAGGGATTTGAAAATCCCATAATATTAAATCATGGCTCTTAGAATATCATGAATTTTTGATAAATGTCAGCTCCTCCAGGTATCCCCAATAATTTATTGACCTACTAATTCTCTCTTGGTTCCTTCCCCAGATAAATCTGTGTATAACAGGCAGAATTATATGATCACGCAACTCAAATTGATCATCCAAAGAGCAATCACCGTTTTGTGTTCTAACTAAGTGGCACCTGAAATTCCAGAAAAAGCAATTTGTAAACCTAGAGGGGAATTCATAAATCAGGTCAAGCCTTTGACTTATCGATACTTTCTAAGCCATTGACTCTCTTTGAGCAGCTGTTGTATTTTGGTACATACCCCATTCTCAGTGCATTTGGTTGAATTCCTCTTTCTTTCTCTTTGTCTCCGTGTCTTCTGTCTTCTTGTTCCCCTTTTATTTGGGGAATGAAGGTATTAGGAAAGTATTTCATTTGCCCATTTTTCTTTCTAGACCCTGCACAAGAATTAAGTTCCACGAAGGCAGGGTTTCCATCCACTTTGCTCACTGCTACAGTCCTGCCAGTCTGTCAGCTAATAGATGCTCAAGAAATCATAGTTAAATGATTTTAAATGCATAGTTAAATGCATATATAAACTTGCAATGTGGAGGGTTCCTTCTGTTCTTTGTCTGGAAGGGGATGCAGGGGTAAAATGAATAAGTGGTGAGGCCATCTGTGCTCACCATCCATCCAGGTCCTCCCCCCAGCAAGCGGGGAATGGCAGGTGATGGAGGCTGTGCCCGGGCATCAGGGCGTCGCCAAGGACCCTGCCACGTGCTCCCCTCCGCCCCTGGGTGCAGTGCTCATGGCTTGTTAAACAGCTCCCCTGATGAATGTCATTTAAAAAGCTTCTTTGCTGCTTCATTTGAATAGAGATTCGCATGTATCCCTCCGTACAGTGAATTTTGTGTCATGGGTGGGGTGAGGAAGAGAGTGGCCCCATCAGTGAGTTCCTTCCATCTGTTTATCATCCATCTCTGGGCCAGGGAGCAGCATCCGTGTCACCTGCGGAAGCAGACGCTCCACTGCCCCGGTGTCTGGAGAAAAGACGACGCCAAGATGAAAGTCCTGGAGCCTCTTTCATCTCCCCGCACTAGCTGCTTAATCAGCATCGTGGCCTCGCTGCCAAGATTGATGAGATGCTTAGAAGCGTCCCAGCTCCTGCGCTCTAGGTGCCGTCTGCACTGGCAGCTGCCACCTCGTCCTACCTGTGGCCCACGCGCGTCTTCCCGGAACGGCCAAAAACAAACTTTGTCCGCCCGTTTGATTTTCTTCTCAAAGTCGATCAGCAATGTCAGTCAAGTCTGTGCGCTCAGTTAGGAGCTTAAAGGCGTCTGAAAACCAGACTGCTTTCCTGGAGGTGGAATGTCTCTGTTCATCCATTGGATAAATAACCCCAGTCACTGTGCCCAGAGAGGATGAGGGGCTCCCAGATGAAGGTGGGTGAGTGAGCTGGGGTCCGGTCATGCAGAGTCTCAATGACCACTCTTGGGATTCTTTACATAAACACTATATATATATATATATATATATATATATATATATATATATATATATATATATATGTATGTATGTATGTATGTATTTTTTTGTTTTGTTTTTATCAGTTCTTTAGGTAACAAGTTTGTTATTTTCACTACATTATCTGAAATCCCACACTATCCTATGGGGAAGTGGTATTAGTCCAGGGTTGGGTTAGCATGGACAGTTTGAACAATAAATCATTTTGCATTGTTAAGTCCCTATCTTACTCTCCCATTGCATTTAGGATAAAAATTTCTCATTAGTTTTTATTGGCATATAGTTGCTTTACAATGTGGCGATAGTTTCTGCTGTACAGCTATGCATATACATATAGCCCCTCTTTTTTGGATTTCCCTCCCATTTAGGTCACCACAGAGCACTGAGTAGAGTTCCCTGTGCTATAGAGTGTGTTCTCGTTAGTTATCTATTTTATACATAGTATTAATAGTGTATATGAGTCAATCCCAATCTCCCAATTCATCCCACCCACCCCCCTTTCCCCCTTGGTATCCACCATACGTTTGTTCTCTACACCTGTGTCTCCATTTCTGCTTTGCAGATAAGATCATCTATACCATTTTTCTAGATTCCACATATATGCGTTAATATACAATATTTGTTTTTCTCTTTCTGACTTACTTCACTCTGTATGACCGTCTCTAGGTCCATCCACGTCTCTGCAAATGACCCAGTTTTTTTCCCTTTTGTGGCTGAGTAATATTCCAGTGTATGTATGTACCACATCTTCTTTATCCATTCCTCTGCTGATGGACATTTAGGTTGCTTCCATGTCTTGGCTAATGCAGTAGTGCTGCAATGAACATTGGGGTGCATGTGTCTTTTTGAATTACGGTTTTCTCTGGGTATATGCCCAGTACTGGGATTGCTGGGTCATATGGTAGTTCTATTTTTAGTTTTTTAAGCAACTGTTCTCCATAGTGGCTGTATCAATTTACATTCCCACCAACAGTGCAAGAGGGTTCCCTTTTTACCACACCCTCTCCAGCATCTGTTGTTTGTAGATTTTTTGACAATGGCCATTCTGACTGGTGTGAGGTGATAGCTCATTGTAGTTTTGATTTGAATTTCTCTAATAATTAGTGATGTTGAACATCTTTTCATGTGTTTGTTGGCAATCTGTATATCTTCTTTGGAGAAATGTCTGTTTAGGTCTTCTGCCCATTTTTGGATTGGGTAGCTTGGTTTTTTTTGATATTGAGCTGCACGAGCTGTTTGTATATTTTGGAGATTAATCCTTTGTCAGTTGCTTCATTTGAAAATATTTTCTCCCATTCTGAGGGTTTTCTTTTCATCTTGTTTATGGTTTCCTTTGCTGTGCAAAAGCTTTTAAATTTCATTAGGTCCCATTTGTTTATTAGGATACAATTTTTATACGAAGAATTGCATAAAGAATGTGTCCAAAAGGTACAAACTTCCAGTTATAAGAGAAATAATTTCAGGGGATGTAATGTGCAGTGTGGTGACTATAGTTATATTGTATATTTGAAAGCCGCTAAGAGAGGAGACCTTAAAAGTTCTCATCACAAGAAAAAAATTGTAACTATGTGAGATGCTGGATGTTAATTAAACTCATTGTGGTAATCATTTCACAATTTATACAAATATCAAACCATCACGTTGTACACCTAAAATCAATACAACGTTATTTGTCAATTAAAAAAAATAACTCAGCGGATGTTGTTGAAGGCTTTTGAGTGGAAAGGTGGTGTGGTTTGATTTATTATTTAAAACAGTTGCTCTGGCAGAGACATGAGAGGGATTGGGAAGGCAACTAGGGGCTCTTTAACTGCCCACACGGGAGGAGATGGTGTGTGGACAAGGTTGGTGCTGAAAGAAGTGGTGAGATGTGGACAGATCTGCCGGTTGGGAACCTGCAGGCTACTTGAGTAGCTGTGGTTTGGTCCCCACTGCTGTACATGGGTTGGACGATCATCTGGGTGATACAGGTGGTAGATCTTTCTGGGTTGAATCTCCTTGGGGAGTCCTCAGGAACCACGTGGCTTCCAGGAGATTAACCCCAGATATTCCCAGCTTAGCTGAGCAGGTGGGCATGCCTGGGAAACTGGCTTCCGCTGATGAAAACTGGAGGGTGAGCCCACTGAACAGAGCCTACCCATTCTCAAGTGTTGATAACTAGAAAATAATAAGGATAACCGGCTGCCTTGGGGTACACAAAGGAGACAGTGTTTCCTAAAGCATGGTACCTCCACAATCTGTCTTTCTAAAAGCAAACTCTTTAAAAATATTTGATGATAGTAATAGCCAGCATTTATAGATGGCCTCCTCTGTACCAGGCACAGTGCTTTAGTGTTCAGGGTGGAAAAAAGTGGTTACTGGATAATGCAACATCCACTGTCTAACTCCCTTCTCCTTGATCACCTTTGAGTTGCAGTGGCCAAATTCTAGCCAATGAGGTACAAGGAGAACTCTTCCGTAGGATTTTGTAAAAAGCATTTGTTTTGCTAATAACCACTGCCTCCCTTCTGTCTTTCTTCTCCTTCCTGCTGTAGACACAGCTGTGATGTGTAGAACTACAGCAGCCATCTTGTGATTATGGGTCAAAGGACCAAAAATATCAAAACTTTTGGTCCAGACATCACTAAGACCCTGAGCTAAAGTCATCTGTTTCTAGACATCTTGTCATATAAGGAAGATAAACCTGTTAATTATTTAAGTCACTGTGGTCAGGTTTTACTACCTGTAACCAAAAGCATTTCTTACTGATATACAAATGCTGTATCATTTTATCTTTAAATAGTGTCCCTTGTTACAGAGGACAATATTAATGTTATTTATGGTGGTTCAGCTAATAAGTAGTAGAACCACGTTCTGTGCCCAGATGAGACTAACCATTTCTATTTTGTCTTGTGGCTTCTCTGAAAAATATTAGCCTCAGAGAATAAGTTCTTAATATACCATGTTGTGGATTGTTTAGAAAACTACTCTAAAATAAAATAGAAATTACCTTCCCAGAGATAACAGATATAATTTTTTTGGAAAGGGCATCATTTTCTTGTGTATTTTTCCTGTTATTTAAAATCACCTACATGCACTCAACCCTCATGCCCTGCCTTCCTATGTATTTTTATAACACTTACCACTTTCCAATATCCTTTATAATTTGCCTACTTATTGTTTATCACCTGTTTTGCTGAAAGACCTGTTTTCAGCTTCAGGGTCAGAGAATTCACCAGCAAAATAACCACTCCACACTTTAATAAGCAAGAAATAAGGAAAGTTATTATATTAGTAGTAAGTTTAGTATAAGGACAAGTAATATATATGTATATATATGGAGAGAGAGAGAGAGAGAGAGACAGAGAGACAGAGAGACAGAGAGAGAGAGAGAGAGAGAGAGAAATGTACATACATCACCAAATTGGGAAAAACAAGCAACATCAGTAACCCAGGAGAATTTGCATCACCAAGTTGGGAGAACAAGCAATATATAGAGAGATAAAAGCGCATACATTACCAGTTGGGGAAACACCACAACCAGATCCAAGCAATGCTGGGAAATCCCTGGAACAGCATTCTGGAGTCACAGTTGGGAAGGGTCCCAGGTGGTGTGTCCACGCCTCGCGTGAGACTTCACAGTACTGCTCAAAGGAGTCCTGCTTTTAACACCACGCCGCAAGCAGGTAATCATCAGGTTACGTGCAAATATGCAGCTCCGGCTATTATCATAAATGCTTTTATACTTTAGTCATAAATTTCAGAGTGTTCACTGATCCCTGGGAACAGGCCAGATTCCCAAGGTCCAGGAAGCTTCATGACTTACTCCCTTCTTTATCTGTTGGTTCTCAAGACTTATTTCACCGTTTCTGCTGACTGGCACATGGTCCAGCAGTTTGGCATGTAGCTTCTTTCAGGTTTTTATTTAGTCAAAGGCCTATTGTTGCCTCTGAAGCCTGAACAAGACTATTAATTTCCCCAACAGCCCACCCCCACCCAGAATATAAACATCACAAGACAGAGATCTTTGTCTGTTTTTTTAACTAGCAAATTCACATGAATGCATGAGATGCCTGTGTGTTCCCACAGCTACATACATATTTCATAAAAATTGTTCCATTTGTTTTCTTGAAATAACTGGCTCCCTGAATAAATGAAATGTAATTAATACATGCATAGATCATAAAACAGTGCTGTGCCCAACACACGGTTAGGGCTTAATAAATATTGACTATTGTTTTGATATTATTATAAAATTGGTCCTCTGTCTTCTAAATAGAGAAACAAAAATCCAGTCCAGAGGCTAGGTGGGAAACACAAGCCATGCCACTCTCTCCCCATCATTGCTTTGTCTCCATCTTGTTTTCCCTGCATCCAACCCACCATTCATCTCCAGTTAGAAAACCAGACTCACAAAACATGCATGTTAACAAGCTGCTGCTTCCCTGCCGCTGCTACACATGTGAGCTTGCAGAGCAAGCCTGCCTACATCTACCACAGCAGAAGCAAGCTTTCAAGGAGAATATTATTCCAGCGTTATTCTTTATAGTATTATATAAAAACCATTATACTGCAGCTATTAAAACAATCTGTGTAAACAATTTTTATGGCTGAATGATACTCCAGCATATGGCTACACTATCATTTGCTTAACTCTTTCTCTATTGTTGGATATTTAGGACATTTCTTGTTTTTCATGATTATGAGCAGGGTGATGATATTGTTCTTGGACATAAAAGAGAAAGTCCTCCTTGAGGGGAATTTTGATGATGACATAAAAAAGAGAAAACTCAGCTATAAACATCTGTGGGGAGATGATTTGCTCTAGCTGAGATAAAAAGTACTTTTATGGAGGAGGGGCTTCACCAAGGCCCTGGGAAGGGAGCCCTGACCTCCCAAGGCCTGGTGTGACCTGCACGCAGGTCCAGAGAAAAGATGCCCCAGGCTGAGGACATGTCACTAGGTGTGTCCACAGAGGTTTATCAATATACAGGAGACACCATAGAGTGTTCATGCATTTATTCATCTAATGAATATTTATTGAGCACCTACTATATACCAAGAATTTTTGGAGCAGTGCTTCTCAAAGTGTAGTCATCCCTGACCAGCAGCATCAGCATCACCTGGGAACTTGGTAGGAATGCAGATTCTTGGGTACCACTCCAGACCTACTGCATCAGAAACTCTAGGAGTGGGGACTCCAAATCTCTGTTTTGACAAAGCTTCTGGGGGATTCTGATACATTCTAACATTTGAGGATCATGATGGTAAAGTGGCCCAGGATTATAGCCGTGGATAACATCCCTGCTTGCTTTGAACTTACAATGTAATGAGAGGAGATAGACAGCAAACATGTGTTTAAATACCACAGAATATGTCAAGTGATGAGTTTGGAGGAGGAAAATAAAGCAGGGGTATTTGGGCAGATACCTGAAGAGGATGAAGGAACATCTGGATACTTGAGGGAAGAGCGTTCCAGACAGAGGGCAAGGCAAACATGAAGACACGCCGAGATGCTCTGGGTGGGCTTGTAAGATTCTCTGTCTCCACACCAGGCAATGGACTAGATTGCTGATGTGCCGTCTTTGTGCTGTTGGGTTTTGCTGTTTGTGGTGATTAATTTGATTTGTCAGCTTGACCTGGCTAAGGAATGCCCACCTAGTCGGTAAAGCAGTATTTCTGATGTGATTATTTCTGGAAGAGATTAGCATTTGAATCAGTAGACTGAGTAAAGATAATTGCCCTCACCAGTGTGTGTGTCTGTACGCGATGGGGATGGGGGGCAGGGGCTTTGAGAGCCAAAAGAGAATAAAAAGGCAGGGAAAGGGTAAACTTGCTCTCTGCTTGAGCTGGGATGTTTGTCTTCTCCTCTTTGGACCCAGATGGAACTATGACCTGGTTCTCCAGTTTGCATAGGGCAGATGCTGGGACTTCTCAGCCTCCACGATCACGTGATCCCATCCCTCAAAATAGATCTCTTCCTGTGTGTATCTATCTATGTCCTCTGGGTTCTGTTTCCCTGGAGACCCCTGACGAATACACAGTTGGTTGGAGATCTTGCAATGCAGGGTAGGGGACCCAGAGATGAGGATGCCCTGGGTAGTGTGGACAATGTAAAGAGTCCCAGGAGGAGAGCCCAGGAGAACAGTGTGTGTGTGTGTGTGTGTGTGTGTGTGTGTGTGCGCGTGTGTGCGTGCGCATACACGTGCATGCGGACTGTTATTCTGACTTTCCCCGGAAGATATGCATTAGCTCCCAGATCTGAAACCATCCAGGGCAATTTAAAGAGCATTATGGGGAATTCCTTGGTGGACCAGTGGTTAAGACTCTACGTTTCCACTGCAGGGGGCACAGGTTCAATCCCTGGTTGGGGAACTAGGATCCTGCACGTAGCACGGTGTGGCCAAAAAACCAAACCAAAACAACAAAAACAACTATAAGTAAAAAACATTAAAAAAAGCATTGCGAGTTGATGAGCTTCTCACTCTTTCCTCCCCTACTCAGCAACCTCAAACAGGATGAGGGTGAGACGGGGTGAGAAAACTTTGAAAAGCTTTGTGGAGCGGGACTAGAATCCTTGGCGTGTCTGGAAAAGCTCTCCCGTTGACATCATCCTCAAAGAGCCCAAGATGACTACAGTCCTTTGCCTGAAGTCATCAGGTAATGCAAGGACACGACTGCAACTGTTCCTAAAGTCGCCTCCTTCAGAGTTGCTTTTTTTAATTCCGAGAGAGGCTCATTAACATGAAAATCTGCCATCTGCATTCGGTCAACCCGTCGATCCTGAACATATTATCTGAAACATTTTCTCTGTTACCGAGCTGTCATCTTGGGAATGAAAGAGATGAGGCACTGAATGGGTTTTGATGGGCTTGGGAATCAGAAGAAAAGTCCAAATGATCTCAACTCACTTCTCTGACAGTGTTATGATTTGGGCTTCCTGGTAAAATCTTGGTTTGATTAATAGGAAAGTGTGTATGTCCCTAAGTGGCATTTCAGAAAAGAAGCGAGACATCCATGTATTTGAGTGACATCCTCCTGTGACTTTGCCCGTGTAAGTGATGAATTCTGACGTATGACTGACTCTCAACGTGTGTGCCCTGGATTGGGCATGGTGCGATGGGTCTTACTGCTATATTCATACTTTAGACCAGGACACAGGAGCAAGCGAGAGTCCTATCGTGCAAGTTTACAGCTGAAATTAGACGGCAGGGATTGGTATTTCCGTTTGCCATGCGGAGGGACCCTGATCATTGCTTTATGTTTGGAAAAGGGAAAAGATATTGAATTTGGTTACTTACATGGGCCTGGGACAATCTTTGAAAAGTACTTGACGTCTCCCATGAAACAGCATCTGGGAAACACTTGGCAACTGCTGTCAATATAAATAATTCACTGTTCATTGATTACAGACGTGCTTCTGAAACCAACATGCCACATGGAGTAATAGGATGATAGTGTAATGGAAATTGATAATGTGACGATTACTATTCCTACCCCACCTCTGCGGGTTGTAGCAGAGAGAAGACACAGGCTTCTTTTGATTCATCTATGAATCAGTCACGGACAGATGTTTAAAGAAATCCCATGTCCTGTGGTCTTTACACTCTGAGTAAGGATGGTACTGTTTTAATTTAATGATGATGTATTCTCTTTGGGAATCTGATTTTAATCAGCAATTTTGAAATAACATCTATTTGGCTAAAATGAACCAATCTGAGTCATGGATTGTCTACTCAAGGTCGACAGTTTATCATGGGGGTGGGAGAGAAACAATATGGTAGAAAGGACATTTATCCAGGTCTGAAACCCACATAAGACCTCATATATAATCATATCACTTTATCTCAAAAGACCATCATTCTACTCAGGAGTAAGTATTTAAAAGAACATTAATTTGTAAGCATTTAAAATTTTACATGATTTTTGTTACCTTACTTCTAGAAACTTTAATAGACATAGAGACTTAGAATAAGCCCCTGGTCTGGGTGTGATTCAGCCTCTGAGAGATGAGGGTAAACCCTTTTTTCTAGGACTCTCACCTACCCCAGATTTCTCACCCCCTCCTTACATTAGAACTCATTAACCACAAAGAGACTTTCACAGACCTTTTTCTTCCCAGAACTGAACTACTGAACTCAGTGGTGACAGGCTCCTTATACAAGTAACCAATTGCTTATTGTCTTCTTTGCCCTTAGATTGTGAGCTCCTGTTTACTTTTAATTATTATTGTTTTATTATTGTCTCAACATCTTTGTATAAGGCTGGACCTGACACATGGTAATATTTGAAAGTGGATTCAAAAGATCAAAGCACAATTATGCTGGAAAATTTGATGTGTCCCTGGAATCAATGAAAATGTAAATGCAAATAGAAAAAATGACTACGTACAACATGGGCATGTTTTTAAGTCAATTCATAATTTTCATTTGTGGTCAGCAGACAGCTTAAACAGAAGAGAGTTCAAACAATATCATTTCTAGTTCCTTGCAAAGATTTCTGAATCAAAATCTCAACTTTGTAACTGGTTAAAAAAATAGGGCCTCCCTGGTGGCGCAGTGGTTGAGAGTCCGCCTGCCGATGCAGGGGATATGGGTTCGTGCCCCGGTCTAGGAGGATCCCATGTGCCGCAGAGCGGCTGGGCCTGTGAGCCATGGCCGCTGAGCCTGCGCGTCTAGAGCCTGTGCTCCGCAACGGGAGAGGCCACAGCGGTGAGAGGCCCGCGTACCGCAAAAAAAAAAAAAAAAAAAAAAAAAAAAAAAAAAAAAAAAAAAAAATAGGCTGTCCTGTACCTGAAGGATATTTTTAAGAAATCCTCAATTCTACCAGACAGAGCCAAGATCCATTCATTTTCTCTGCCTGCAGGAAGCCTTCCCTGACTGCTGCAGACTCTTCCTTCATCTTGGCTGCATTGGCGGACTATTCAGATGGGGAACACCCTGGATCATCTCAGGGTGTGAGCTCCAAGCCATTAGGGACCCAGAAGATGATATAAGATATAAATGGGGTTAGCCTTAGTGCTAGTTATTTTCTTAGCGTAACGGAGTAGGAACCTATGAGGCCTTCCCAGAATAGACCCCCCCCCCATGTCCTCCACCTGCCTTTCATCTGTAGAAAAACTTGAGTCAGAGAAGAAATTTAATCAGAGAAGTGAGAACATGCAGAAAGAAAGGAAAACAGTCAAGCAAGACAAAATAATACTTTAGCCATTAAACAAAGCCAAGGGCCTTTAGTTTTTCCTCAAGACTATAGATAATATTCTGAGCCATGGTCTTTGAGCTGTTTGCAGATACTGAAACCCGCACCAGGTGGAAGATGTTAACACATGCTGCCCACAAGCACGTAGACCCCAGACCGTTTGGAACTAGAAGGTTGATGATGCCAACTCCCAATTACCTCACCACCAACCAATCAGAAGAAGGTCCACGAGCTGACCACGCCCTCTTTGCACCATTCCTATAAAACTCCTCACTACCCTCCTCCAGGTCGGGATGCACAGTTTTGAGGGCATTAGCCCACTGTGGTCCCCTTTGCCTGGCAAAGCAATAAAGCTACTTCTCTACACGTCACCCAAAACTCTGTCTCCAAGGTTTAATTCGTCTCGGGTGTACAGAGGCTAAATTTTGGCAACATTAGTGCTAGTTATTTTCTATTATGTCACTCCATAATCTTATTCATAGCACTTATCTCTACCTGAAAGGATTGTTTCTTTGCTAATTGTTTATTATCTTTTTCTTCCCATTATGAGATAAGCTCCAAGAGAGAAGGAATCATATATGTCCTGTTCAGTGAAGTAATGCTGATGACAGGAACTGTTCCTGACTCCTGATAACTCCTCAATAAATATATCTGTGGATGGAATGAATGAGGCCATAGTGCCTACACAAATAAATATTCATGATTCCTTCTGAATGGCTGATGTTGCTTTATGCAAACACCTGTTCCGATGACATTTTCCCTCAAATGATGCAGCAATAAATATTCTTGTGCCTGTAGTTTTGGTGGCTGGTGAAAAATATGAATTAGATATATTCCTGAAAGTAGATTACTATGCATTAGAAGGTTTTTATAGATATTGTCAAAATGCCTTTAAAAGGTTAAGCAATTTGCATCCCCATCAGAAGGGTGCAAGAAGGCCTTTTTTTCCCAGGCCCTAAGCAAAATGGATAGTATCAATGTTTTGAGCTTTAGAAGGGAGTTTGAAAGGATGGAAAGATGCTCTCCTTCTGGAGACCTTCCTTGGGTACAAATCTCAAGGGTATAATGGCAGGAACAGAGGAGAGTTCATATTGTCAAAAAGTGTATGTGCCTGTGTGTGTAAGTAGGTGTAGGTGTGCAAGTGTGTGTCTGTGTATAAGTGTGTGTCTGTGTGTGTAAGTATGTGTAGGTGTGTGAGTATCTGTGTGGGTGTAGGTGTGTAAGCAGGTGTCTGTGTGTATAAGTAGGTGTAGGCATGTAAGTGGGTGTCTGTGTGTGTCTGTGTATGTAAGTAGGTATAGGTGTGTAAGTGGGTGTCTGTGTATAAGCATATGTGTGCGTGTAAGTAGGTGTAGGTGTGTAAGTGGGTGTCTGTGTGGGTGTGTAAGTAGGTGTAGGTGTGTAAGTGGGTGTCTGTGTGTGTATAAGCGTGTGTCTCTGTGTGTAAGTATGTGTAGGTGTGTGAGTATCTGTGTGTCTGTGTATAAGTGTATGTGTGTGTGTGTTTGAAAAGACTAAGTTGCTGTTCGAAAAACTTGGAAGCTCCAGGAAGTGTCACATTGACTCTAAATGAACTTCCTCAGGTGAGGGTGGGAGTTCGTGTGGGATGGAAAGTTCTGAACTTCCTTAGGACTCAAGGTTTGCCAAGCCCCCATTAGCCTGGGAACAGGTAAGAGAATCCAAGGACCTCATTTTCCTGGACATGGTTCTGTGACAGCCGGGAAATGAAGGAAAGTTCTTCCAAGTGTAGGGGCAGCTAGGAAAACATTTTTAAAGCATAACACCTTGTTATTTAAACCTGGAATCAAAACCTCTGGCAAAGTCAGTCGGGAGGCAGATTTGCCATGGAATTTGATGTTTGGTGCAACTTTGATAGTCATAATAGTGAGATATAAATAGATGAATACAATCTCACTTGATGTGCCCGTTTTCGAATAGCAGTTTTGCCATAAAGGTAATAATTCACTCACAGTTGTAGAGCTTTAAAACGTGCAGATTCAGTCATTACAGTGGTACCGCCACTTTGACTAATAATCAGATACACCTGCCACCGTTTATGAGGATCAAATGAGATTTATGCGAATTTTGAATTATTTTCCATTTCCAGGAGTGCACTCTCCTCGGAGAACAGCCCTGCTCTGTGTTAAAAGCAGGCCACGACACAAAAGCCTTGGCACTTCCTGCCATGGATAAGCACTGAATGGTTTCAAAAAGCATTGGCTCATTGCAAAAAGATGAAGCAGTTAGAGGTAGGTGAATTATTTTAAAATCCTCCTAACAGAATAGATTTTTACTGAGCACTTAATATGTAAGTACTCTCTGCGCTAGGATCTCTGTTAAATGCTTTTAAGTATTTACCTGAATTAATGCTCACGATGATCCTGGAGGTGGGAAAAGTTACTTTCCCCATTTTACTGATGAAGACACTGAGCCTTAAAGATGGGAAGCAATTTTTCTTTCTTTTAAAAATTTTTTATTTTATATTTGCGTATAGTTGATTAACAATGTTGGGTTAGTTTCTGGTGTACAGTAAAGTGATTCAGTTACACACACACACACATATATATATATATATATATTCTAGCAATTTTTCTACACTTATACTGTCAGTGAGTCATAGAGCCTGTTCTTGAAGTGACCCAAGGAAAACCTACCTAATACCTTCTCCTCAAAAGAACAAAACCCTGAAGCCTGGGAGGGAAGGAAAGTAAGCGCTACCCCACCTCCACCCCAGGGAACGGGTGAAGACTCTTTGCACTGGGAAAAACATCAAAGAAAATTCCTCTCCTCCTGGAGGAGAGAAGGAAACCATTCTGGGCAAAGAACATTAGACATCTGTAACGTGAGTGTGGGTCAGCTCGTGCTGCTATGACACAATACTTCCCCAAAGCCCTACCTTCCGACACCATGGCATTGCTTGTCAGGTCTGGAACTGATGCTTTCCTGCAGTCTGGGGGTAGGTCAGCCCCAGTGGGACCAGATGGAGGCAGCGTAGGGAAGGGCTATTTCCCCTCAAGAAAGGGAGAGATGGCGAAAGCAGGGAATCGAGCGCTCATCATAAGCGGTGGTCAGAAGAGGAAATTGGAAGAAAATCTGGGGCCACCTTGTGATCTAAATTGAAAGCTGGGAGGGATGTAGCTGGAGAAGAAAGAAAC